>NC_132927.1:58381629-58698415 GCF_047675955.1 Chlorocebus sabaeus
GTCTTAATGTGGAGTCTCTGGTGTCTTAATGTGACAGCACTTTCCTCCTTTAAGCCGACCCTGATTCTGGGGTCCCAGTGTCTGGCAGCAAGTTGACTGCCTCATTTCTCAGCATTTTACAATCACACATAGATCTTTCAGGTTGTATGCTGACAACCTTCCCTATTTAGATCTAGATCAGTCCGTGGGGGATGCTCTTTAAGACAAATTTAGATAATATTCTGTTCTCAATGTTGCTCCTCTCCTTGCCTGCCAGACTTTGTCTTCTCTAAAAATGACTGCTTTCAGAGATAAACTGTCCATTACTCCTGAAAAAAATAAAGACCCTGAACGGGCCCCTCTTACATAGCCTTCAGATGTTTCTTAATGTCGTTAGTAAGCAGTGCTTAGTATCAAACTGAACTGTGCCCCAAACACACATGGAACATTTATACTAGCAAATAAAGAAACAGTATTAAGTATGCCAGAGGCATTGGTATTTTCTTCTGAGTATTTTTTGTAAAACGTTTATCACTTCATTTCTTTTCATTCCTGGCATATGCTGGCTTCTTTGACTCAGGGTGGCATCGCACAGTATCATTCTTTTTCAGCAATAAAAAGCTGCTTTGCTGAAGGTCATTCTTTTTCTAGGTTTACTTATAAACAACACAAGAATAGATCACGCTGCCCCCTCTGCTTTGAGTCATAGTCAAGCTTTCTGTTCTCTTTTGAGTGTTCAAATAGTTGATGGCTGTTAATATTTGTTTAGAAATTGCTAGTAATTTTTTTTGGCATCTGTTGTAAAACCGGTTTCAATCAATGAGCTTCTTGGACATTTCACACTAATAGGAGAAAAAGAGTGTTGATATATTCCATACTTTTTCAAAGTTGGTACAGCTGGAATCAGTTTCAGTCTGTAAAGTATTTATTTATTTATTTATAAGATGAACAGAGCAAAGAAAACTTGAAAGTACCAAGGCACAGATGAGTCAATGGGCAATTAGTATTTGCTTATGACTTTGTGCCATTGCTGTTCATATTACAGTCGGGCAAGGACACATTCTTTCTTGAATGTCTAGTCAGAAATGTCAACTCTGTTTCCTTGCCTTAACTCTGAGTAACTCTTATCCTATCAACAACTTTAGTAATATTAACTTTCATGTCTTTATCTACTTGGAATGAACTACAATGATACGCATAAGTTGATATGAAGACCTTGAATTTTTATAACTTTTTATTTTTTAAAGTGTTTATGCAGCAAATGATAAAAAGAAATATGTCTACTTTTAATAACATACAAGAAAGTCAGCCTAATTTGCATATCAAACTATGTAGTTACATTAGCATTTCTCTGAGAATAAGCTACATATACAGCTACAGTCATATTGTAATTTTTCCTAGATAAGAAGAGGTTTTAAGAACTTTATAGTTATAAGTCTCTTAAACCCAAGATAGCTGAATTACTACTTGAAACCTCCAACTTTATATTTCAGTAAGTGATGAATCTTCTCTTAGAATGATTTAGTGCTATCTCCCACACCAGAAAGACCCATGCAGAAGCCTTTTATTATTATTATTTTAAATAAGAAATTTTCCAACTCCAAGCATTCCTTGGCTCAGCTAATTCCTATGCATCTTTCTAATTTCAGCTTAGATGATTTTCTAACAGAAAGCTCTTTCTGATCGATTCATTAATTTATGTTAGGTGTACTAACCCCCCATGTATGCAACAGCACTGCTTACTTCTTATATTTTACCTTATCATAACAAAACATCTATCAATTGCATACACCAATTTCATGTTTTATATCTTATTTCCTTAATTTCTTCTCCAAACAACGCTTCTACAGGTAACAACTTAATCTTCAGATAAGATACAAGAAAACGATGACCTGAAGTTACTAAAGAGTGAAAAACAGGAAGCAGATTCAGGAGGAGAGGTCAAAATTTGTTAGAAGAGGTCAGAGTAAAATGAGTTTCCTGTTTTTGTGGCTTTTATTCTGAGGGCAGGCCAAAGTCAGTAATGTACACAGTAGTTAAAACTATGATAGAAATCTGAAGTCTTTTTGACCTGAAAAACAGAGGGGAGAGGTGGGGGAATATAGCCATGAGAATGAGAGAGGGACTCCTAAGATACAGAAAGCCAGAGAAAGGGAGCTCTAAATTCTCTATAAAAATACTGTTCAAGCCTCTGGCTGACCTCTGATCTGTGCAAGTGCGGAAAGACTCAAAGCTTCCTAGCTAGTGATGAAACACTGAACTGAAATTGAGCTGCTACTCAAGAGCATAATTTGCATATTGAGTGTAACCAAGTTAATATCCTGTAAAAACAAAAACATCAGTACTCTTTTGAGGAGCATGACAGAATGTAGAGTGTCTACAACACGATATTTACAATGCCTGGGATGTAATACAAATTTGTTCTCTGTCTGGACAACCAATCTCTTAAAAAAAAAAAAAAAGAAAGAAAATTCAATTGAGGTCAACCATGAGATGATCCAGATGTTGGAGTTAGCAGATGTATATTTTAAAGCAGTTATTATAATTATATTCAATGAAGTCATGGAAAATCAGTTAATAATACATGAGAAACATAGAAAATCTCAGTAGAGAAAGATAAATAAATGTTAATTCTAGAACTGAAATAGAATAAGCAAAATTAGAATTCCCTAGGTTGGTTTAACAGCAGAATGGAGATGATAGAGTCATCAGCTAATTTAAAGATGGTTAATAGAAGACTAATCTGAAGACAGGGAAAATAAGATTGAAAAAAATGAATAGGACTTTGGGGACCTATGAGGCAATAAAGTGATAACAGTAACAAAAGCATAGCATAATCAAACTGCTGACAACCAAGAGTATTGGGGAAATCTTGAAGCAGCCAGAAAATAATGAGATTTCATATACAAGGGAGGAAGAAAATTAATATACGATAAAATAAACCAGAACAGTGCAGGAATGGGGGCAGGGAGAATCTGGGAATTGACATGAAAAAATTTGGGGGTTGATATCACGATAGATGTTTGGGTTGCATAGGTGTGTACATTTCTTAAGACAAGTGCATACTTAACATTAGTATGTTTCATTGTCTGTAAATTTAAAGTTTACATCAAAGGAGAAAATAACTAAATAAAAAATAGCAGTTAACTCCCACTAGCTTGAGGTACTCTAAGGCAGGAATCACTTCATTCCCATCATCATGTTTCTTGTGCTGACTATAGTGCATGACATAGGGTTGATGTTTAGTAATTTTTTTCAGTTACATTTAATTCCACATATTTCTTTTTCGTTTCTATGGATGTAATGCAGATGAGTAGAACACAACCAAATTCCTGTAAAATAAATAGAAGGATAAAACAAAGGATCTGTATAATCATGGGTAATCATAAGCCAATGAGAACTGAAATATTATATTCAGTGTAGGTCATGTAATAACACATTAGAGCCTGCATTTTTTGTCTGTTATCTTTATTTTTATCTTCTGTTGCCCTGTATCAGGTGTCTAGTGTAAGCCATGAGCTTAACAAACATGGTATCAGAGAGCATGTAATGTATATTTTCTATAAGAATACTGCAAATATTATTCCTATTTTTTTCAGTAGACCAAACAGTAAACTGTACTAAAGAAAGGTAAAAGGATCAAGATTATATGGTTGGTAAGTGAGTGCCTATGTCAATCAGGATATTGGTAGGAAATAATTCTTCCCAGATGGTTCAAATGCAGAGAGGTTAATAATGACCTCTGTATAGAGAGACGTGGGTGGGGTAAAGGGAGTGCAAAAGGAATGACAAGGTTCCTTCTGGCAGCCTCAGAGACCAAGGGAGGAAATTAGTACCCAATGAGAACTAGAACTAGAGAGGAGGGAGAAGACTGGCGGGGACTCTAGTAGTGGAGGCTTGCAGGTGTTACTCATTGCTACTGCCTGCAATGTGCTATGGAAGAAGGGAAAAGAAACCCAGCCCCTCTCATTTCCTGCCTTCTTATGTAGTGCAATTATTTTCCACTGGATAAACCCAATCAAATGCCAACATTCAAGGGAGCTACTGGGGCCAGTGTCCCAGGGCAGACAGTAGGTTATGGGAGTGTAGAGAATGGAATGGAGGGGTTGGGGGCAGTAACTGGAAATTAACCAGTACTTCTAGCCACAACCAGATTTGATCCCATGTTGTTGTGTCTTACAGGCCCATGTTCTTTCCTATGTATCACATTGGCTCTCAGTTTAGACACAATTTTGGTAGCAACCATGAGTTTGATTACAGTTAGAGACTTGTTGCACTAGGAACTCTCAATTTCTTTTCCAGCAGTCAGGAAGTCATCACAAAACTCCTGAGTTTAAATGCAGAGTGGAAGGTGGGAAAGAACCACTATCACTTAGCTTAGTTCTTAGATCATTAACTCAGACATGGCCAACCATCTTCCAAATTCAATGTACCCTTGTCCCCAGGTTAGTGAACTTTTTTAGGACTTTCACATGAATGAAACTGAGTTACTAATTAAATGCCATAAGGCTAACTGATGAATGGTTACTCTTTCATGTGACATTTTGGAGTCTAGAACAGATAGGGATTAAGATAATTGTTCTCCAGCTAGCTAAATGCAATGCAGCTAAGGAGGAGGGCTATGGTGCAGGGTCTGGCTTCAATTATTTTCAGCCCAGCAGGTCTTCTAGAAATGTCTTTTAGAAGTGCCAGCAGTATCCAATTGTCTGGGCAACATTAGACACAAACTCTTTTTATGAGGTGTGTTGAAAATACAGAATAAATGAAATATATTTTATAAGTATCCATTAAATTAATTAGTCTCATTGAGCCTTAGTTTCTTTTATGCAAATGTGGATAATAATAATATATACCTCATGTGATGGTTGTGAAATTTAATGAGGTAACAAATATAGAGCACTTATAATAAAACTCAATAATGTTAGCTATCATTATCATCAGCATTGTTTTTCTTTGGGATCATTCTGATGAGGCTGTCAATAACGGGTTTTTTTTGTTTTCCTTTGTCTTCTGCTTAAAGGGCTGGGCAAGGAATTCAGCTATGCCTGATCAAAATTACTCAGCAGTGGGTTCAGAAGATGGTGTATTAATATCCTAGGGCTGCCATAACAAATAATCACAAATGGAGTGATTTCAAACAACAGAGATGTACTCTTTCACAGTTCTGAAAACTGAAAGTCCAAAACCAAGGTGTCAGTAGGTGTCATGCCTTCTGGAGGCTCTTAAGGCAAGTTTGTTTCATGCCTCTCTTCTATTTTGTGGTTGCTGGCAATCCCTTGTGTTCCTTGGTTTGTAGATACCTCACTCCAACATCTGCCTCCATCTTCACATTGCCTTCTCCTCTGTGTTTTCTTCCTTTTGCATATCATATGAACACATGTCATTGGAGTGAGGAAGCCACTTGGTTAATCCAAAATGACATCACCGAGAGATCCTTAACTCAATTAGATCTGCAAAGAACCTTTTCCAGATAAGATCACATACACAGGTTCTGGGTGAACATATTTTTGGGGGCCACCATTCAAACCACTACGGGTGAACACTTAATCCAAGAAGGGCCTATCAATAGTCATCAAACTCATAGGGAGAACCTGTATAATAATCAAGAAAGCATAGAGGGAAGTAGGGCCATAGAGGGAAAATGAGCCAATGGGGAAAGAGAAGGAAAGGGAGAGAGAGGAAAAGAGAAAGAGAAATGATGAGAAAGAGAGAGATGGAGAGTATCAAGGGAACGTCTGGATCTAATTGAGACCTAAGTCATTTCTACCTCTGGACTTCTCAGTTCCATGATCCAATTAAGTGGTTGGTTGTCTGTTTGTTTGTTCCATGTGTGTGTGTGTATTTTGCCTAAGCTTGTTTAAGGTGGGTTTTCATTACTCATACCTGAAAGAGTAATCGATATTACAGCTGTTAATACTTACAGGTGTTAATTTCTTTCCTATATCTGTGCTTGGTAGGAAGGGGAGAAGGAGCTGTTGAAAGGGCTTCCTGGTGAGTGATCACTTCAGCTTAAGTTAAAATTGGAGTAGACTCTATCCCTCCCTACACAGCGTTGTAGTTGACTGCCTATATGTCTGCCTCCCTTCTGGGATGCTCCTATCCTTGTGAGATATCATACAGAGTACTTTCTATTTTCTATCATACAGAGTCCTTCTATTTTCTAAGTACTACATGAAATCTTTGCACGTATTATGTTTTTAATATCTGATAGTAAACCCAAGAGATGATATTATCCTCCTTTATAACCAACAAATGGTGAAGCTTGAAAAGTTTGTTTTGTCAAATTTCTTACAATTAGCAAGTGGTTATGTCAGGCAGCAACTATATTTCTTCACTGTTGTATTGCAAAGATTATACCAGGGCTTGGCACATAGTAGATCAAGAGTTTTCAAGGTATGTTCCTTGATGAAGCAGCATCAGCATCACCTGGGGTCTCAGTAGGAATGTAGATTATCAGGCTCCATTCCATACATACTGGCTTAGTAACTCTTGGGATGGGACCCAGGTCTGGTGATTCTGTTGCACTAAAAGTTGAGAACCACTAAGTAGATATTCATTACGAATAGAAAAATAATGAAAATGTTGAACAAAAAGCTGAAAGCGTTTATGAAAGGAAAATATTTAGCCTAAAGTCTGTAGTTTCCCAAGAAATAATATGATTTCTAACATCAGAGTGACAGAAAATGTCAGCTGCTTCCCTAAAATTACAACTCTCCTTTATGTGATCTCAGCTGACTGCTGTTATTCCTTTGCATACCCGTGGTTGTGTTCAGTGCATAGCAGCTTAGAACTCACCTGCTATACACTTGACACAACCACAGGTACCAAGAGAGCAATGACTTTCCTGCCATCCAGAGAATGGAGGGCATCTCTTCTCACTCATGGTCTTGAGCTTTGTTTTGCCTCCCCCCGCCCCACCTTTCTTAGCACAAACTTGCCAACTTGCCAGGAAAAAAATTATCTTTTTACATCATTTAGACCATTGCTTACCTAATGGGACATATAATGTAATAAAATTGCCACCTGCTGGTTGAGATATGAGACAGTTCCCAAGGGTATAATTATATATGCTTTTTTTTAAAAAAAAATATTTTAACTGTACCTACTCCAAAGGCATGTCTGTAGAGTAAGTTAAGTTGTGACAAGCTGTAGATTAGAACTGAGATTTCTGACACTTTTAAAATGGCAGAACAACAATCTACTAGATTTGTGGCAGAAGAAAAGCCCATCCACTTGATTTTAGAGAAAAATGTGTCATAGATGCAGGTCTATATGACATGTAGAATAAAACTGGACTAAAAAACAAAAAGAAAGGAACAAATAGTAGTTCAAAGCTTAAAACTTTGACCCATACATTCATTTTGAAAACAATGTTCCATCTCATAAATGTCATATAATATGTAGAAATAAGGTAAGATGAATGGAAAGCTAAATCTCTCTTCACAACAACATTTTAAAATATGTATTTCCAGGAAATTTCAGAATGATTCAGGCTTTTAGATGCAGTCCTTCCCTGTGGAGTATTGAAGTGTTATACTAGTCAGGATAAAATAGGCTTTGCTCCAGAAACAAATCAGACTTAAAATATCAATTACCTTACAACAACAAAACCACCAACAATGGTTAATTTCTGTCTCATCCTATATGTCCCACACAGTTGGTAGAAAACTCTTCTCTGTATAGCCACCCTAAACCCCATGCTAATGGGGAGCCCTAATAACTTGTGGTTTAATCATCTAAACACTAGCCTCCAGTGTTACCAGAGCAAAGGATCACAACATACATTGGCTCCTCTAGGCTCTGTCCTGGAAGTGATCCATATCACGCTCCACTCATTGGCCAGAACTTAACAGTGGCCCCACTTAACTATGAGAGACTTGGAAATATAGGTGTAGTACCTAGATTTTGGGGGTGTAGAAAATGTCTTTACTCAATATACATTCTTGGTTGAATTAACTTAGTCTTGTTTTAGGCTACCCCATAGCTCAGTACACTATACATTCTGATAGTCTGTTGGAATTTCAGGCAAAAATCTTCAATTCTCATGGTAAGATATAAACATTCTCTCTGCCTCCTTGCCTGACCAGAACATGTGAATCTGCTTTCCACAGCTGATATCCAGCTTCTACCAAAGAACAAAGAGATAAAAACGTTGCCTTATGGGTTTTTAAACGACTATTTTTTTCAACTATTTTTTCAGGACTAAGTAAATTCTTAAAATCAGATTATGTCACCAAAAAGGACAATTCCTGGACCTCTTTAACTTAACCTTCTCTAGAAATATCTTTAGTGAGTTAGGTTTTAATGTAACACCCTCAATATTTATCAAACGTGAATACCAGAACACTGACATAGCATATATGTAAGTTCTTGGGTCTTTTTGCATAAAGACTCATGGATACCCACAATGAAATGGAACTAGTTAGTTCTGGGTTTGAACTCTGAGTCTGGAGACTTTTGTCTTAGTCACCTGTTTAAATCACTTTCTTCTCACCCTTCTTAGTATCCCAATATAGAGAATTAAACTGAGAACTAGTCTAGCCTTGTGGTTAAGAGTTTGAATCCCGGAGTCAGGCTTAGGTTTGAGTCCCATTTCCACCACTTACTAGACCTTGGACAAATCACTTAATTCTTCGTGCTTTTATTTATTTATTTATTTATTTATTTATTTATTTATTTATTTATTACGATGGAGTCTCACTCTTGTTGCCCAGGCTAGAGTGCAATGGTATGACCTCGGCTCACTGCAACCTCCACCTCCTGGGTTCAAGTGATTCTACTGCCTCAGCCTCCTGAGTAGCTGAAATTACAGGCACCTGCTACCACTTGGCTGATTTTTTGTATTTTTAGTAGAGATGGAGTTTCACCATGTTGGTCAGGTTGGTCTCGAACTCCTGACTTCAGGTGATCCACCTATCTCAGTCTCCAAAAGTGCTGGGATTACAGGCATCAGCCACCATGCCCGGCTCTGTGGTTTGATTTACTCACCTGTAAAATGGGGATAATAGTAGTAGTTATAGTGAAAGTTATTTTGAAGAGTGTATTGGTTAATATGTGTAGAAAGCTCTTAAAACAGTGCCTGGCATGGAACAAGTACCATATTAATTAGTGCTGGCTATCATTATGATGAAATAAGATAATGTTGGTGGAAAATCATCTACAAAGTAAGTGCCTTATTATATGGAAACAGTAAAATTTGAGTCATTCATAGTGATATCAGATCCTTTTTTATTATCAAATAAAAACAATGTGAACCTTTTTGCTCTTTTTTTCTCATTGGCTACTAGGAAACTCAGAGTTGGATTTAATGCTCAATTGTAATAGCTGCACAACCTTACACTGTTGAATTTATACACGTGTATAAAAGGCTACAACCATCTTCTGTACTATAAAATGCTACAATCCTCTTTTGAAAGTAGGCAGGCTATAGATAACATTTTTTTGGCAGTAGTAATGTACTAAGAACAAAATATTTTTAAAACAAAAATATGTGACCTTTTTTCCTTTTTTTGTAAGGCAGGTCATATTGGAGGTATGTTCATCTTACTGTGTTACCTGTGTTACAGAACCAACTTCTATAGGAGTTAGACATTCTTCTAGAAAGGAGGAACTAACTGAAATACTACTTCAAAAACACTCACTATTTAAATAACTGAAGATCTTTAAAGTTTTACACACTATTTTCATGTTTTAATGACTTCATTCTCCTCTCAGTAAAGCTACTTCCTTCCTCCCATGTCCTGTGTTAGTCACTGATTGGCAAGTAGTTTGCTCACTCTAAGCTCTGCTCTCTATAATAAACATGTGTGATTAAATACCCCACTTATGAAGTACAGAAAGGAGAAGCAGAATGAGGAAGTTTATTTCAGACCACTCTTGATTTCCTTTATCTGGTTTGTTTCTTTTTTGCTTGCTGGAGAGGCAAAGTTCCAGAAAGATGTAAGACTGTTGGAAAGAGCTCAGCAAAATGAAAGAAAATATGGTCTGTGGCAGGTTGGAAGTATTGAGTTCTTAGGAACTGTCAGAGGCTAAGTGTATAATAAACTTGAGTAAATGACAAGCTGATGGGGAAGAATAATTGCCGAGAGGTTTGTGGTGAGTATAAACACCTAGGAGGAAGAGGAAATGGAGAAGAGGATTTCAGGTAGCATGGCTGGGAGCAATTGAAAGAAAAGAAGCTCTCTCTCTGCCAAACTCTGAATACTTATTGTTTATACGGTTCTTTATGGAATTAGTCATTTTTATTACCCAGGCCATTTCCTATATGGTTTTGTTTTATCACCCAACCTTTTACCTGTGTATGTCTTATTTCCACAACATAACTGTAAGTTACTAGATGGCAGGGAACAGAGCTATCCTTCTTTTTCTCCCTGCCAATGAACAAATTACATGGCTCTAACACTAGCTGGGCTGTTCACTAGTAGCACAAACTAGAACAAATTACATGAACAAGTTAATTTTTCATTTATCCTGCAAAATGGGTTAATGATATTCACACTGTAATGATTCAGATAAATTTAATCATATGCGAGATGCTTGGATAATAACATTTACAAGATGTAAATGACAGTTGTTGTTTTTCCCTCTCACAGTGGTGAATCCAATGTCTTTCACAGAGTGAGTATAATATATTGCACTGTTATAGTGCAGATCAGTTCAATTTATAGTATATATAGTATAAATATATAGTTTACATATATTCTACATATGTAAATATACAATACATTAATAACGTAAAAATATATTGCTGTATTAGAGATCTTCGGAGAGAGAGAACACCAATAGAAGATAGATAGATAGATAGATAGATAGATAGATAGATAGATAGATAGATATGTAGATGTATTAGAGGGGATTTATTAGGGGAAATGGCTCACACAATTATGGAGGCTGAGAAGTCCCACAGTAGGCCATTTGCAAGCTGGAGAACCAGAGAAGGTGGCAGCATGGCTTAGTCCAAGTTGGAAAGCCCAAGAACCAAGTAAGCCAATGGTGTAACTCTCAGTCTAAGGCTGAAAGCCTGAGAGCTATGGGAGGCTGCTGATGCAAGTTTGAGTCCAAAGACTGAAGAACCTGGAGTTCCAATGTCCGAGTACTGGAGAAGAATGGTGACTTATTCCAGAAGGGGCAGGGAGGGGAGGGGAGAGAGAGAGAGAGAGAGAGAGAGAGAGAGAGAGAGAGAGAGAGAGAGAAAGAGAATTCACCCTTTTTTCAACTTTTGGTTCCATCCTGGCCCACAGTTCATTGGATGACGCCTGCCCACATTGAGTACAATCTTCCCCAGTCAGTCCACTGACTCACAAGCAGATCTCGCATGGAGCACACCCTCACAGATATACCTGGAAACAGCACTTCACAAGCCATGGAGGCATCTCTCTATCCAGTAAAGTTGACACCTAAAATTAAGCGTGACCAGACTACCCCTTCTCAACTTGGCACCCATATGGCATCTCCTTAAATTATACTTAATCTCCAAATAAAGACAACAACAAGGTTACAGTTCTACCTAACATGATACAACTGTCTTATATACAATAAAAATGCACTAATTGTGTCTCCAGAAGAGGAGGTAAAGTTTTTGAGTGATGTTTACTGTTCTCCTGGTATCACGTAATTTAAATACTATGGTGCAAATTTAGCAATACCTAAATACTAATATAAAGTTGATAAATCTTATATTGTATGATAAATGAATGAGAGGGAAAAAGGTATTTTCTTAATATATGAATATATAAACACATAAATACATCCTTAGCAACATAGGGAGAAAATATTTATGATAATGACAATTCTCATTTCTGTAACTGGCCACATTTTGGTAGCTACTTGTTTCTTATGGTTCTTAAGAACCATAAGAAAATCATGGTTCTTATTCTGGCAGTTTGACCCAAACTTTCATTCTTGAAGGGTCTGGCTCATTTATAATCCTGCCTAAAAATTAGGTTATTGTAGTTTACCATTGATATTAATTATAGGACATGGTAGACTAAGAGGCACTTTAGGGGATCTGCTGTATTCCAGACATGCTCTTCTTTACCTTCCTTGTGGAGTAGTAGTCCAATTTCCACTTTGTAGTCTGAATTTATTACTCCACCCAATAGTGAAACTCCCTTCTTAGCCTGTTGACTCAGAGTCATAAGGAATTAAAAGTGGCTGGGTGATAGTCTTAACTTCCAGTTCAATTGAATAAATTGTATCTCCCAGTAAAAGCATTCCTCCCTCTGGAACTCAGACCTTCAGGCCAGCAGAATATAAAGTCACAGAAATAGGAAGGAAAATATTTTTAATGGGTCACTATTGGTAATGGTAAGTGGTATCATTCCCATTTCCATCCTTTGATTCCTGGATCTGTGAATCTCAACTGTGGAAGAAACTACTATATGTTGGACGCTGATTTAGAGAGTATAAAGCCTTCTGAAAAACCTTGCCCCAATTTGCAAAATATTATAACTGTGTCTTCAAAAGTCTATTCTATCATTCTCTCAGGGCAGCTGCTTCAGGATGGTCAGAAACATGGTAAGGCCAGTGAATTGCATGAGCATAAGCCATACTTCTTTGGCTGTGGAGCAAATTTCTTTGTCAGAACCAAAGCTGTGTGGAATAAAATGACAGTGGGTGAGGTATTTTGTAAGTCCATAGATGGTAGTTTTGGCAGGATCCTTGCATGCAGTGAAGGCAAATCCATATTCAGAGCAAGTGTGTCCAGTAAGGACAAATGCTTCCCATTCCATGGTTGAAACTGCTCAATGTAATCAACCTGCCACCAGGTAGCTAGCGAATTACCCTGGGGAATGGTGACACATTGGGGCTCAGCATTGGTCTCTGCTGCTGGCAGTTGGGGCACTCATTGTTAGCTGTAGCCAAGTTGGCCCTGCTGAGTAGAAATTTATGTTGCTGAGCTTATGCATCAACTCCATTATTTTCACCATGGCCACCTTGTTCATGAGCACACTGGCAAATGAGAGTGGTGGCTGGGAAAAGGTGCTGACTAGTATCTATAAAATAAGGCATCCTACTAACTTGATAATTAAAGCCCTTCTCTGCTGAGGTCACCCTTTGGTAAGCATACACATGAAACACAAATATCTTCACATCCTTTGCCCATTCAGTGGTGTCTATCCACATACCTTTTCCTCAAATTTGTTTTGTCACAAAATATTCAATCATGTCCCTTTCATGACTCTGACCATCCAGCCAAACAGTTGGCTACAGCCCATGAATTAGCATATAATTACATATCTAGCCATTTCTCCTTCAAAGCAAAGTATACAACTGGGTTCACTGCCTAAAGTTCTGCCCATTGAGAAGATTTCTCTTTACCATAGTCCACCAAGAATGTCCCAGAAAGAGGCCACTTCTGCAGATGTCCACTTCTGGGTGCAGATGTCCACTTCTGGGTGGTACCTGCATAAGCAGAGCAGATCATCTGTAAACCAGGTCCTAGTGTTCTGTCACTGGATCATAGGGTACCCGCCATGAGCCCATAGATGCAGGCTGGGAGAGAGAAGGCAATAGAGCAAGTGTAGGAACCATGGGAATTTGGGCCACTTCTTTATGTAATTACTTGTCACTTCAAGACCTTCTCAGACCGAATCACTTTTACATCACTTCCATTTGGTGAGGGAGTACTGCTGTGCACATCCAACTTTATGGGTTGGTGGGTTAGATCAAACTCAGTTTACGATTGGCAGATCAGGTTCCATGGTAACTTGGTCAAACATTTCACAGTAGGCCAAGAGTCATCTCTCAAAAAGATAGTAATTATCTGCAAATGATGGCAGGGCCTTTCTCCAAACTCCTAAAGGCCTGTGCTGCAATTCACCCATAGGTACCAAAGTTGTGTTAATTTGCTCAAGAAATAAAGCCAAACTTGATATAACAGCTGCAATTGGCGTCACTACTTGGTTAAGCTTATGATAATCCACCGTCATTCCCCAAGATTCATGTTTCAGCCAACCAACCAACCAAACTGTTAGCACCTTTTCTAACTCTTTGAACTGCCACATAAATGCAGAATCTCTGATTAGTGGGTCATATCAATAAATTCAGCCTAATCCACCTTTATTTTTCTTCTACCACTGTCCCACAGTCATAATATCTATTTCCCCATGTGTTCTCTAGATTTCTGCTTGTATAAATTAAAACATCAAGTAGTTTAGTGAAGTGTAGCACACCTTCTCATGGTTTGCACTTTGTACCTTGCTTTTGGGGGCTGCTGGTACTTGACTTTGGTTATAGGTCTAGAAGCAAAGAGGATGGGTAGTGGACGTAGGTCCTGAGGAGATACAGCAGTGTCTTGCTTGGCAACCCAGGAGAGGCCATTGCTATTTTCTCAGGCAATGCAGAGTTAATTCCTTCAGAACAGAGGAGGGAAGACCAATACCACTGGGGATGGGGGTGGGGGAAGTCACTGCAGCTGGGGATGGGGAAGTCACTTTATCCAGCAAGAAAGACTCATCAGAATTTGAATGCTCAGGGTCCCTAGTTTCCTCAGGATCTTCCCACACATTCAAATCTCAATTTACAGGATTCCATCCTTTGCTAATCAATGCACTCACTTTAACAGTAGACACCCTGCAAGGCTGAGAATTCAACTTTCACTGTAATTCAGCCAGTCACGTGATGAGTGATAGCGTTTGACTTTCAGCGAATTCAATCCTGTGCCTACAGGGAAGAAGGTTCTCATTAAGGGCACGCTTAGAAGCTTTTAGGTGGTTTAGGTGCATCTGGAGCTGGAAATTTATATTCCTGAACTCATCTGTTTCTTTTATTACTTTGTCCAATAATATAGGAGCAACCAACCAATAGCATTATATTCCTCAGTTTTCCAAAAATGTTCAAAAGTTCCTTGCCTCTTATAAGTGGTTGATGAGGTGTATTCAATACAAATATTTTTGATATCTCTTTAAACAGTTCACACCATGGACTACCAGTGCTCTCTGTATTATTGGAAGTAGACTCCTTAATATTTTTAGTCTGATTTAATTAGAGAGCCAGTTCCAGAAACTGGCCAATTAAGAATGAAGAAAACTCATCTTAAAATTCTGTTTCTCTAGAGCCAATCTACTATCAAAATCTGTATTAGGATTCTTCAGAAAGACAGAAGCCATAGTGTACATATATATATATATATATATATATATATATATATATGGAATTACTAGATGTATATGGTTTGGATGTGTGTTCCTTCCAAATCTCATTTTGAAATGTGCCTCCAATTGTGGAGGTGGGCATAGGTGTTTGGGTCATGGGGGTGGATCTCTCATAAATGACTTGGTGCTGTCTTTGTGGTAATGAGCAAGCACCCACTCTATTTGTTCACAAGAAATGTGATTGTTTCCAAGAGCCTGGAACCTCCTCCTCTCTCTCTTGCCTCTTCTCTTACCATGTGATAGGCCTGTTCCTCCTTCACCTTCTGCCATGAGTAAAAGCTTCCTGAGGTCTCACGAGAAGCTGAGCAGATGTTGGTGACATTCTTGTATGGCCTGCGTAACTGTGAGCCAAATAAATCTCTTTTTAGATAAATAATTTAGTTTCACTTATTCCTTTATAGCAACACAAAAAGGGACTAGCACACCAGGGGAATTAGCTCACGTGACTATGGAGGCTGAGAAGTCCTAAGATAAGCCATCTGCAAGCTGGAGAATCATAGAAGTCAGTAATGTGGCTCAGTCCAAGGTGGAAGGCCTGGGAGCCCTGGGAAGCCACTGATGCAAAAGTACTTAGAGTTGTGACGTCCAAGAGCATCCCACTCCAAAAAAGAGAAAGAATTCACCCTTTCTTTCCTTTTCTCCTTCCTTCCTCCCTGCCTCCTTCCCTTCCTTCCTTCCTTCCTTCTTTCCTTCCTTCCACTCTCTCTCTCACTCTTTCTTTCTCTTTCTCTTTCCTTCCTTCCTTCCTTCCTTCCTTCCTTCCTTCCTTCCTTCCTTCCTTCCTTTCCTTCCTTCCTTCCTTCCTTCCTTCCTTCCTTCCTTCCTTCCTTCCTTCCTTCCCTCCCTCCCTCCCTCCCTCCCTCCCTCCCTCCCTCCCTCCCTTCCTTCCTTCCTTCCTTCCTTCCTTCCTTCCTTCCTTCCTTCCTTCCTTCCTTCTCCCTTACTCTGTTTTCCATGCTGAAGTGCTATGGCTACGCTAATGGATCACTGCAGCCTTGAACTCCTGGGCACAAGCAATCCTTCCACCTCAGCCTCCCAAATAGTTTGGACTACAGTCATGTGCCACCACGCCTGGCTAGTTTTAATTCTTGTTTTTTTTTTTTTTGTAGAGACAGAGTCTTGCTATGTTTCCCAGGCTGGTCTCAAACTCCCGGCTCAAGCAATCCTACCACCTCAGCCTCCTAAAGCGCTGGGACTACAGGCATGAGCCACTCTTTCAGCTTTTTGTTCTACCCAACCTTCCAGTCATTTGTATGGAGGCCACCAACATTGAGGGTGGATTTTCCCCACTCAGTTCATCAACTGACAGGCCGATCATCTCTAGAAAATACTCTCAGGGACACACCCAGAAACAGTTTCACCAGTCATATAGGCATCCCTTTACCCAGGCAAAAATTCCTTATCTAGGTATCCCTCTTTGCAGACACCTAAATTCAACCATCACAGTAGCCTATTCACATATTACAAGCTTTTTTACAAATTGCCACAACTTTTGAAATTTTGTTTTGATATTTATGTATGTACATATACCTACTACATACTATATATTGATGTATGTATTTAATATAAACCTGAAGCCTCAAAAACTGGAATTAGCCTGAACATTTCTTACCTTGGGAAGACCCTAGGTAAATTCATCAGACCTATTCTCCAACTTCATGTTCCAAAATTTGGCTGTATGTTAATTGCTGTGAAGCAATTTTGACTGTGACATAAAGGTCCTCAGTGTGGGGAATGCACCTGAATTGTCGGAAGCTGGACTGAGTGAAGTTGAACAGACCACTAGGAGCTAGCTTTCTTTAATGGGGAGGGCTACAAGGAGTCTGCATAATGTTACCTAATGTGGAGTTTTCGTTTCCGATCATCATTTCTATGAAATCTCTCTTAATTGATTGCAGAATCTGAATTCAGAGAGAACACTCAGCTGTCAGTAATTACTTTTAAACTCTCTGCAGACCCGAGCACCACTTTTCTCTTTG
The DNA here is from genome assembly GCF_047675955.1 of Chlorocebus sabaeus. NCBI lineage: Eukaryota > Metazoa > Chordata > Mammalia > Primates > Cercopithecidae > Chlorocebus > Chlorocebus sabaeus. The sequence goes on from NC_132927.1 coordinate 58,398,743, forward strand.
AGTGCTCTATTTTCTGTGAGGGGAATAAGGCAGCAGAGGGAGGGAGGGTTAAGTGGCTGGTTTGCATGCGGTGCGGACAGGCAGCTCAATCAGGCTGGCACGGGTGTCTTAATCAGAAGCCTGCGGTTCACCGCAGTGGTTGAGTGCTACCTCTTTGCCAATGGCATCTTCTGCTTAGAGACGCTATTGATTGCTCCTCTCCCGTTCTCTTCTGGGAGAGTTTCCGGCTGCAAGGGGATGTCAGGAAAAGGACAAGGGAGAAGGTTTCTTATTTTTTCTTCTTCTTTTTTTTTTAATGGTGCAAAAGATTTGGAGCAAGGGTCTAATTTCTCAAGCGGCAGATGTAGTGACACTCAATGCAGACTCTTTAAAATGGTGATGAGTGGGGAGATATGAGACAGGAGTGATGAGCCAAGGATGCCAGTAAAGGGTAGGGGAGAATGATTCCATGAGTCGATAAGAAGTGGCTTCAGTTTAGACAAGAAGACAGCAGGCAGTTCTCTGAAGGAGGTCAGGCTGAGTGCATTAACTCTGCCTGGAAGAAATAGGAGAGAGTGGTTAGTTAAAATACTTTTTATTTTCTGGAGAAATGTAAAATCTGGCAATCCGGCAGAGACCAAAAATATAGTGAATCTCTTTGTAGACTCTGGGTGTAAATCAGTATTTTTATGTGAGCATTGGTGAGCAAGCAGAACATCCTTAGAAACTGAAACCCATCACAGAATAAACTTAAACTATTTTGAATGTGGCATGGAGCCAAAAAATATAGAAATTAATTATTCTTGATTTAGAGTTTGCAATGAGAATGAATGATTGAATATAATTAAGACATTTTTTCTTCAAGCCAGAGGAGTAATGCCAGGGGAGAAGCACAGTGAGAGGAGGATTCAAACCAATTTAAGATCATAAATGAGGAGACAACAAAATTTTGTATATTGAATGGTTATAAATATCAGGAATGATTCTTTATCATCTGATTGTTGCTAAACAGTTCAAAGGCAAATATATAAAATGAGGCAAATTTGAATTCTAAATGCTATAGTAGAAAGCCTTGAGAGAAATATAAAGGATGTTCAAGACTCAGATATGGCTTCAAATTTTGGGTCAGCCACATATCACATTGTTTTGGTTGGAGTCTCATTTTTGTATAGGTAATATTGGGATAATATGGACGGTAGCTATTACCCTTCCCATGTACCAAGACTTCTTCCAGTTTCTACCTTTCTCTGTCCTGCTCTGCACTGGATACACTGGTCCCTGTGATTGCAACTCCTGGACTCACCTGCTGGCTGACTTCGGATTGAGATTAGACTATGGAGGTACCAGCAGGGAGAGAGAGAAGTTTACGAGTTCAGGTGTTTCTTTCTCACTCTGTGCCCCCTTTATTTTGTCATCCAAGCTGGAGTGCAGTGGCATGATCTCAGCTCACTGCAACCTCCACCTCCCGGGTTCAAAGGATCCTCCTGCCTGAGACTCCTTAATAGCTGGGATTACAGGCATGTGCCACCACAGCTGGCTAATTTTTGTATTTTGGTAGAGATGGGGTTTCACCATTTTGGCCAGGCTGGTCTTGAACTCCAGACCTCAGATGATCCACCTGCTTTGGCCTCTCAAAGTGTTGGTATTACAGGTGTGAGTCATTGGGCCTGGCTTTTTTTTTTTTTTTTTTTTTTTTTGAGATGGGGTCTAACCATCTTGCCCATGCTGGACTCCAACTCCTGGGCTCAAGTGATTCTCCAACCTCAGTCTCTTGAGTAGGAGTAACCAGGACACTGGCCCACTGGACAGTGGCACAGGCCACTGTACCTGTTTCCCCTCCCTATTTTAGCTACCACAGCAGCAGCTTTGTTCTGTTCTGATAGATATCCTGTTGAGTGAAAACTGCTCCATGGTTGCTATTCTCAATGGACTCCAGTGACATCATTTTTGCTTCGTGCCCCAAAGTCCCAGGAAGTCAAGTAAAAGTATCCCACTGTTGCTAATGTTCTGATATTTGCGTGTCTCATGTTCATTGTTTTCCTTCCTTCTTTCTTTCCTTTCTTCCTTCCCTCCCTCCCTCTTTCCTTCCTTCCATCCCTCTTTCTCTTTCTTTTCTTTCCTTCCTTCCTTCCTTCCTTCCTTCCTTCCTTCCTTCCTTCCTTCCTTCCTTCCTTCCTTCCTCTTTCTTTCTTTCTTTTTCACTTTCCTTCTTTTTTTTTTTTTTTTTTTTTTTTGACAAGGTCTCACTTTCTTGCCCAGGCTGGAGTGCAGATGTGTGATCTTGGCTCACTACAACCTCTGCCTCCCAAGTTCAAGTGATTCTCGTGCCTCAGTCAGCCTCCCCGAGTAGCAGCGACTACAAGTGTGTGCCACCATGCCTGGCTCATTTGTGTATTTTTAGTAGAGATAGGGTTTTGCCATGTTGGCTAGGCTGGTGTCAAACTCCTGGGCTAAAGTGATCCACCTGCCTCGGCCTGCCAAAATGCTGGAATTACTTTGGCATGAACCACCGTGCCCAGCCATTGTTTGTTTTCTTAATCTTGTCCACCACACACTCCTTCAAGCCATCTGAGACAAATCTTGTTTTCTGTTGGAACCCTGGTTGATACCTAATGCTTGTAGAATGTCAAAGAAAATATTGAAAGATCTGCCAAATAAATGCCGAAAGGGGTATGTACTCAGTCCTTGATAAATCCAGCAGGTTTTAGTTGGAGAGGCCTCAAAAGATGGTGTGATAGGCTGAGTAATAAGCCTTAAAAGATACTCATGTCCTGATACCTGGAACCTGTGACTCTTACTGCATATGACAAAAAAGATCTGGCAGATGTGATTAAGTTATAGATCTCAAGATGGCAAGATTATATGGGATTATCTGGGTGAGACTTAAATGCTATAACAAATATCCTTACAAGAGGCAGGCAGAGAAAAGTTTGGCACAGAAGAAGAAGGCAATGTGACCACTGAATTAGCATGCTACGTGCCGGCTTCAAAGATGGAGGAAGGGGCCAAGAGTCAACAAACGTAAGGAATGAAGATCTAAACTCTGGAAGAGGCAAGCAAGTCAGTTCCTCCATAGAGCTCCAGAGTGAGCATGAGCCTCAAGGCACCTTGATTTGGGCCCAGTGAAATTGACTTGGACCTCTGACTTTCAACACTGTAAGAGATTAGATGTGTGTTGTGTTAAGCCACCAAGTTTCTGGTAATTTGTTACAGCAGGCACAGAACATTCTCGGCAAATACCAAGGTTCAGGGCTTAGTTTTCAGGTTGCAGATTTAGAATCCAGCTCTCAGATAACATGTCCCTTTTCTTTGGGATACACTCATGTGAACCAAGATATGTGATCAATGCATAAAATTACAATGATGATTCATCAATTTCCAATGAGATGTAGAAATCTCCTGTTGGTTGGAAGACCTGTCAAACTGACCAGTCCATTTTCTGCCTATTGACAGACAGGCTTAGGCAATAGTTTGTAATCAAGATTCCAGTATATTGATTAATAAGTAAAAATAAAATTCTAACACATAGGTGGAAATCTTAATTTCCCCAAGCACCTTCTTTTCCACCCGCCAACAGACAAATCTGGAAAGATGAGTTGTAACTGAAGGTAGTTTGGAGAACACTGACTCTGGACAAGGGCAGTTAGATGAATGCTTTGCTGAATGGCAACAGGATAAGACATCCTGAGACATGTCTTTGGGACCAGCGAATGCGAAGTGCTTTGGTTGGAATCCTATTGTCCACCTTCCCTCTGGGGGAAGGACTTGGCAATGTGACCAGGACAGCTGTGCTTATTTGATAAGGATCCTTCTCCCTAGTTCATGCCTGGATATTCACTGCCAAGTTAATCTCTGCGCTTGTTCTTTCTCACATGGTGACTATACCTATACCCCTTTTTGGGATATGTGGATGCTTTCCTTCTAACTAAAAACAAGTCTTGCCAGCATAGGATCCATTTAGTTTCTTTAAAGTGGCATTGCATATCTCATTATGTATTGAGATAATAAGAAATGGATTATTATATTTTCCTTCTTTTCAAGTTACGGTGGAGAAATGTACTCTAACATTTTTTCATAAACTGATAAATTTTGTATCACACAAGGATATCTATATATCTATATCTATCTATATCTATATCTATATCTATATCTATATCTATATCTATATAGCTGTGTTCCATATAGAAGGCAATCGATGAACATAATTTCTCATGCCTGTGTTCCCCAGATGTCTGGAGTGTGGTAAGGACATGTCACAAAGTTACAATTCAGAATGGAAACCTCAGAACCTGTCATCCTCTGAAGATCTGTAACATCTCAGGGAAGCAACAAATCCAGCATTTAGAGCTCTGTTTCTTTGTTCTTTTGATGAAACACATATTGTTCATGGAAAAAAATCTATTTTTTTTCATTTCGCTCTTGTCTGTCTACAGAGATACTTTCAGACAGAGGCAAGATTTCATTATTTCAGAGACCTGTGAGATTCTCAGTAGGCAAACACATCTTTAAAAGACAATGTTTCCGTTTTGCATGTTAATATATTGTAGAAAAAGAAAATTCAATGATAAATGTATTTCATTTAACTCAAAGGTTTGTAAATCAGATTATTGTATGATAACCATCTTTCCCTCATTTATACTATAATTTCTGAGGTGTACTCCAACCAAAATTGAACCCTGGAGAATAAAAATATTAGTCCTCAAGAATATAACAAACAAAATTATACAGTTAACCAAGCACTGATAATTTCATAAGAAATATCATCACAAATTGTCATATACAATGTTATGCTTTGGCCATAGTATAGCAGAATGAAGTGAGTTCAGATTTCAGAGCAAAACAAATCTGTATTTAAATACTGGTTCAGCATAATATCCTTCATCTCTAAAATGGGGTTGACACATAAAATCATGTAAGTATTTTGGTTCATAATTAGATATTTGTTAATAACAAGAATAAAAATTATCTCATATTGGTGATGTTACTGACAAACTCAGAAAATGTACAGAAGCAGAAAATTAACAATGATTTATGGAAAAACAAAAACAAAAACCTTTTATAAAAAAATACTTTTTTTTATTTTTAAAATTTGTCATCTTGGAATAGTCTTTTTTCCTTGTACCCATCCTATTTTCCTATCTGCTGTCACTAGAAATTTTTAGTAGAAGTAGTGAATTTAGCTGTAATAGAAAAACTGTGCTATACACTGATACTTAAAGAAATGCTTTAAAAAAATTAAGAGTCAGACAGGGAAAAATGCGTTTTAACATCATACGGGACTTCAAGCACTATTCCAAGTGTTCATATCAAATCACCTGATAGTGAGCTAAGTCACTATTCAGTATTGCTTAGCTACATGAAATGGAGCCCTATGATAATGGGAGAAGCAGGAGTGTTTTGTCACCCAACCTCCTAAAATGTTTGGGAAAATAGTTAATGGAAATCTTCCTTCACCCACGTATCTTTATCTCAACACAACAGCTAACATTTTAATATTTGCCTTCTATATTATTTGCTGCAATTTCTTCAAAACCAGAGTAAAGGCAGTTGGACAGTTTATTTTTATTGTATCCCACTTTTTAATTTGTTACACTGTGTTTTGCTTAATAGCCGAGGAAATGGAGGCTCAATTGGTTAGATAATATACCAAGTTAATTCAGTTGAACTCTAGAGGAGTTTCCTTTCACTCAAAAATACTTGGTTCAATTATTTGTAGATGGATAAGTGGGTGGGGCAAGGAAGTGGGCAACGGATAAGAGCAGTAGACTGAAGCTACTGGAGCATAAACCGGAGGATCGCACCAGGATAAATGATTAGCACTCTTCTTGGTGCCTAGAAATAATTTATTTATGTCACAATAAATGCCACCACTGTATGAAGAGTAAAGATAATTCAGGCTACTAAGTAATATCACCATGTGTTCTTGGGAACAGGGCAACCATGAACTCCAGGCACTTCTCCTTCTGACTTCAGTGTTAAAGTGTAGATGCCCTGCAGAGTCTGTGACTTTATTAAATTGTCGATATTCTTACTACTGATGGCAACCATAACTGAAGAAACTTGCAAAATATAGTTCGAAATCAGATTGAAGTTAACTAGGTAACATCTTGCATAGAGTACGTGCACATAAATTGTAGTTCATTTCCCATTCAATATAGTATGCTTGTTTTATGCATTTATTTACCTAAATTTACAATTCAGGTTTCTATACAAGATTTTTTTTTTTTTTGCAATCTCTATCCCATCTTCCAAATAATTCATGCTTTCCTCTGCTGTCCTTTCTTGTTCCATTCCCAGAAATCTTCTGTCTGTGAAATGTAAAGAAATAGAAATAGAAACTGTATGAGGTTATGAGATCTACTCTGGCATTAGATGGGTTTGGTTTTGAATTCTGGTCTGGCTGTTTGTGAGCTATGTGACCTTTGACGAGTTACTGAGCCACAGTCTCCTATTATAAATTAGTAATAATAATAGAATCCATGTGGAGAGATTGTCTTGGTAATTAATCATTACTCCAGTGTAAAAATGAAAGCATCATGCCTGCCATATAGTAAGCACTCAATCAATGCTAGGTCTGCTGCTGCTGCTGTTGTTATCAATGCTAAAGAAAGTGTGATTTCATAACCATGTGTCTTTTAGGTTTAAATGCTTTCACTATCTCTCTGTTTTATGTATTTGTTTATTTACTTATTCATTCAACAAATATTTTTGATGATTTATTCTTTCAGGAGGCCTCATGAGACACCAGATGACCAATTACAGGAGAATCATCAGAAAGAGAACAAGAAAGACTGAGGTAAAAATGACTAATGGTGTTTTTGTGCTCCCTTCCTACTTTCCTTTGAAGGATAATTATTGATTTATCAAAAAAATACTTGCCATGAATTACATCACATGCTCTTAGAAATATGAGGTATATAGAAATGTTGGAATATAAACTATGTTACATGGAGTCTTTTTGTTAACAGGATTTTTTCTAATTCTTTATGATTCTCTATGCCTATATGAATGCAAAGCTGTTTCATTTTATTTTGGGCCCAAATACTTTATTATAATCATAATAACAAGCCTACAATAATTTTGCAGGCTTGTTAATAGAGAGCCTACAGTTTGTTGTTTATCAAGCCAGCATTTGAGTTAGGCCTCATAAATATGCCCAGACCTGAGGCGTAAATTGTACGCTAAATAGGAAGAGAAGTCTGTGCTCTGCAGAATAGTTCACTGAAGAGAGCCTCTCTAAGCTGTGAGATTCTAAAAAAGGACTAAAAATTTGGAGACAAATCTCTCTACTCCATGCCCAACAGGATGCATCCACACAGAAAATATCCCTTTTATTAACTTCATTTTTTTTAGAACAAACTTTTCAACACACCCCTTGCCATGAGCAAGGTGGATATGACAAGGCAACCAACACTCTGACACAATAATAGAGCTCTAAGCCAAGACAGTTTTAATGTGACCTTTCATTTTCTCTAATTGCCTTTCTCTTATTAATCCTGATCTGCCTATTATTGATAGTATCATTATGCTATGCTTCTAATGACTTTGCCTGGGAGGATCAGGAGTTTTTGAAACTTTTGGAATGTTACTTAGCAGAAAACCTTGGTGGGGAAGAAAAAGTATCATAATTAAAAGTAAGTTCTCAGGCTTTCTCACTATTCTTTCAACCTAAATCCTAACTGTCTCTGAAAACATAGCTTAGCTGCTGCCTCCTCCATGAATTTTCTTTGACTGTGTTAGTCCAATGATTAGATTTTTGCTGTTACTATTCATTTGACTCAATTGATACTTTTTATGCCACTCTAATCTATGGTACATTATTTATGTAGATTATCTTAAATCCTTCACTGAGTTGTAAGCTCTTTGAGGTTAATACTTAAGAATATGAGAATACAATGTGAATAAGCCTCATTGTCATTTCTTGTCACTTTCTTGTTACTTTCTCAATAAGCCTCACTGAGGCTTATTTTCATTGTATTCTCATGTTTCTAAACACTATTATCTCTGCCAATAGTAAATTTTATCATAAACATATTGATAATATTAATGCCACTTTATATTTGTACTATTTGTTGGGTTTTACAAAATATTTTCATGTATATGATCTTTTAAATTCTCCCCACTGTCCTGTGTGTGAGGTGTCTACTCTAATTTTATAGATGAAAAGGTAGAATCAAATGAAAATTTAAGTTATTTATCAAAGTCAAAACATATCATAGAATTTATTGATTACTAATTAGGAAGATTTCAATACTGTTGTTATCGCAACTTTGACTTTATTGTGATTAATTTAGTAAAGTAGAAATAAACTCACAAAATTTTTACACTTTGGAAAAACTGAAGAAGGATAAAGGCTCTCAGATGAACAGGGACAGGTTACATATGACTCATTATCTTTGGATATGCATATGCTATTCCCCCAGTAGGAATAAAAAAGAGGAGGCAAAAGCAAGGTTACTGCTTCCACATGCATCACTTTTATGTGAATTAAAAAGATGTTCCTCTTCTGGGTAGTGCAGCGCTGAGTTGATGGTGCATTGAGCCATTTGCCTCCTGTGCAGCACCTTGGACAGCACCAGCCTGTTCAAATGCACTGCCGTCCGGTGTAAATGCTGGGAAATACAAGGCTGTGGACGGGATTATATGGTCCAGTGCGGGTACTGGCTTAGAAGGAATAAATAATACTGGACCAGTGTATTGAGAGGGTCAATTAAGAAAGGAGTATAAGCTAACAGATACCTTTAGAAGTACTCCTTTTTTGGCATGCGGTAAAAATCATTGTTAGGGTTCTTTAGACCCATGTACTCTGGAAAAATAATTTTTCATAGTAAACAGAGAACAGAATTTAGGAAAGTTGATTTTATTTTTGGTTCATCTCAAGAGACATAAGCTCTTAAGATATCCAAAATCTTTCAGCATATGAGTTATTTTAATCCATGTGCCATCCCATTCTTGAAGGTACATTTGAGAATCTAAAAAAAGGGAAGTCATCCTCTCTCCAGAAAAATAAATAACACACGCACATAACTATTTCACAATTAGTTTTAGTGGTTACATGGGTGCATTTTAGGGTTTAGTGGGTCTGTTTCCAAACCTGGCTAGTTGTCCAATTATTCGAGGTCCTTTCAAACATGCAGATTACTTGCCTCCACCATGGCAGATTCTAATTAATGAATTTGATAATAAGCCTAATATATTTGAATTATACTCTTACATACAAGGTGAGATCGAAGGAAGAAAAAGTCAATCAAGAAGAAGAAGTGACAAGTAAAGTAGTTAAAGGCTGTTTTTATGCTGCCAAGCATAAACCAGAGACAAATGTAGCTATTTGAAAAATATACCTCAAGAGTGATTTTATCACTAAAATATTTCTCTTATTTTGTCTATAATAGTCATAAAATAAAGTAGATAATGCAAAGCAATGGGCAGAGGAAGGGTTTTTAGAGTGTAGTGTGTAGAGTAAGGGCTTGCAGGAGGTAGCACAGAGGGGAAGGGTCTCTTTTCACAGTTGGTAGCTCCCAGAGAATCCCTGGTAGTATGACCAACCTGGAGACATAAAACTTCTAGAAGATGATGTTGTGTTTTCACTTTGTTGGTGTGAATAGTTGAGTGAAAATATCCAACTCATTTTAGGTGAGGAAGTGATTAATCAGTTATAAAAAATGATCAGTAATAATGAAGTTATAAGCAATATTCTCTGATGAAATCCCCTCCCACCACAAAAAAAAATCTTGTAAAAAAGTTAACAGATTTGCATTGGGATGTTTTGAAATATTGAAAAAGTTTTATTCATGAATTTTCACTGGGAAAACAAAATATACCATTTGTAAGAACTGATTCTTTGCTGCCTCACACAGAGAAAAGAGTATTGGGCTAAACATTACATCTAAAAGGATCCTTTGGGGGCAAAATCCCTATCACCAAGCATTGATTCCCTTCCTCTCTTCTGGTTTAGTACCAACTACAGAAATTAAATTTTGGTTTCTAATATTAATTAATATAGCAAATGCAACAGATTCACATGTTGATGAAAATAATATGTAGGGAATTGTTTTTCTGTCAGCAGAACTTTCCCCTAATTTGTTCCTCTTAAATTTAACTTGTTAAGAAAAAAATTGTAGAGGTGTTTTATAGCAGAGTGAGGAGGACAAGGAAACTCATTAACACATTTCCATGTAAACTGTTGGAGTTGCAGAGTATTATGGGGAATATGAATCTGAAGAGATCATGTATCTCGATTCTTGTTCTGTGGACCTAAGGCATCTTATTTCTCTTCTAAGAGCCGCAGTTTTTATGTCTGCACATGAAGAACGGTTTGTGTGTGTGTGGTGGGAAGTACCCCAAATCCTGGAATCAAATGTTTATTTATTAAACATTAGCTGAGTGCCTGCTATAATAAATATGATGATAGACCCTGGATATCTAGATGTGATTATGACTCAGCTTTCAAAAAAAATGCCTGGAGCCTAGTAGAGGAGAGAGATAATAATTAAAGAAATTACAGGATAGTGTGATAAGGGGAAGGAATCAGAAGCAAGTGAAATATGCATGAATCCATGAGAAGCACGGCTTGGGGACTCTGTGATGTCTAAAATTTTTTCAACTATTTTTTAAGATGGATCTTTATTTAGGACTTGATGGCAGATAGGAAAAGGGCTCAAAAATGTGGCAGGGAACTCGAGCTCAAATTGGTGGCAAACATTGCAAATCTTCGGATAAAATGAAACTCTAACATTTGTTTCACTGTTGTGGTCTAAGCCTTCCTACCTCCCCGATCGTTTAGTAGAGTCTGTTCTGGGCACACACACCTTGTGCAGTGGTTGTAGAAATCAAGGGAAAGCAGCCAAGTTGTAAGTCTGAGGTGACATGAAACAGTGATAAAATGAACATCAGAATTATACCAAAATAGAGTATTAAATTCAGAGGTGACCAGAAGAATTGTAAACCTGTGAGAATTTAAAGAAAGCTCATGCTGGGTTGTAATGGATTTTTTACAAAAGAAATAACAAAAACCGTGCTGGATTTTTCCCCCATTGAAAAAAATCCACCTAGAATCACTCTTTATGCTGCTTCTCCAGCTGACCTTTATGGACTGTATCAGAGGGTTCTCTTGTCCTGTGGTTCCTATTTGTTTGGGGCAACAGGAAGCACTAGCAGGGAATGAGAGCAAGGAGGAAAATGAAGTGGGAACATTAGTTGTCTACCTCCATTTCTGCAGAGTTGCTACGGGCTGGTTGCCTACCTCCACCAAAGGTTGGAGCTCAGTAGGCCTTTTCCTTCTGTCCCATGACCTCTTCAGCCCTAAGAATGATAATAGCTCACTTGCGATTATTAGCCCCAGTGCACTTCTCTGCTCATTTTGATTTTCTTTGCAAATTCCCTCACTTTAAAAATGAACACTTCTTATATTACTCACTTTGTGTGAACCAATTGTCTACTTTTGGAAGCATAACTAATATAGATGTTAAATCACTCACTTAGGCCACAGCTAAATACTGACAGGAAATCTGCGCGCGCGCGCGCGCGCACACACACACACACACACACACACATTATTTAGAGACAACTAAGAAATAGCAGTAGTTGGTGTTTCAACAGTAAGTTAAAGAATAACACTAACATAGGCACTACAGTGAGTTCTGTGAAGTTTTTGGTAAATAAAATCATAGATATTTTTGCCAAAGGAAATTTAGTCAGATAACCTTATTTTGCAGGTGACAAACTTAGATTTTCCAAGAAACTAACTTGCTTGTTAAGTCTTTTTTTATTTTTATTTTTTCAACTTTTATTTTAGGTATGGGGCACATGTACAGGTTTGTTACATGGGTAAATTGCATGTCACTGGGGTTTGGTGTATAAATGGTTTAGTTACCCAGGTGGTGAGCACAGTACCTGATAGGTAGGTTTTCAACTCTTACCCTCCTCTTTCATTGGCCTCTCAAGTAAGTCCCCATGTCTACTGTTCTCATCTCTGTGTCTCTGCATACTCAATATGTAGCTTCCATTTATAAGTGAGAACATGTGGTATTTTTTTTTTCTGTTTCTATGTTAATTTGCTTAGGATTATGGCCTTCAGCTGCATCCATGTTGCTTCAAAGGGCATGATTTCCCTTTTCATGGCTGTGTAATATTCCATGGTGTGTATGTGCCACATTTTCTTTATCCAGTCTACCATTGATGGGTATCTAGGTTGATTCCATGTCCTTTCTATTGTGAATGGTGCTACAGTGAACATACATGTACATGTGTCTTTTTGGTAGAATGATTTATATTCTTCTGGTTACTCTGCTTTTAATGGCAGAATATGAATGTGTAACTGTGTATGAATGTATGTGTATATGTGTATGCAAATTTCCTTGTTGCTTGTTCTCTCATTACTAAACAACAGCTGAGAATCTGAGAATCCTGTGGAGTAAGCTCAATGAGTTCATCTGGCTTTTCCTAGATCGTTCTTCCACAAAACTGTTATGCATCTCCACATTTTCCTTTTCATTTGACGATGATTTGCCATAAAGATAGTATTTATTTATTTATTTATTTATTAGCCATTTTTGAGGATTCTTACAGAAAAAAAAGTGAGCACACAAAAATAAAGCCTCCACCTTGAGATGAGCAAAGAGTTTATTGGTGTGTATGGGTTTCAATCTGGTGCCTCAGGTACAAAACATAAGATGTTCACATTGTGATTTGATCACTAAGAGTCAAAACTGAGAATACATTTAGTCTATGGATGATAAATGTGTAAATGCCAATCATGTGTTAATCGGTGTTTCTCAAATTCTAGCTCAAGAATTTCCTGCATCATAATTGATTGAGCTCTTTTTAGTATTAATACAACTTCTTTGTCCCACTTGAGACATCCTTCCTCAGAGCTTCTAAGGGCACAGTCCAGGAGCCTTCATTAAAAAAAAAATTCTTGAAACACTTTCTGCGTACACCTAAGTTTGAGAGTGTAATAACAAGTTTAGTAGAAAAAATGGAAAATTAAATACATAAAATCATTGAGTTCACTCAGCCTGATGTTCAGTTGCTCATTAGGCAAGAAAGCTGGCTTTTAAAATGTAATGGAAGACAATGGGTTTCTGGTATGGAATGGGTGAACAGATAAATTAGGTCCCGGCATGTACTGAGCTCTGTGCTTTTGTGTTTTGACTTCCTTCTCCAGCAACAATAACTTTCCAACTACAGCAGGGCTGAGTAAAAAACACAGTCACTGATTGATGGTCAGACTCCTATGGTGTTTTGAACCTTTAAAGAAACTAGGGCTAGTGGCTGATTTGTGGTTGAAAGGGGCTAAATGTTCTCTCCTGGAGTTCAGGGAACCAGCTGCTTCCTGAGCTGGCAAAGGAGAGAAAACCTTGAGGCAGAGCAGCTTCAATTTGCATGAGATGTACTAAGCAATCCTCCAATTAGCTGGCTCTTGCCTCTCTTGATGGCTACCTTGGGGAGGAGATGGGGGTTGTGAACTTTGAAGTGGATTATTAATTATTCATGCCTCCTTCGCCTTGATGGAGGTAACCTGCATCTCAGGATCCAGGTCCAGCATTCATTATCTTCCTGTCTGTGTTTGCAATAAAATAACACTGAATATTAATCCTTTCACCTTCATTCTTAACTCCCTCTTCCCCCTTCTCCAGTCTCTAGACAGATTATGCAGAATCATGCCTCTCCTTTAATTCTTCTCATTCCTGGTCCTCCTACATCATTCATTGTTTATTCAATTATTTGGAGGCCTGTTAAACTGAGAATTAAGTTCAAGGGCTAGTTGCTTTCTTGAAAGCTCCCCAGAATGCAATGTTTTCCTACTCAAATTTTCAATTTATTTATTTTTTAGCTTGTTTGTGATCATCATGTCATGATTAGTGACTTGTCACCTGTTTTTTATTTCTATATTCTAAAATTTTAGGAGTTTCATGCTTTTTCTTCTTCTTAGAGTACTCTAGAGACTTTACTGTCAGGTTTAATCAGGGTTTTCTAGTAAAAAGCTGAAGACTTGTTTTCTTGTCCAGTGTGGGTGTTTGTGTGTGTGAGTGCAAACCTGTGTCTGTCTGTGCGTTACTTTTCTTTCAGGGAGCCAACACATAATCAGTACTTCTGAAAATTTAAGTTAATTCAATGAGAGATCACTGAGTTAAGTCTTTATAACAAAGAATAATCTCATGATATATCAAGAAAGGGATTAATTCTGAGGTGGGTTAAAATTAGCTTGCAGAAGACTTGGTATGAAGATTTGTTTTTAACTGAAAAGATAAAACATAAAGAGTATTATCATGACATGATAATAGTTAATTGACAAAATGTAATGATAGTCACTGATTTAATGCAAGAAATGTATATGGGCGGTCTTGGGGATTCTCATCATTACCTTCTTGACTTGGTTCCAGCTTTTTTTTTCTTTCTTCTTCATATTCTCTCTCTTTATCTTACTTTCTCTTTCTTTTTTTTTTTTTCTTTTTTATTAACTAAAACACATAGTTTACACTTGGGTTCACACTTTTAATCATACAGTCTATAGGTTTGACATATGTATAATGTTATGTACTCACCACTATAGTATCATACAAGATGATTTCAACGCCCTAAAAATTCTGCGTGCTCTGTTTATTCATCCCTTCCTATCTCCGCCCTACAACTTCTGGAAATCACTAATCTTTTTACAATCTCCAAAGTTTTGCTTTTTCTAGAATATCAAATAGTTGGAAACATACACTATGTAGACTTTTTAGACTGGCTTATATCACTTAGCAATGTGCACTTGAGATTCCTCTGTGTTTTGTTATGACTGGAGAGCTCATTTCTTTTTAACACTGAATTATATACAGTTGTATGTAAGTGCCACAGTTTATTTATCCATTACCTATTGAAGGACATCTTCGTTGTTTGCAGATTTTCACAATTTTGAATAAAGCTTCTAGAAACATCCATTTGCAACTTTTTGTGCAGGCATAAATTTTAAGCTTAATACCAAGGAGTGTGATTACTGAGCTTACGTAAGACTATGTTTAATTTCGTAAAAAGCTGTCACACTCTCTTGTAAAGTGGCTACACCATTTTGCACTCTCAGCAACAATGAATAAGAGTTTCTGCTGTTTCATATACTCTCTAGTATTTGGTGCTGTCATTTTTGAATTTTAGCCATTCTAATAAGTGTGTAGTGGTACCTCATTGTGTTAATTTGCAATTTCCTAGTGGCATGATGTTGTGGATCTTGTCATGTGATTATTTGCCATCTGTTTATTTTCTTTGATAAAGTCTCTAATCAGATAGTCTGCTCAACGTTAATTATGATATTTTCATACTGCCAAGTTTTAAGGGCTCTTTGTATATTTTGGATACGAGTCTTTATCAGATGTGTTTTTAGCAAATATTTTCTCCCAGTCTCTGGCTTTCATTTTCATTCTTTTAACATTGGGTTTTACAAAGGGTTTTGCTTTTAATGAAGTCCTATTTATGATTTTTTAAAAATGAATCATGCATTGTACCTTTTTTTTTTTTTTTTTTTTTTTTTTTTTTTGCGTCTTTCTCCTTTTTTCCTCTCTTCTTCAGAACTCAGAAGGAAGTCCTGTGTGAATCATGACTTTGCCACTTTCTATTCACATGATTTTGGACAAATTTTATTTTTTTATCTAAACTTTAGGTTCCAAGTTCCTTGTCTATTTAAGGGGAAATGATAATGTTGCTTACTCCTTGAGTTTGCTGAAAATGTTATGTAAGATTATTGTTATAGACTGAATGTTTGTGTCTCCCCCAAATTTGTTTGTTAAAACCGTAACCCCCATTGTAATGAATGTGTGTGTGTGTGTGTGTGCGCGTGTGTGTGTGTTACTTGATTCTAAATCAAATGTAGGTTTAACAGTGATTTAAACTGACTGTTTGCACCTAGTTCAAATTGGGAGGGTGAATAGTTTTTTTTTGTTTTTCACTTTGATGAATGAACTTTGGTGCATTAGTCTACTGAACTTGGATGGGTACTCAAAAAGTGAGCCCAAGGTCATGTTTTAACCCTAGAATTGATTTGGCCAAGAGAACAATTTCATGTTAGAGCCTTGTTGAGGTAGTGGTTTTCAAACTGTGTTCTGTGGAGCCTGAAGGATTTCAAAACCCTCCAGCTATGAGAAGACAGCAGTGCTGCTGAGACTTTGAAGACCCCTCCTGCCTCCCACTGATTTCACCAGAACAGCTTTGCTTGTGTTAATAAGTTCTCTTGTAATATTATGCATGAAGGAATGGTTTTGCTGCTAACAAAATGTTTGGTTTTCATCAAAATTATAAACTGGAGTTCAAGATTCTAAATGAGTTTACTGGTACTCTGTATTAGAAAATGGCTCATATATTTCAAGTCATTTTTTTCTGGGAAGAATTACATTAAATGCATTAGTGGTTCTTATATGTTTAGAAGGCCGCTGGATCTGTTTTACTGAGTATGGTGGTTGATCAGTGAACTGTTTTTATTCTAATATCTTCTGTTCCTAAAACTGCCTATGACAGAGCCACTATATCTTGTCATGGATTCAACTCAAGTTGAAATACACTGAGGCTCACAGTCTAATATGTTTTCTCTCTCACTTGATTTATAAACTTAGCCTTTATATTTTGAGAGCCAAGGATGTTGATATAGACCTGAGACATAAATGATGAGGTTGTTTATTATTCTCTTTCTTCTCCAAAGAGACAGATCAAGCAAGGGTTAGAAGAACTGTATGAATAAAAATATAAAAGGAAAAGCCTCAATGGAAATGAACTCACATCCTCAAATTTTCAATTCACTAATTTTGACTTATTCATCCTTTGGAATATCTTGTGCATCTGGTCGTTTCTATTCCCAAAGCTTCATTCTTGTTTCAAATATTTTTCAACTCATTCCATTTTTCCTGCCTTCACTTCTTCTCACTTTTAATTTATTCTACATGTGACCTTTAAAACTAACTTTCTAAAATGCCAATTACATACTATTGTTCCCATGATAAAACATCTCAAATGACTACTTATGACAAGACTAAATCCTTGCTCAGCAGCATGGTATCTAAGTTATCAGTAATTTTTATTTAGTATTTAAAAGGATCCAAATTCTACCTTTTAGTATATAACAATCTAATTTTTTTCCCATCTAGATTAGTTTATTCTCTCTCATCTAGTTATGCAATACCCATTCCTTGTTCCAAAACTTTGCCTGTGTTTTTTCCCTTACAATCTCTTCTGGTTGTCCAAATAAGTATATAATTTCCCCTTCAAAATTCAGTTTGATTCTTCACTCCCTCTGTAACCATTTTTGGATCATGATATATTTTTTCTATTTGAGTTTTTCTAAACATATTGTCTGAGGCATTTATTTCTATTAGTTAATGTCATCTTTTTACTGATTATATTATATTTCAAAGTAGATTGTCCTCTATCGAAAAACAAAAAGTAACCAGGTCTCATCACACTAACACAACCACTGACAACAGTAATAGCAACTATGATTTTTATGAGTATATATTCTGAGTCAGACAATGTGATAAGTGCTTTGTTTCTATCATTTCTTTTAATCTTCAAAATCACTGCAAGCTAGCTTTTATTATTCTATTTGACATATGAGAATATAAAGGCTTTTAGATGTTGAATAGCTTTTTCTAGGATGCTACAGTAATATTTGGCATAGCCAGGATTAAAACATAATTCTGTTTGACAAAAGAAAAGAAAAAAGAAAAGAATAAAATGCCTCTTCAATTCATAAATTGTACAATATTGCTTTGGTATTCACTTCAGCACCCAAGACAGCCCCACCAAAAAGGGAAACCCCCAAACTGAGTTTTTGAAATCTTGCCTTAAAGAGAGAAATATGGGTCACAATAAGGCATCAGAGTCAAATATCTCCAGGATTCTTTAAAACTGAATTCCAGTTAGACAGGAAACACCGGAGTCAAGTAAAAATCCTTACTAGCGTCAGTTATGCTGTTACAAAATTGTCCTGCATCAGTGTTAAAAAGCATTGTGAGTAGGGATAGATGAGGGTAGGTGCTTGGAGAAGTCTGTGTAGAGGATAGGATTTAGATTTTTCTTATCTAAGTCAGAAGAAGGATGCTAAATATTATCTAATGCTTCTCTTAGCTTAAGTACTAATGAGGCCAGAAGTAACAATATTTCTGTGGAATAAATAGCAGAATTATTTTGGGGTCCCTCCTTCATTCCTCTGTGAATAAACACTTGCAGAGATAACACACTACTCACTACATGGTCACTGGTAAACTTTTCCAAGGGAAGAGTAAGCCCTTTGTAAGCTCCTTGGTCTGCAAAGATGTTTCCCTTTGATGTTTGGAACACCAAAGAACTATTTGATGGTGATTTATTTGCTGATTTTTTATTTTGATTATTTTCTCTAGTCTCTCCTTTTTTGATTATTATCAGCTTCTTTTCTTTTTTTTTTTTTTTACCTACAGTGCTTTTGGCCATTATAAATACATATCACAAATATCCAATAATTATAGAAAAAACATAAGAGTTTCACTAGTGATCATAAATATGAGCAAAGGCATTTTGAAAGCTCTAGGTTTGTCTTCCTACTTATAGCTCCTTCCCTTTTCTCTAAGCCCTTAATTTAAATCAATGAGTAAGTGCTGCTGCACTTTGTACTGGAGTTCCTTGATATTCTGCTAGACAGTTTTGCTATTTCTCTGAGTCAGACATTTTCTGGTTATAATCTACTTGTATCGGATTGCTGACTAAGAAAACAAGAGCTTAGAGAGATATTGAACAATTCAAAACAAAGAAACAAGGAAGCCTAGAAAAACTTGATTCTTAAAAAAAAAAAAGAAAAGAAAAGGAATAAAATAAATGCTTTCCCTCAAGAATGTGATTCATTTAATATGCAGAACAGATCATTAATTGAGAGGTGTAATGTCCATTGAATATTTTTCAACTAAAATTTAAAAGAAATCTGTTTCTAAAATTTAGTAAATTAAAGTGTGTGTGTGTGTGACCTATAGCTTCTACAGCTTTCCTTTTATGTAGGCCAAATAAGAAGTTTAGGCTACCAGTTGAGAAGGTAAATAAATTAGTTGTAAAAATTTAGATATAAGAAAGTTGTCTGGGTAGTCTTGGGCAACAAATCTGAAACAGAGAGAATTTCATGGAAATTAGAATTATTCAAATAATATGCCTCTTTACATTTTTAAACTGTTTAATTAATTGCTCCAAAATTCTTATGGAGAAGAAACAAATCATTTTGAATTTAATTAGGCTTCCAGTCATAGAAATGACATTGACAGCCTTGGAGGACACAGCAGGATTTTTCCATGCTTATTAATTAGATAATTTTAGTGAAGCATGCTAAAGATGAACAGTGTTACATAAACAGTAGCCTTATTATCCGGGGGCATTAAACGTGACTTCATGTACACATATAGAATGGATAAATCTTTCTTAATGAGCTGAATTTCCCCACTTTATATGTACCTTGTTTCTGAAAACCTTGTTGAATTTTGAGTTGTAATTTTTAAAAAACTATACAAATAAGAGTGCTGTTAGATTATTATACTCTAGAACAGTGGCCCCCAACGTTTTTGGCACCAGGGACCGGTTTTGTGGAAGACAGTTTTTCCATAGATTGAGAGGGTGGGCTGTGGGGTGGGGGCGGGGAATGGTTTCAGGATGAAAATGTTTCATCTCAGATCATCAGGCATTAGATTCTCATAAGTAGCACACAACCTAGATCCCTCGCATGTGCGGTTTACAATAGGGTTCACCAAACTGGTACAGTCTGTGGCCCAGGGATTGAAGACTTCTGGTAGAAGATGTATGCATTCTTTGAAATAAAATATATTGCAATATTTTGATAATTTTTATTTATTATTTTAGAATTATCTTCACTTTTTTATTTTATCATTTTAATAATGATCTCTACTATACATCAATATATTTCCCTTATTTTGAAAACTAAAGTAGTACAAAGGAGAGTAATAGCAACTTAATTATCTACTTTGGTAAGAAACAGTCAGATACTTAACTGTGGTGAGATAATTTTATATTACTTTGAATGAAGGGGTTGAAACTTTTCTCTGTGTGAGCAACATACAAAATGGGAAGTATGTTTGCTATGTAAGTGTATATAACTAGAAGCTTGGAAGTATTTGCATATTAGAAATGTAAAATTTCTTACTTCCTTCATTTTAAACATTTTTAATTTAAAAATTTTATAGCAACTGTTAGGGAAATTTTCTGTTGACATAAAATAAACCTTCAGTTTGATAATGAGCTTTACTTTTAATGAGATATGCTCTGTATTATTTATTATAATTGTTTTATGATGCATGAACTTACTGAAAGACATCTGTATTAATAACATTTAATTCTAATAATACATTTCTCTCTAATTAACCAAATAATTTACTTCATTGAAAAAAATAAAATCCATACATGTAGAAAGTTGAAAAGTGAAGAGAAACATTTATTAAATGTGTATGTAGTCCATTCGTATAATTGTCTATTTATTCATTCAGCAGTTATTGATTGCCTGTTTGTTACTAATTTGAAGAAGAGGGTTTATTATAAAAGTTTGAATCTTAATTGGTGACATTTATTTCTGTCCCTAAATTCACCTTCTTAATTGGGTTAGGTAATTATTTAGTAGAGTAATTCTGCCCAATCTTTGTTATAAAAATTACTCTAATACACTGAATTTTATCTTTATTCTACTTATTCTCGCTTCGTACCCAATCATTTGTTTGAATAATCACACATAAAAAAGAGATCAGAACCAAAACCATATTTTTCTCAAATGATGAGGTCTCTTATGGTCAGTTTTATTGTTATTGTGACAAGATTATAGTACTTAGTTATTCAATCAAACACTACTCTAAGCATCGTTTTGACAATATTTTGTAGATGTAATTAGCATCTAGAATAAATTGACTTGATGTAAAGGAGGTCATTCTGAATAAAAGTGATGCAACCAGTTGAAAGATCTTAAGAAGGAATCTGAGGTTTCTCTGAGGAAGAAGACATTCTGACTGGGGACTGCTGGTGCGTTTCTGGCTGGTCTTCCTGATGGTCTGCTCCACAGAATCCTACACACAATCCTAGGATGATTTCGGACTTGCCTAGATAGTCTCTACGATTAAAATCACAATTCCATATAATAAATCAATCCATCTCCCTGCTTCATATATATAGAGATTGATCTATTTTTATCTATTTATCTATCTTCCATCTATTTATCTATCATCAATCAATCAATCATCTATCATCTATCACCTATCTATCACCAATCTATCATCTATCTATCATCAATCTGTCAATCTATCAATCTATCTATCTATCTATCTGTCTATCTATCTATGGAGTGTTATTTCCTACTTTTTTTGTTGTTTCCCTGATATTATAGTATTCCACTATAAGTATCACCAAAATATTCATAAATGATACATAAAGCCTCATAACTTTCTTGTGAAGGAGTGTGTATTATCTATACACTTATGATGCTTTCACATGGTGAGGTCTTGCTATCCATGGAAAGACTGCCCCTCCCAGGGCTAGGCAATTCCTAGAGATGAAAGGGCTCACATGCAAGAGTGTCTTTTATTTAATCCAGAGAGTATACCTGTAACTCCTACCTCTGTCAGGCTCTCACACTCAGAGCCACTATTTCCCTGTCCAAGTCACCCAAGGTCTAGTATCATAGTCCATCTGTTCTGCTATAACAAAACCTGAGACTGGGAAACTTATAAATTATTTTCTTTCCTTTTACAAAACATTTAAAAATAGAGATGGGGTCCCAAGTGATCTTCCTGCCTCAGCCTCCCAAAGTTCTGGGATTACAGGTGTGAGCCACTATGCCTGGCTGAGACTGGGTAATTTATAAAGGACAGAAATTTATTTCTCAAAATTCTGGAGGCTGGGAAGTCCAAGATGGAAGTGCCAGCAGGTTCAGTTGTCTGGGGAGTTTCTAGTCTCGACTTTTATGATGCTTCAAGATTAATTATTTCTCCAGAAGAGACAAATTCTGTGTTCTCACATGGTGAAAGCTTGAAGAGCAAAAGAGACGAACTCCAGCCCTCATGCACTTGTATAAGCACACCTGTATTCACAAAGGTTTCACCCTAATGACCTAGTCACGTCGTAAAGGCTCCACCTCTTAGTACTATCACCTTGGCAACATCTGAGTTTTTAGAGGGAATACATTCAAGTCATAGCAGCCAGGTATCATATAACTGGGGACAGCCCCTGTGCCCCAGAGTCTGCTGAAATTATTCAAACCAGTCAAACCAGCCAATCCTAAACCTGCTTACCCTGCCTCACACTATTTTTCCTCAAAGAAACTGCAATAAAGGCTCTTGCCCACTTTTTTTCCTCAGCTTTCTCTATCTCCTGACACTGATGCTTCTCTATGTGAACCCCCATGGTATGGTGTGCCCCCTCTACTTGGGACTTGTGAATTTGTGAATACAACCAACTATCCAACTATCTTTTTTTTTTTTTGAGGCAAAGTGTTACTCTGTCGCCCAGGCTGGAGTAGTGGTGTGATCATGACTTACTGCAACCTCCGCCTCCTGGGCTCAAGCAATCCTCTCACCTCAGCCTCCCGAGTAGCTGGGACAACAGTCATGCACCGCTGTGCCTGGCTAAGTTTTGTATTTTTTACAGATATGTGCTTTCACCACGTCACCCAGGCTGGTCTGGACTCCTGAGCTCAAGAAATCCTCCCGCTTTGGCCTCCCAAAGTGTTGCAGTGACAGTCATGGGCCACTGCACCTGGTCCCAACTATCTTTTCAACAGCTATTATTCCTGTCCAAATAATAATGTCACTCACATGTTAAAACAGAGGAAAACATTCTGTTTAATTTAAAGATACACTACAGAAAGGTTTTGTAATATTTTAGTGCTATAGATTGTGAATTTATTTTGCTTTAAGAATGTTTAAATGGTTTGTCATACATTTATATGCCCAAGTTCATTATTCTTTTATTTGTTTTAAATCCAATGCATGCCTTTCTAGTTATTTTTTAAACTCCCAGTGTGAACCTTACAGTAATAAAAAAAGACTGTGAAATATATTTCTTGGTTCTTAATTACCACTTAGCTGACTTTATATTTGGGGTCTATTTCTAGATTGTCAAATAGAACAACGTGTGAAAAATTCTCTAGAACTTTTTCTTTTTGATAGTGTTTAAGCAATCTTCACTGGAACAGAGTTCTCTCATCTTCACAAACAATGTATATTTTTTCCCAAAATGCACACCCACATACATTAGGCATAACTGAATCTATGTTGCTGCATTGGATACTAGACAAAAATATGAAATTCTGTTTTACTTACCTGGTAGGTATTTATATATAGCCTAAACTGCAAAAAAGGACTTTATCTATGTATATACTACCAACCTGAGCATCTGAAAATTGGGATCAGTAATTATTCTTATTTTTAATGCTGGTTGCATGTTTGTTTGTATATGCTAATTCTAGCTTGACTGCTGTCTTAGTCCACTCATTGTTGCTGTAACAGAATACCTGAGACTGGGTCATTTATAATGAACAGAAATTTATTAGCTCACAGTTTAGGAGGCTGGAAAGTCCAAGATTGAGAGGCCAGCAACTTGCAAGTGCCTTCTTGCAGTATCAGCTAATGGTAGAGGGCAGAAGGGCAAGAGAGGGTGAGAGAGAGAGAGACAAAAGGGGGCTAAACTCATTCATTTATAAGGTACTCATTCCCATGATATAGACCCACTCCCGTGTAACAACATTCACTCATTCATAGGGACAGAACACTCACCGTCTAATCTCCTCTCAGTAAGCTCCACCTCCCAAGACTGTTGCATTGGAGATACACGTTTCTAATACATGCTTTGGAGGACACACTCAAACCACAGCATTCATCTCCTGGCTCTCCAAACTTATGTTCTTCTCCCATTCAAACGACATTCATTCCATTCCAATATCCCCAAAGTCTTAACTTGTCTGTATATCATGTGGCTGGGACTCAAGGTATGCTTCATCCTATGGCAAATTACTCTCTAGCCATGAGCCTTTGAAATCAAAAAAGTCATTAACTTCTGAAATAGGAGAATAGGACAGACACAGAATAGATATTTCCATTCCAAAAGGAAGAAATGGGCACAAAAAAAGAGGGGTATCTGCTCCCACATAAGTCCAAAACCCAACAGAGCAAACAAAATTAAATCTTAAAGCTGGAGAATAATCTTTTTTGACCCCTTCTTTTGCCTTCTGAGTACACCAGAGGTGGGGGTTGGACCCTCAAAGCCACAGGCAGCCTGACCCCTATGTTTGTGTGTTCATGGGCTGCTGAGCCCTCATGTGCTGGCAGCACTTCCAAGCTGGGGCTCCATGCTGGCAGCTCTGAGGTCTTGGGGATGGCCCCACTCCTGTGGCTCCACTAAGCATTGAACTCTGGTGGCTCCACCTCTGTAGCAGGTTTCTGCCTGGGTCCCTGGGATGTTCAAGACATCCTTTGAAATTGAGGTGGAGGCCACCATGGCCTCACAGCCTGTGCACTCTGTGAGTCTGTGGAGTCAGCACCATTGCTTTGTGTGGCAGTGTTTGTTCAATTATCTTTTTAATGTTGTAATATCTTTCCTTTTGAAATTAGCAGAAAATTGAAAGTGCTACAAAGATGGAAATATTAAGCATATTAAAAGTGAAACTTTTAATCCATTTGAATATTCATTATATTTAATTCAATTGTAAATGAAAATAAAAAGCTAAACTATATAATCCTAAAAATCTATAATTGAATATGGCATTTGAAAAGTGAAGCATAGTGATGAATTTATAGAAGTTATTAAACTGTGGTTTGAGTAATAATTAATAATGTTATTGCTAAAAATTTTGAATGCTTCTTTGCCCAAGCATAGAGCTAAGGGTTATAAATAGATTATATAATTTGATTCTCACAACAACCACATGAAATGATTTGAGATTTTATTCTACTTGCTAACTAACAGGTTATCGTGATACAGAGTCAAGGTTACAAGCAGAAGTTATAAGACTCTTGGGTCAGAGACAAAGAACTACATATTCTAGAAAGAGCAGAAGCCAGAGCATCAGCATTTGAGCCGGTTGCCAAAGCCTAAATTCCCCCAGGGCAATGCAATGAGGGCCAGGCAACTCCTGGGCTGAAGAAGGAGAAGAATCCTAAGTTTGGGTAGTCCAGTGTTTTAAAGGACACCGTATAAAAGGAAACCTGTCAAATTTTTGCCCTGGAGGGAGACATTATTACTATTATTCTGGACAGCAAAAGGCAAAGTTTCTACCCTACACTATCTCTGTTTTGCGTAGCAAACAATCTTGAAAAGATAGTCTAAAATAATATATTGTCAGGACTCTTACTCATGTTATAATATATGCAGAAATACAAAGGACCCATGAGAAATTTTCTTCCAATGATGTATGTTCTATTATTTCCAGTTAAAACATTGGGACACTGAGACTTTGAGAGCTTAGATTACTTAATTATGGTCACAGATATTTGTATCAAAACTTTATTGTAGGGATCTAAAAGCAAAGGAAAGTTCATGGTTTCACATACGATTATGTGAAACCAGAGAATCCTTTGTTTAGAGAAGATTTCCTTTCATAATCATCTGATTACATTTTGTTACCTATGGACTATTCAGAAAAATGAATCAGCCTCACAATTCCAGACTCAATCCATGCTTAATCCAAGGCTTTGCTATGTTTTCAGTCATAGTGCCTTCTTCCCAATATTGGAACATATTTTTTTCTTGCACTCAAAGTCACGGTAGTTAAGCTAAAATGCTAACTTTCTAAAATACTTAAAATATATTTGTGTGGTCTGTAGCAAATAGAAATCCATGTTGTTAACCTTTGAAATAATTCGAAAGGTTGGATAACATAAAGGAAAATAGTAGCAACAACATCAACCAGCCTGCATAGTTTCAATAGTTTTCTGAAAATGAAATCTTCACTTGATACATACAGGCTTCTCATTTCTGCTTTTGGAAATTCAGCTATCAAGTATTGATACAATTCGGCTTTGTGTCCCCACCCAAATCTCATCTTGAATTCTAATCCCCACATGTCAGGGGAGGGACCTGATGACAGGTGAGTGGAACGTGAGAAGGATTTCCCCATGCTGTTCTCCTGATAGTGAGTTCTCAGGAGAGTTAGTTAATGGTTTTAAACATGTTTGGCAGTTCTCCCCCGGCTATCTCTCTCCTGCTGCCTAGTGAAGAAGGTGCCTGCTTCCCCTTCACCTTCTGCCATGACTGTAAGTTTCCTGAGGACTCCTCAGCCATGAAAAACTGTGAGTTAAACGTCTTTTATTTATAAACTACCCAGTCTCACTTAGTATTTTTATAGCAGTGTGTGAAAACAGATGAATATAAGTTATTGTTTCAAAAATGCCCTGTGTATTAACTAATAGACTTCCTCTATGTAAGCATCAGTGTGGGGCTATTCAGGAAGATCATCAATACCTCACTTCCTATTAGTTGGGAAAACTACAGTGGGAATGTACCTTTGTGCTTGACTTGTGGTGGCAGGAGAGAAGGGGTTATCCTTAGGAATAGAACACAGAGTCCACAGTCCCTGAGTGGGACCGTGTGAGTAAAGTAGAGTAAGTGGATGTGTAAACAGAGCAAAGGAAGAAAACTTCCTTTCTTTACTGGTTTATCTACGTTGCTTACATAAATCATGCTTGGGATTTAATTTTTGCTCTAAAATACATGTTAAGGATACTTACTGTAATATTTTAAGAATACTGAAGAAACGTAGCCCTTTCAAGTGAAAAAATAGCCATTAATTCTACGTAAATGTTACTTTGAATAATCTCAAGTTGGGTTCAAGGGCTATATACTGTTTTGTAGAATTGGTTTGTGGGTTTAGTTTCTGTTCAGTGGCACATTTTCCCCCTTTCAAGATTCTATCCTGATTCTCTGGTGAGACAACAGGTTATGTGACTTATCCTTGTGAAATGGTACCAGATTACAGAGTAACTTCCAAGATGAGTATGTGATCTTGGGGGAATTTTTCACCTGCACTAATGTATCTAGGTATGTTCATCTATTTGATTCCTGTAAATAATTTATAACTGGTATAATACACTATAACTGCAATAAACATGTACATACTTGAAGAGAAAGTGCCTTATTGTTTTCACTCAAACACAAATAGAACCATCTACCAACAAGTACTCTCTGTCAGTTCCCCACGAGCCTAAACAGCACATTGCTCCCTTCTGTATTGGGTATATGTAAATTGGATTGAATTCTGTATTAAGTTATATACTGTTTTGGGGATTTATTGAACACAATTAAGCAGTTGTGTCTTTGGAATTGTAAATGATATTTCTATGGCACAGAATAAAATATCAGCAAACATTTCTGTCATCTGATCAGCTGCCCATAAATCATGAAAGCTCTGTACCAAATCAGACTTATTCTTAAATACTATTCAGTTCTCACCTGTATAAAGAGCCTGAATAAAATTTTCTCCAATTTCTATAATGTAGTTCAGAGAAGTGCTTCTATTTTCAGATAATGTAAAATTCAGCAACTGAGTTACAGTACACTGTACCAGTTGTACACTCTTTATAAGAATAAAATAGATGAGCATACACTAGATACAACCCTAACTCATAAGTCTATAAGTACATAAATCACATAGAATTTTGGTAACTTCATGGAAGTATAGGAGAACTAATACTATGAGGCCCAGGTCCTTTTTACTTCATAAAATATCTCTATATGTGGTATTTAAAAGAAGGAAGATATAAAATGTTTGGATATTTTATACTGAGAATCAGTGACGATTGTTATCCTCTTTCAATTTCCAAGGGAGAAGGACATAATCTTGAGAGCATTGGTAGACTTCAGCTGTGAAGAAACAGCCTCCTGAGGCTTGGAAATGGTACTGGGGAAGGTATAGGACCAAATCATACGGGAGACATTGAGGGAAAGAATCAGTAAAAAAATGTTACATAATTAGAGTTGGTAAATGAAGCAGAGTTGGAGCTTGACATAGATAGAATATGAGGAGAAAATAGCAGCCTTTAAAATCATAGACATAGATGGTAATACTCACTCTGACACATGGCAGAGGACGGCTAAGCAAATCCTGGCACTCACTCTGAAAAACATGTATGCATATGTTAAATGGTAATGAAAGGTGCCCCCTCTGTTGTTCACCCCAGCTGCAGTGGTTTGTCGTTTTCAATAAAAACTTAATGCCTCTCCCTGAGAATGAATGCGTGTCCTGGTTTTAAAGGGATAATGTACTGGGCTTATTTCCAGTGTCTGACAGATCAGCAAATACACGTAGGCACAACTGCCTATTTGCTATTTACTACTACGGTAAATGGCAAGCCATAAAATGCGATCTGTTTAAATTGCATTTTGCAAACAATCCTTTCTTCATGCCATACACTCTGTGAAACATTATTATTATTATTTATGAGGCACAGTTAAGGGTGCCTGGTGCTAGGAGAATTGTGGATTTCTTTTACATTTAATTTTGCAGAAGAAAGGGACCCAGAGATTATCTTGTTGGAGGCTTTCATTTTATGGTAGAACAAAACTGAAATGTAGTAACTTAACCATGATCATACAGATAATTAGAGGTAAATGCCAACAACAAAAAGTTCTGGCATATTTTATTTTAAATTGGACAAAATATCCATATTCCTTTATTAGGTTGGTGCAAAAATAATCGCAGTTTTTGCCATTGCTCTTAATAGCAAAAACCGTAATTACTTTTGCACCATCCCAAAATTTAAAGCAATTGTTGGTAAAAGAAAGTAAAATCCCCAGTAAGAGTGATTGCTACTCTGAATGAGCATTTTGAATGTGTCATTCAGAGAAGGAAACACACATACATATGTAATATTCATTTCTGTATTTGGATAACCTGCATAAAAAGCTTGAGTGAAAAGTCGAATTTATGTGTTATACATATATTATTTATGTATTAGGCATTACATATACATGTATATAGGTGTGCTTGTGTATATATGTGTTTCTCTCACTGGTTATCACTGTTTTGGTATTTCAAATTGAAGAACCTTATCAATTATAAACAGGTTTTCAGGTTCATCAAGTGAAATGATTATAGAGATATAAAGAAATAGGAGACATAATCTCACATCTCTTATTAGTGGGGAATAATGAAGAATCTCCAAGGACCATGAACGTGAGATGTATCTATTCTCTGGGAGTTAAATGCTAAAATACAAATATAATGGACCAAGTGAAGATTTGTGAAATTTCTTCCAAGAAGCAATATATTTCTTAGCCTTATAATAAGCCAGAATATAATCCTATTTTAATATATTTCAGGTCAGTTGATGGCTTTGTATCTTCACTTGGGTGTTTGCCAGGCCTTTCAAACTAAAATTAAATTATTGGTTTGTTCATCCAAACCAGAACCTCCTTCTCTCATTCTCCCACCTTTCTGTAAAGAGCTCTGTTGGCATCCAGGCTAAGAAACCAAATTCTAGGTGTTATTTTAAATGTATTCCTGTCCATATCCTCTATCTCAAAGCCATCAGTCCATGCTGCTTACTTTTTCTCCAAAACCTGTCCCAAACCACCTGCTTCTCTCCAATTCTACTATTGCTACTCTAGCCCCTTCTGGCCTTGATAAATGCAAAAACCTCCTGACTGCATTCTACTTGAATCTGTCTGCTTGTAATTTTTTTTTTTTTTTTTTTTTTTTTTTGAGAGAGAGAGTCTTGCTCTGCCGCTCAGTGGCATGATCTCGGCTCACTGCAACCTCCGCCTTCCAGGTTCAAGTGATTCTCCTGGCTCAGCCTCCTGAGTAGCTGGGACCACAGGCACGCACCACCAGGCCTGGCTAATTTTTGTATAGTTAGTACAGACAGGGTTTCACCATATTCGTCAGGCTGGTCTCTAACTTCTGACCTCAGGTGATCTACCCACCTTGGTCTCCCAGATTTCTGGGATTACAGGCGTGAGTTACTGCACCCGGCCCCTCCTTGTAAGTTAAACCTTTCCATAATTAATTGTCTATGCACCAACAAAAGTGATCCTTCAAAATACAAATATGATCACATTATCCACTTGATGAAAAATAACACATAGCTTCTCATTGAATTTCGCACAAAACACACAAATGATTTTTTTTTTCTACCTTGTGAAACCCTGCAAGATCTGGTTCTACCTATTCCTTTTCTTTTTTTTTTTCTTTTCTTTTTTTTTTTTTTTTGAGACGGAGTCTCTCTCTGTCGCCCAAGCTGGAGTGCAGTGGCGCGATCCTGGCTCACTGCAAGCTCCGCCTCCTGGGTTCACGCCATTCTCCTGCCCCAGCCTCCCGAGTAGCTGGGACTACAGGCTCCCGCCACCGCGCCCGGCTCATTTTTTGTATTTTTTTTTTTTAGTAGAGACGGGGTTTCACCATGGTCTCGATCTCCTGACCTTGTGATCCGCCCGCCTCGGCCTCCCAAAGTGCTGGGATTACAGGCGTGAGCCACCGCGCCCGGCCGGTTCTACCTATTTCTTTGAACTCAATAGCAACTTTCTCCTCACCTTCTAAGCACTCATTTAATGATATCCCTTTTGTTCCTAAAACAAATCAACCCCTTTCCCCACTGTAGGGTCTTTCTGTGAGCTATTCCCATCCTGGGCTTTCTCAGTCTTTGTATGGATGGCTTCTAATGGTCATTTAGCTTAAATATCACTCTTCAGTCAAGTCTTCCCTGACCCCACATTCTGAAGTAGCCATGCAGTCCTTTCACTCCTGGGCTCTGTTTCTTTCCCCACGACATCACAAGGGAAGAGCAAAGTTTCACACTGGAGCCTACTAATTTCTTGTTTCATTTTTTTCTCTTTCCCTCAACGGAGGAGGAAACAAGAAAAAATATTAGTTAGTGAAAAGTGCTCTGCGTAAAATTAAAACAAGAGCAGCAAGACATGATCAAATAATTGCAAAAGCAAACCCAGGGCATGTACAATACAAATGCCAGTAAGTATTATGACGGGAAACCATAGAGTGAGGTGGTGTATGCAGATTCTTACCAGTGCTCCTACCTGTCACCAATGGAACTACCTATACCTTTCGTTGATATTGACCCAAGTGGGTTAGGGGACTGTAGATAGCCAGGAAAGCCTAATACCGGTTTTTCACATAAATGTATAAGGTGTATTTGCATTTTTATTAGGCTGGTGCTTTGAGAAAGCAAGGGACAGGAAACTCATTACTGATTCACTTGAGTTGTGAATTACAGTAAACCTAAATGACTGGGATTTAGAGCCTGGATGTTATTAGCACACAATGTACTAGATTGCCCCAATGTCTAGACTTGAGACTACTCCCTGGTTTTATTAGTTTTTAAATAATTACTTTAGGAAATTGTAATAAGTCTGTTCAAAAATCCCTTGGTAAGTAATATGATTCATGGGACGAGAAGTAGGTTGGGCATCAGAAAGAAAGGAAGAAAACCTGCGACATGGATTGAGCATTTGCCGTGGGCTAGATTGTTAGGTACTATCACTTGTTTTAGGATCCCAAACTACACTGTGGATTTCCTTTTATACTCATTGCCATTAATTTATGTAGTTATTTGATTAATGTTTGATTCACCAATTAGATAATCAGTAAAATGCAAGTCGAATTTTTCTTTCTTTAACTTACTACGAGGCACTGGGTCTGACATACAGAAAATGCTTGAATGAAACTGTTGAAAGCAAAATATGAACATATATTATTTAATCAAATTATCTCAATAACTTCTTCAGCAGGCAGTATTTCACAAATAATATCACCACTCAGAAGTAAAAAAATAACATTTTGTTGCATAGCACTTATAAAAGTTTCTTGGACAGCAAAACCTACAAAACTTTAGCTACATAGATCTATTCAATATGTGAATAGTAATCTATTACATAAAAATATTACCATTAGCCAATAATGTTTTTCTACTGAAAATTTAGGTTTCCATGTTGCCACCATTGTAAATAATTCTCTGATAAATACACGTGTATTTTTTGTGTGATTTAAAAGTCTTCTCATCTTTTAAACCATTCGTGATTTCTAATTTGTTGTTGTTGTATTTTTCTCCTTTCTTCTTGAGTAGGGAGCTAGTGGTTTATCTATTTTTTTATTTGACTGTTTTCAAGAAACCAATTTCGGGGTAAATATATCGGCTATACTGTTTGTTGTTTTCTAATTCATTTATTTCTATGCAAATTTTTAAAAATTATTCTCTTCTCTTTTGGCTAGATTCTTTATTTTGTATTCTTTTTATGATCTCTTACATTAAATGCTTAATTTATTATTTCTTCCTTAAACATAAAAGTATTTATATCTATAAATTTGCCTATAAATATAGCCAAGGTCACATTTTAAGTTTTTATAAGTCATGTTCTAAATTTTGGGTTTTGGTTTATACTTTGATTCTTTTATATTTTGATAAAGTTTTACTTGAGTTAAAACATATTCAGAAATATTATGACCGTACAGCTAGATGAATTTTTCCAAATTGAACACATCTAATGCCTTTTCTCCCAGATGTTATTTTCAAAGTTTGTTGCTCTATAGTCATGGAGTACAGTTTATATGTTTTCTATTGGGAGAAGGAGAGGAAAACAAGCTTTTTGTAGTTAGCTTACTCTCAGGAACAAAAGAGAAAATCTGAGTTAAGCATTCCCTTTTCATTTTTCAAAAACTCGTTGACCAATTATGTCACTAGGTTTGCCCTGGGAAGGAGTGGCCCAATAGAGAAAGCCAAGGAGGGTTATGCCAATTAAGTGCTCACTATGAAAAAGGAAGGATCATGAATGGGAAAGGTGGCCCATCAGGAATGTTTCTTTATTCTTGTTTACTTGTATTCATCATCTTTAATGTAGGACTAAATAACTAAATAATTTATCTTTATGTTACTACTTTATTAATTCAGCAGCTCTGGGAAGAAACAAGGGAACTTGGACCATAAAATTGTTTTATAACAAATTTCATGTCTAATTTCTTCTCCATGTTTGTGGAAGCCACTGATTCAAGGGTATGTTTTCTGCTTTACTCAACCTCTGATGAAGATAACTGGCATGACTAGGTTTGAGTTCTTTCCTGTGTTATTATCTGCCATATCAGGAAGCCCTTGTCATCCATTGGTCCTATAGGTACGGGTACTATGTTTGGCCAAAGACATCCAAATTTATGACATAAAGATCATACTTGCTCCTAAGTTCCAACATTTTACATTCTTTTTATATTGATTTGTTTATTTTAATTGGGCTCTGATGGAGTGGGGACTTACAGATATTTGCATTCAAATACTGTTTGACCTGGATATTCTCTTTTTTTCTTTAAAAATGTTCTGAAACCTTGTTCATTTATATAGTCTGAAATTATGAAATTATAAGCATAAATGCATTTGCAATGACCTGAGTTCTCAGATTAAAACATAGCAATAATGATTTTTTTCTAAATTATTTGGAGACCCATATCTGAATACAGTACTTAGCTTGTCTCAATGTTCTAATTTTTATGTATAGCTTTATTATAATTTATTGTAAGTTTTTTACTTTTAATTTTTCTCCTAACATATTCTAGGTCATGTGTGTTTTTGTTGGACTTTTATGCTTCAAAGTAAAAGGTAACAATCATTATCATTTAAATGTCTCACTTCTTTAGTAAATCTTAAAAATCATTCAACTGGCCCATGAAATTTATAGGTATGGAAGCTCATCAGAAGCAATACTGAGGAGCCAATATTTTCCTGGATAACATTTATTTCCTTCCCTCTCTAAACCATTCAACTCTGTCATGTTTAAATGTTTCTTTCCTTAGAAAAAATAAAAATAAGTTAAAGAAAATACATGTTTAACTATTGTCAGGCTTTGCTTTCTCCTAGATGTATATTAAAATGGACGAAATATTTTTTTTAAAAAACAAGTTTTTAGTTTTTAAGCATGAAGCATTGATGGAGAAAAGTGGTCAGTTACATAGAGTTGAGGCCATTCTATAGTTTCATTTTGTGGCTGGGTGACGCATATGTCTAATTCTCTGAACTTTAAAAGTGTCTCCATGTGTAGGTTTGTAATTTTACTGATATTTATGAATGGTTTTGAGGGCAGTTATGGCTTTTAGAGTTAACTGCATCAATACTATGTAGTCTCAAATTTGGAAGTCCCAGACCTAATTATTTAAAGATATACACTACAGCTGATAAAACTATTTTTACCAACCAAAGTCTATTCTGTTTAATAATCTAGCACTAACTTATGTATTCTTCAAAGGTGTCACATTCTGCCTTTATCTTTGACACTTATCTCTCAACATGTTTATATTTAAAATTAAGAGAATGGAAATAAATATTATAGTTTGTATTTGTCTTTTCTCATAACTCAAACAGTGAATCGGGTTCTGTAGGGAGAAATGGAAAACCTTTGGAGCTTCTGTTATGATCTAACCCAAACAACCTACTCTTCGCATTTGTAGTGAGATATGACTGAAATGTGATTCATAGGATTTCATCGAATGCCTACTATTTGCAATTATCAAAGTCAAAAACCATAGATCCCTTTTTAAAGGCGCCGAGTCTACTGTTGAGGTTTCATGTTATATTTTGTACTGTAGTTATCTGTCTAAAAGCCATACAATTATTTAGAGAAATTGGTATGCTATTTTAGGACATGGAATGATTACTACCAATTTGGGAATAAAAAATATCTTCACAGAGGAGGTGGCCTTTGTTTGCAGACTGGAAATCTCCACTTGGGGAATTCATGAGAA
Organism: Chlorocebus sabaeus; assembly: GCF_047675955.1. Taxonomy (NCBI): domain Eukaryota; kingdom Metazoa; phylum Chordata; class Mammalia; order Primates; family Cercopithecidae; genus Chlorocebus; species Chlorocebus sabaeus. The sequence goes on from NC_132927.1 coordinate 58,433,421, forward strand.
ATACAAAGTTTAAAACATAAAATGGTGGTGAAAACCCTGCAGACTTATAGAAAGGATTCAACAGAGGAAAGAAAAATTCAGATGCAAGGCAATAGAATTTCGGAAGAGAAAGAGTTGGAATAAGAAAGAAAGTTTTAGACATGAAGAAAGGAAAAATATATGCTCTTTATCTCTATTGGGAGAAGGAAAATTATATAGATACACATGGAGTGCCATTTTAAGGTAGAGATGACAGAAGACAGTAGATGCATATTTGCTACAACACTGTAATGTGATTGATGAAAAGCTAATATAAATATGAAGTCTGTAAATTCTTGTTTAATGGCAAAGAATATAGCTATGCACAGTTAATGTGTGGAATGAAGAGTGTAAGACCATTTTACCATTTTTGACAATCTTTTTTACACTCTCATTGATTCCCAAAACACTCAAATCTCAGTATGCATGCCTGCTTGTCTGCCCATTAGTGATTATCAGATAAACGTTCCGAGTGTTTCAGTGAGCCAATTTATCAGGAGCATCCACCAGTAGGTTAAAGTTGTAGGCTTGCCTGGGGTTTGTTCCTGCAGCAGAAGAAAGGAAACAACACTTATTAACACCCTAACACCCTCACAAGTGCAAGACATTGGCTTATGTAATTTATATCACTTCATTGCATATTACACATATACATATTATGACCCCCATTCTATGATTAAGGAAATGCAGGGGTACATTTTAAGAACGTCTTTTTGGTACAATATAGTAAGTTATGTTTTGCTGAGCTGCAGGACCAAAGACCTAAGTGAGGATGGTTAGAGGTAGAATCAGTAAGATTGGCTGTAAAATTGTCCCCACTAATACTTGGCTGCCTTAGATGTGAATGAAAAATGTGAACAATGTAGACTACCCTAGCTTTGTATATCATGAAGCAATATGAATAAGCAATATGGACATTCCATGAGCATGATGACTCTGAGTCCAGTAACTGACCAAGATTACATAAAAAGGCAAGTGAATTTTGAAAGGAGTCACATATTGTAGAGATAAAGAGAGGCTGCAGGACTAGAGTTAACAAAGAGGGAGAAGAATATGTATAATGCAATGAATTAGTAGAAAAGTAAAAAGATAAAAAGCATGGCCTAAGTAGTGAAACTTATATTTTATATCTTGGAAATAGAGATCTTAAGATATGGCCAGTGAAGTGTAATGAACTTATGGTTGCTGGAGTTCAGAAAGTTAAGGATCTATAAGGTTGGCACTTTAATGATCATTGATATGAAGTTGCCATCACTGATCACAGAGAAACTGGTGGGTTGGAAGCTTATGCATACATGGGTAAATTACCGGAGTTTAGAAGATGATAATGAGACCAAGGAGAGGGGGGTTTAAAAGCCAGTGAAAACTAGCCACGTATTGTCTTGGTATGATTCCAAATCTTAAAACCGCCTATGGGCTAATGATCAGATTTTGGGTAGTGGTGCTTTAGCTGGATTTTGGCTCCTACAGATGAGCACCTTTGTACATGGCACAAATTGCACAATCAAACCCAGTACGCCTATACTAATTGGTGGTATGAAATTTAAATGAGAAAACACATTGAGAGATGATAAAACATCAATGGTCAGCCAAGACTTGGCAAATATACTACCACACCCCACAAATTCTCACAATAATGATATCAGATCATGGATATCCACAATCTGGAATATATATCCTCTCACCCTTAGAGATATTATAATCATCCTAAGGCCATAACCACCAGAAGAACAGTGATGTGAATTAAATAGACTGATACATTCTGTTTACTGAGGGTGTCCAAATGCAAGTAATAGTTTTTTATTGCTCTGGGTTCTATTGCACCCTGTATTCCAAATGTGAAAGCCAGTTTGCACTTATGAACAAAGGGAGGTTGGAGCCATGTTTGAAAGAGAGGCAAAAGCATGGATCCTGACGGTCACAATGAAAGCACTAGCCAAAGGAAAGACTTGAGTAGGGCAAAGAAGGATGGACTGGGGTTTCTAGGAATGAGATTTCAGTAACAAATCATAGTGATGTAGCGATATGAGCTAAAAGGGTTTCTTTTCATGAACTCACTGAATGAAGCAGGAGGATGATGAGTAAGACTACCTACCCATTAGTGATGGGTTTCAGAAGGTAGAAGGTAGAAAATGGTAGTTGACTGGAACAACTGGCTCTACAAATTCAAATAGAATACAATTATTTCCCTTTCCCGGGGACTTCATGTGCTGCTGCTGATGCAGTTGGATACATTGAACAGAAAGAGCTAGTGGTGGCATAGTCTGGTGCGTCTCTGGCCCCAGAAGTTGGTCACGGCATTGAAATAATGGACTGTGGGGTGAGAAGCTTAGAAAATATATATTTGCATGGTCTTTAAAGTATCCAGGCTCAGTTTCTTTTACAGTGTTTAGAAGCTAATGATACATGCTTTTTATTTTGTTCATACAAGGAAGATCATGAAAAAGAACTGGCAACTTTGTTAGTACATTTCTGTAAAACCCATGGAAATGCCTACTACTGCATCCCAAGTTTCCTGGGAGAACTAAACCTTACCAGTCTCTGCATTCCCAGCATGTAGCACAGTGCCTGGCACATAATACATTTTAAAATACATTTTGTTGAAAGAATGAATAAATTGGGTCGGAACTCAGTCTTATGGAGTTGAAGCTATCCGTTATTTTCAAATCCTTTTATTTCAGAGGTTCCTACTGAATTTTAGGGGTAGAACATAAATGCCACTTTGTACACAGGTCAGCCACAGACACAAACATCATCTTACTCTGTTATTTTAACTGAATTCTGAGGCAATGGACATGGTCCACTTGATTAACTGATTGACAAGTAATCTGCAAATGCTTGACTGGATTGGTTTGACCACATGGGAGCTGCTCTGAGTCATTCTACCTCATCCTTTCTGCAGACTCTCAAGATAATGAGCCTCTCAGAGTTGCATTCATTCTAAAATAGACGGCTAGAAAAGGGAAATTAAAATTATTTATAAGAAAGCCGGGGAGGAAAAAAAACATACAACAATTCTTGACTGCAATGATAGGGGACTCATTTAGAAAATCAAGTGCACTAATCAATTTTTAGTTTCCCTGGTAGAAAAGAACCAAGCTATCTTATGCATGGGCTAAGCATTTTTTCTGTAATTTTAAAAAATTGTGAGCAGATGACAAATTAGTGCATGAGTAACACATTATGAGGACTGAGCATGCATGTTTATATTTCATTGTTTTAACCTAATCTAATACAACACACACTAAAGTCCCTCATACACACATTTAATGGCATGCATAATCATGATTGTGCTGCATAACAATTAGGCATTAGTGATAAGCAGTTCCCATAAATTGCTGTAATTAGTATTACTCTTATACCACCACAGCAATTTTTTTTAGGTTTTCTCTTCTAATTTTGTTAATTCTTTAGTATCAATCATCAACACAAATGTCAGCAGTTTCCCTAATGCCATGTGTGACTTAATTATCATTATTCTTTGCCCAGAGTAAGGTCTCAATCAATGTTTGTTGGACTGAATTGAATAAAATCATCACATAGCAGCTAACATTTGCTATGTTGCAAGGCAGACAAGTTGGATTTGCTCTTCAGAGTTTGGGGTTTCTATCTACATTTCTCAGGGCTAATGCAATTTTTCCTATCTCATACACCTTTACTCTTCCTACTTCTTCCTTGACAGAACCATGAGTTTCAGGTCTTGATGAAACATGGGTTAGGAAATGCTTGGCTGGAGCAGAAAGTAGTGACTATTGATCATTTCCCAGCTGTGTAGCTCACAAATTGGGGAGCTAGGTCAGAGACTGAGCCATACAAAAAGGAAAGAGAACAATGAAAATGTATCCTTGGTACCAAGCATCTTGCTATGTTGGGCTGAGAAATAAGCTAAGAGATTACTTTAGTTCACCAAACTATTGGTTCAAGGTTAACAGAGATCTGAGAAAAAAGTTTACAATTTAGATACCCGGCAACACCATCAGAAACAGCTATCAGAGATTCCTAATTCAGGGTAAGGACATTTATCTGCTGGAGTAGCCTTGGCTTTGAATAACTGGAGTGAAGAGAACTCTCTTGATTTTTAAAATATTTCCTCTTGTTCCATCCGGAGGAGACAGAGCTTTATTTATTTATTTTTTCATCTTAAAAACAGGTTTTATTGAGTTTGGTCCACAGTCAGTATTTCACATTATTTCATGGTGCAGAGCCCCCTGGGTGGGGGACCCTGTGCAGTACTTGGCGGGGCATGTGGCAGGGGGAGATGGAGCAGTATAGCTGGTCAGGCACGGAAGGGGAGAAGGAAGGCTGGGGCTCCTTAAAACCTCCTGAGGGGCCGGATGGGGTGGCTCACCCCTATAATCCCAGCACTTTAAGAGGCTGAGGCAGGTGGATCACCTGAGGCCAGGAGTTGGAGACCAGCCTGGTCAACATGGCGAAACTCCATCTCTACTAAAAATACAAAACTAAGCCGGATGTGGTGGCATGCTACTTGGGAGGCTGAGGCAGGAGAATCACTTGAGTCCGTGAGGTGGAGGTACAGTGTGCTGAGATTGCGCCGCTGCACTCCAGACTGGGTGACAGAATTAGAACCTTCTCCCCACCCCTCCGCCCCTACTGTGGCCCTTAGTAGGTTTTTTGTTTTTTGTTTTTTGTTTTGGCTTTTTAAAAATTTAATTTGAGAAAAATAACTTAAAAATTCAAATAATTAACAGAAAACATTCGTGTAAATAAGTTTCAACCAACTCTTGAAAATGTGATCAAGTACTTTCTTGGATGGTTTAGGAGAGTGGACTAAAAGTAAATGTGTAAAGTTATCAGAAGTGCAGGCTGGGCAAAAGTTAATGTTCCCTCTACCCTACGTGGCCTGGCATCTGGGTTCCCTGGCCTCTTTAGAGTAGCCACATATACTGATAGTACTCGACTATGTTTCTTGGTGGAACAAAAGAAACACAAGCCAGTGAACCACTGGGTGGCTGTATTAGTTTTCTATTGATGCTGTAACACATTACTGGCTTAAAACAATACAAATGTATTATTTTATAGTTCAGTAGATTAGAAGTCCAGAGTATGCTCATATAGCAAAGAAAACCAAGATATTGGCAGGGCTTCATTCTTTCCTGTAGGCTTTGAGGTGAATCTGTTTCCAGCTTCTAGAGATTGCCCACATTTCTGGCTTGTGGCTTGTTTTCTCTGTCTTCAAAGCCAGCATGAAAGCATCTTCGAATCTCTCTGCATCTCTCTTTAACTTATAAGGACCTTTGTGATTACCTTTGGACCACCCAGATAATTCAAGATAGTTTCCCCATCTAAAAGTCTTTAATCACATCTGCAAAGTTCCTTTAGCCATTTAAGGTAACATATTTATAGGTCCGAGGATTAGGATGTGGACATTTTGAAGGGGGCGGGTATTATTCTGGTGACCACAGCAACGGATAGTGCACCTGACCAATGAATACTAAACTCCTTAATAAGATTCCATGATTTAAAAACCTGTGGCAAAGCATTCTTTCTTCTTCTCTGGAGCTACCTCCTGCTTCCCTAGCCTCTTTATGATTCACATTAGCGTTCATGTTCTCATGGGAATTCTTTCCCTGCATTTTGTCTAATACAGAAAGAGATTCATGGTCATTGAATTCCTTGGAGTCACCGTCTTTGCCAGGTTCACACTCCATAGATAAGACATCCTGACCAATTCTTTTGGTGACTCTCCCTGGCAATTTAGGCTTAGGAAACATAAACATAATAACAAAAGCAAACATTTCTCTAGAGATTAGTACATATTCAAAACTGTTTAAAATGCTTTACACAGACTAAGTCACTTAATCTTCACACACTCCTATGAGAAAAGTGCTATTATCACCATTTTGCAGATGTAAAAACTGAGGCCCAGAAAGCTTAGATAAATTACCAAGTCCACACCTAGTAAATGACAGAGCCAGTATTCAAACCCAGGCTGTCTGACTCTGGAGTCAGTGCTTTAAATCACTACAGTATATATGCCTCTCACAGCACAAAACTAAAGCTTACTTTAAAAACACGGACAATGCTATACTAAACCAAAAGTAATGCTGGAGAGATGGAAAGAGGGAGGGGGAATGAGAGGAAGGTTTGCATAAAGAGTGAGCGTGCATGCACCCATACAGTAAGGAAAAGAGAGAGGGGGAGGGGGCCGGAAGAGGGAGGGAGGGAGGGAGAGAGAGAGAGAGAGAGAGAGAGAGAGAGAGAAATGCATTATTTATACTCCCAGTGTTTGAAAGCTTATAAGATTAGGAGACAGTCTTATGGCCATCTCTGCCTGTTAGACCCCCAGATTATTTCCAAATGGTGGTTTGCTCATGTGAAGACCACCTCGCCATGGCCCCCACCTCCAGTCTCTCTCATAACCCAGTATTTCTCTCAGATTTATTTCTCCCTAAAGACTTTATGACAAAGAATAAGTCCTAAATAGTCCAGCTTCTCTCTTGTTAAGATAATTAATGCATAATTAAAATGCATGCCATGAGCCAATAAAAGGTAAGACTTGGGACTTACTCCAGTCAGAAGACTCAGTAGGATTAAAAAAAAAAAAAAGGTGGTTTGTTTCTTGGTCCTACACAATTGTGTTCTCAAATCTTACTTCATAATTTGCAAAGATTTTATAAAGCTCTCCAATTTTACTTTTGTGTAAAAGTAATATTAATTTTAAAAAAAGACATGTAAAAAATTTATAACTGTGATAAAAGTTTCCATATATTTCTTACTAATACCATGTATATATTGAAATGTGAATGTATTGATGTTATTTATGATATGATTTAACACCCTTTGGGATAAATACTGACCTTGAGCTTCTTCTCATTTTCTCTTTTCCTCTAAGCATAGTAATTTATAACATATGCTTGTTAAATTGCATCTAAACTATTTAGGGTTCAACTGTACAGTGGATAAAGCTATTGCTTAAAAAAATTTTAATGTTAAAAATATTTTAACATTTCTCTGTGATGTTTACCCTTAATGGCCTTTCTTATATGTCTTTCATATTATGCAGTGACAATTTAGGTTGACAACTAAACAGACACCAAGATTGATAATCATTATAACGTTTATGACTTGATTTTATCAGTTTCCTTATGGAAGAAAAGGCCTGAATAATTTGACAATATGGCTAACATTCCCTGCATGTTCTAACAGGTACAGAAGGGAATGGGAAGGGAAGGGAGAAAAGCTACTTTTGAGGTTCTGCTAATAGAAATGGCAAACACTTGTTTTTGTTCTTACGAAGTGTCAGGATTAATGCTAAATGCTTTGTGTGTATTTATTATTTAATTTCATCCTTGCAACAGTCCAATGAGATCAGTTTTCTTACTTTGTCTAGTTTGCAAATAAACAAATTGATGATTTTTCTTAAAGTCAAAAGATATCAATCAGATCAGATGATTAAATCTAACGTACATCTTAGGCCGGGCGCGGTGGCTCAAGCCTGTAATCCCAGCACTTTGGGAGGCCGAGACGGGCGGATCACGAGGTCAGGAGATCGAGACCATCCTGGCTAACACGGTGAAACCCCGTCTCTACTAAAAAATACAAAAAACTAGCCGGGCGTGGTGGCAGCGCCTGTAGTCCCAGCTACTCGGGAGGCTGAGGCAGGAGAATGGCGTAAACCCGGGAGGCGGAGCTTGCAGTGAGCTGAGATCCAGCCACTGCACTCCAGCCTGGGCGACAGAGCCAGACTCCGTCTCAAAAAAAAAAAAAATAAAAAATAAATAAATAAATAAATAAATAAATAAATAAATCTAACGTACATCTTAAAAATAAGCTTCTAGTTTTGCAATAATTTCAGACTGACGGAGAAGTGCAAAGGTTCTAGAGGAACTGCTTTTTCTTCCTTGCACAAATGTGCCATCTAGGCTAGCAGCAACTCTGTTCACAAGCTGATGAGTGTATGAAAGCAATTTTCTTGACTAGAGAAATAGATTTATTTAATATGTATTATAAGATTCAAGAAATATGTTTTCTAGCGTTAGGACTATTGGCTTCCCATCAGAAATCCTACAGAGATATTTAAGGTATGAGAACACTGAGTTGATTGTTGGAAGATCTGGTGCCTACATGGTACCAGCACTTTCACTCATGAGCCATTGGACTCCCAACTTATATGAATTACTTCTTCCTCTGTGATTAAGGGCTTAAAGATCAAGGTGCCAATCATCTTTCTAGGCTGAAAATTTTGTGATTTTTGTTTCTTCTTGTTGAGACATAAATAGATCTCTAACGGAGAGGTGCTATCTTCCTTTGAGGCTACTTTGAAATGCTGTGGTATCTGTAAGTGTTATTTATGACCCTGCTTAGGCTGTTAGAGTTATCAACTTTTTAAGTAAAAGATATTCCATAGAAATAACATTAATCATTGGTTTATAGTGACTAGATAGCAGAAATTCAATAATCAATGAATTTTAATCCTGAAATATTAATTCTTATCACTCACTCAGTAGTTAAAATATTTAACAGCCTCAAATTAGTTGTGCATTAAAGCTGCTCTTTAACACAATGGCTCTTTCTGAAAATACTTGGATGTGGGAAGTAATTGTGTTTCTATTGAAGCTATTAGAATGAATCACAATTGGATTTCACATAAAAAATTTTAATGCACAGATATTTCACATATGTTTATAGTTAAGGGTTCTTCAAATAAAGCTGCTTTGTCCTTAAGGGATTTTAGTCAGGCTTACCTCCAATTAGATCAGATATTCTTGCTTTTTCTTTTTGTTTTCTTTTTAAATGTCTTACTTACATTGTTTGTAGGCAATGTGATAACACCTATAGTTCTTATTATGTTCAGGCTGAAAAAGAAGGATGCACTTCCTCATCCAAAATTTGGTTGTCAAGACTGATACCATATGCACACCAAAAGAATATGAAAGATTTATTACTCACATACAGAGGAGAGCAGGGTAGGCCCCCAAGCTGTCCAAAATGTCTTGGGAAATAAGAAAAAGGGAATGGTTTGGGTTTTTTATGGTGATTACATAGGTTGGATCAGGTGATGGCTCCTGCAGGTGGTTTCTTCCTAACAGAGTCAAAGGAAGCACCTGGGTTTTGTTAGCAGCATGACTATATATGGCCCAGATGGGGAAGGGAAAGGGGAAGGGTTAAAAGCTATCAGCTGTCAAGTATTTTACAAAATGGAGTCAGAGTCTTTATTACAATCATTCACATTAGAATATATTTTTACAATACACTTTTCTAACTGTCATGCAAATAAGGAGCAAATTTAATCTGCTTTGTGTGTGTGTGTATATATATACACACACACCCCCATATATATACACACCCCTACCATATTATAAAAATATGGTGACAAAAGCAAGACTTGGAATCAAATTTAAAGTCTGTTGAGTACTTGCTGTATCAGTCAATATTCAGTATTTAGGGCAGGAAATAGAATCCACTGTAGGTATTTAAAGCCGACGGTCAGGTAATACAGTGGATTAGATACTTACATGATTATAAGAAGGGCTGAAAAAACAGCTTCTAGTGACTCCAAGAGTGAGACATAGAACAACTCTCCTAGGGAAGTGTTACTTCTGAGGTTTCCCCAGAGATATGCTGGAAGCAAGCATCTCTTCCAGCACCACTGCTGTAACTGCCTGCCAACATCCAGGAGATTGGTCAATGACCTGGGATTGCTACTATAGAAAACCCTCAGGTTTTCAAGATGCTTGCTTGCCAGCAACAAAAGCCATGAGCCACAAGAAGGCAGCCTTGGCCTCATTTCCACTGTCCCAATCTTGCATTGGTATATGTAATGGGTAGAAGTGAATTCACATTTAGAACTCTAGCTTGAAGGAGGTCTGAGAAATGTTAGTTTAAACATGACAAAGTCAAATGAGGACTGACTGAAACAATCTAGAGTCTTGTGTACATTTTCCTTGTGATCTGGGACAAGTATTTTAACCTCAATTTTCTCTTCTGCAAAAGAGATCTAATACTTAGATCGAAGGGCCATTCAAGCACTAGAGACCATGTAATTCAGAAGGAAACAAACAAACAAAAATGTTTTCCTTTACCTTCTTCAGTTCAGTGGTTAGGGCTCTACAAATTAGACTGTCAAAAGACAGATTACATAGGAGAAAAGATTTATTAGTACGTATGTATATAGAGGTCTTTGTAGAAAAGTATAGACCCCCCAAAAAGTGATAGGCCTGAGACCTTATATACCTTTTTGAAAAAAAACAAAGAATGATAAATTATGAAGGTATGATAAGACAAGGGAAAAGGGGTTTGGGTTTGGGGTGATAAATTGTAGGAAAGTAACTAGAAAATACACTGGAGTTTATATATTAATGAAAATTATGTCATAGAAGATAAGGGTTAATTTTAGGAAGATTTGTTTGCATACCCATCTAGGGGTTGACTCTCCATATCTTCATGGCCATAAAACTACCCTGGGAGAGAAGTTTTATGGCAGTCCTCATTTCTCAGAACTTTCTGCTCTTAGTTGGATGAGGGAACCTCTGACAAGTCTTTCTCTATCTATTGATTCTCATTTACATCCAGCTCAAAATAATTCTTGTCAAAGTGGCATATTTTGAGGTGGCATCTTCTGATCCCCTTAAAATTAAAGTATCTGGTGCATGGTAGTTGGTTAAATAACCATATCTATTATTATGACTTTTTGGTACTATTTGGGAATTTCAAAAATCATTACACTGAATGTCTTAATGAACAGTTGCTTTATTGTAAAATATGTAATCAAGGAATTTTCACTTCAAGTTAGTGTGGGGAATTATATAGTTCAAAACTGATTTCAGAAACAAATAATCATAACTGACATTGAAATTTAAAAATGTTGGGACACAAACTCATATCTAGCTCCATTTTTGTATTTATGGATTCATTAATTCAACTAATGCAGATTATTTTTACAACCTTTTGTGCTGGGCACTATACTGATTGCTGGATACATAGAAGAAAAATAAACAGATTAATCCTTCCCACCAGCTTTAGAGTGGAGTGGATAAAAATATGTTCAATAAATAATCAAAATTACAATGAAACTGCCATAAAGGAAAACTACATGTCGCTGAGAAAAAATATAATAAGAAAAACTAGAGTTGCCAGATTTAGCAAATAAAAATGCACGATGCCCATATAAACTTGAATTTAAGATAGATAAATACAAAATAATCTTCGTTGTTTTTGATAATCCCTTTTCACGTGTATAACTTGCAAATATTTTCTTCCATTGTTTTAGGTTGTCTCTTTAATTTCTTGATTGTTTCCTTTGCTGTGCAGAAACGTTTTGGCTTCATGTAATTCCATTTGTCAATGTTTGCTTTGGTTTTCTGTGCTTCTGAGGTCTTATTCAAAAAATGTTTTTCCTGATCAAAGTCCTGAAAAATGTTCCCAATGTTTGTTCTAGTAGTTTCATAGTTTCGGGTCTCACATTTTAGCCTTTAACCAATTTTGATTTGATTTTTCTTACATGATGAGAAGTAGAGGTCTAGTTTCATTCTTCTTTATATAGGTATCCGTGTTTTTTCAGCACTATTATTTGGTGAGACTGTCCTTTCCCCAGTGTATGTTCTTGGTCCCTTTGTTAAAAAGAAGTTGGCTGTAAATACATGTCTTTATTTCTGGGTTCTTTGTTCCATTGGTCTATGTGTCTGTTTTTACGCCAGTATCATGCTATTTTGGCTACTAGAGCTTTGAGGTATAAATTGAAGTCAAGTAATGTGATACCTCCAGCTTTGTTATTTTTGCTCAGTATTGTTACGAGGAACTCAGAAAGCTCAATGGCAAAAACCCAAATAGTTCAATTTGAAAGTGGGCAAAAAACCTGAATAGACATTTCTCAAAAGAAGACATACAAATGGCCAAAAGGTATGTGAAAAAAATTCTCAACATTACTAATCAGAGGAATGCAAATCAAAACCACAATGATATATCATTTAACACTAGTTAAAATGACTACTACCAAAAAGATAGAAAATAAATTCTGGTGAGGATGCAGAGAATGGAGAATGCTCATACACTGTTGGTGTGAATATAAATTGTCACAGTCACTATAGAAAATAGTATTAAGATTCCTCAAAAATCAAAAAACACAAATACTGTATGATTCAGCAATCCCACTGCTGGGTACATATTCAAAAGAAGCAAATCAGTTTATTGAAGAGCTATTGGCACTCTCATGCTTATTGCAGCACTATTTGTAATAGCCAATATATGGAATCAACCAGGTGTCTACAAATAAATAGATAAAGAAAATATGTTAAGTATATACGATGGGATATTATTCCAACATAAAAAATAAGATCTTGTCTTTCATAGCAACATGGATGGAACTGGAGTACGTTACATTAAGTAAAATAAACCAGGCACAGAAAGACAAATATTTCATATTCTCACTCATATATGGAAGGTTAAAAACTGATTTCTTGAAGGTAGTGAATAGACTGGTGACTATCAGAGGCTGAGAGGGGTGGTGAAAGAGGTGAGAAGATAAAGAGGGGTAGATTAATGGGTAAAAATTACTGTGAGATAGAATGAATATGATCTAGTGTACAGTAGCACAAAATGGCATCTATAGTTAATAATAATTTATTGTATGCTTTAAAATAGTTAGAAGATTTGGAATGTTCCCAACACAAAGAAATGATAAATGTTTGAGGTGATGTATATCGCAATTACCTAGATATGATCATTACACATTGTATGTTTGTATTATAAAAAATCACATGTACCCCATAAATATGTATGACTATGAAATATCCATAAAAATAATAATAAATTTTTAAAAAGTATTTGTAGTTTGTCTAAAGTTCAAATTTAATTACGTGCTCTGTTTTTTACCCGAGAATTCTCAGGGAAAACCTTAGATGGTGGTGTGGTTCAAGAAAGGCCTCTTTAAGGGGATAAATAAGCAGAGAACAAAAGAATAAGGACTTAGTAATTATTGGTCAGTTGAAGAGTGGTGGAAAAAGGTTTGCAAAAGAAGAAATAGCCTGTGTAAAACTCCTTAAGGTAAGAAAGAGCTTGCCACATTTAAGACATGGAAAGAATGTGAGTGGCTAAATTGAGTAAGGAATATCATAGCCCGGAATGGGATCAGAGAGGTATAGATAGGGTCAGAACAAGAAGAGAGTATTCTCTCTTAAAGCAGTGGTTTAATTTTTTTTTTTTTTTTTTTTTTTTTGGTATAAAGTCTTTTAAAAATCGTTTTAAGCAGAAGCTCATAGCATATAACATATACAATTGAAGCAACTCAGCTTAAAGAGTGAAGATAAGGGGTATTTTGAGGGTTCATGCTTTTCTACTTGTGTTACAGTTTTACTCCATGCAGTAGCAGCCCCTCTTGGTACTAAATCACGTAAGGTATCAAACCATGGTGTCCTTTGCAATTGATATCCAGAGAGCAGAAAACAATTATCCAAGTTTTAATGTTCATTTTATAAGCATCAGTTCTAAAAATTCGATAGTTAGAAATGGGAAGCTTCTGAATTCACCTTTAAAATTAATATAACTTGAACTACTGAAAATCACCCCAGTACTTTGCTTTTGGATATTAACACAATTGGAGTGTATAGAAGTCAGTTTAACATTTTAAAATTAGCATCTCCCAGTCATCTCTGATAGGAAATTGTTGATCACTAAAATAGTTCTAGTACCTGAATTTCAAAGAAAGTCTACTTGACCTTCCCTAGCTCAAGGCACGTCGTCTCCTTGGAGAAACAAAGCTAGCATTTAATGAACTGTATTATGTCCAGGCACTGTGCTGCGTGCTTTACACATTCAATATTCAATTTTTCTTTACACAAATGAGGAAAACAGTAGGCTCAGAGAGGCAGGGTAATTTGTTTAAGGTTACCAGCTAATGGGGCCCAGGAACAGAATTGAAGTCTATAACTGTTTGACTACAAAGCATAAGTTACAGTTGAGGGAGTACTGGTCGGAAGTATACCAGCACCATTTAGGAAGATGAGTCTCCAGAATGATTTTTGACTTTGTTACACACACACACACACACACACACACACACACACACACTTCAATTTTCTTACTCTATTGTCAGACTTGCAATAGAATCAACATTTAGGTTTTAAGACAGGTGGTCAATTTAGTCTGTAACATTTTTAATTTTCTATACTCCTTTGGGGTGTCAGTCATCTGTCTTCTCATAGGAGAGCTTTGTCCTTCACTTCAGAATCTATTGGATTTCCTGTGGTGATGTTATAAACAATATCAGTAATTCACAACTGCAAAGCACTTCAGAACACATCGCTACTTTTGGTTAGACTTAGAACATCTGAAAGTGCATGCAGAGAATTTTAAATGCTACATATCATTTTTAAACAATGAATATTTATTATTACTATTTTGTTTAGGAAGAGAAAAAAAAAACAGAAAAAGTGTCACAGAGTGGAAAAGGAAAAAATTATGTATGTCAAAGGGAAAATAGAGCATGCCCTCTTACTACTTCTGACTTCTGGCTATTAAAATCTTAATAAATTGAGAAAGGAACTCACTGAATAAAGTAGCAGATAGTGTTATATTTCTAATAAAGGCATGATTAAAAACACAGATTCCCTGTGGATGATTTTCATGAGATGGAAATACACTGCCAACAGCATTTACCCAAGGAAATTTATCACCACATTTCAAATGCAGAGTGCTATCATTTGAGTGTGTTTCTCATATTTCATATGTTGAAAACTTAATTCCCAAATTCATATGTCAATTGTATTTGGAGGTAGGGCTTCTAGTAAGTAATTAAGTTGACCTAATCTCAGCTACTCAAGAGGCTGAGGTGGCAGAATTGCTTGAGCCTAGGAGTTCAAGGCCAGTCTTGGCAACAGAGCAAGACTCCATCTTTAAAAAAAAAAAAAAAAAGATTAGATAACGTCATCAGCATAGGGTCCCCATGATGGGACTGGTGGTTTTATAAGAAGAGGAGGAGAGACCTGAGCTGGAACACGCTTCTCTCTCACCATCTGATGTCCTCCCCTATGTTATCATGCAGCATGAAGGTCCTCACAAGATGCCAGCACCATGTTCTTGTACTTGCCAGCCTCCATAATTATGAACTAAATAAATTCCTTTTCTTTATAAGTTGCCCAGTCTGTGATATTCCGTTATAGCAACAGAAGATGGACTAAGACATAGAGGAAAGTCAAGAAGGGTGAATCTACTCAAGAATGGTAAAGGGGTTTCTCCCCAGGTGTCAGTTTTGACAAACTGGTGATTGTGAAGTATCCCATTTGGAATGACTTTGAAGCCAAATCTCAGCTAAATAGATTGCATCAGTGAGCAACAAGCAATGTCTATCACGGCTAAATGATGGGTTGTTTCTTGTGAAATGTAAATGTCAACTAGAAACTGAGTACTATAAGAGACTGGATAGATCTATGCCAACTTAAAGGCACACACACACACACACACACACACACACACACACACACATAAATGTTGAACACAAACAATGTTTAACAAATTATTTTTAGTTTTTTTCTTTTTACAAAGTAGCCAGTAAGTTTGGTGATGATTTACTTTTCTCTTTAATATATAAGTAGAAACAAATTCTATTCACTTTAGGACTCTAAATAATTGATTTAGTTCATGAAAATTTTATAATATTTGATAAATAAAATATATAAACTAACAAATATGAATAAATGGAAAAGTAGACAGTGTCCTCATTCAACACAGTGTTGGGGCAAAGCAAACTGGAAACTTGATTATGCAGTTGGGACAAAGCTGGAAACACAATGAATTAGCTGGAGAAAATAAAGGACTGAAAAAGGCTGGAATGATAAAGGGCAACTCACAATAGAAAATGATTTTGTAAACTGTGAGGAGAAAAGAAGCATGTGCTAATATTTGGAGCTGTTTGGAACTATGGCAAGAAAAATTTGGCTTAGTTAGAAACAGCCAATCATTTAACCCTCGGAATGGTGTTATGTCTGAAAAGTTAAATCATGGTAGCTAATGTTTATTACATACTCATATGCCAAGTGCTTTACAAGTATTATCTCTTTTATCTCAGATATAAAAACAACAGAGTCCCTTGGAGGTAGTTATTGTTTTTTAACATGATAAAATCGGGCTTAGAATGACCAAATGGATGTTTCAGACTCCCACTGTATCCAAGCAATCTAGATTAAGCTCACATACTTTCTTAATCACTGCTTATATTATTTTTCCAAAATCATGAATAAGATATATGCTATTTTTTCTCATTAAAAATAAGAATCTCTGAATATATATCCAATGTAAAAATTTTTTTAAATTAAATAAATGAGTGTGGTAGGCTGAACAATGCTCCTCCTCTCCTCTCCCTCCACAAAGATATTTATGTCCCAATTCCTGCAGCTTGTGATTGTTACTTTACATGGCTAATAATGGCTTTGCAGATGTGATTAAATTTGTGATTTTGAGATGAGGAGATTATCATGGTTTATCCCAGATGGGTCCTAAATGCAATTACAAGTATCCTTATGAGAGGGGGATGGAGGAAGATTTGACACAGACAAAAGAGAAGAAGAGGAAGATTAAAGTGATGTAACCACAAGCTAAGGAATGCCGGCAGTCATCAGATTCTGAGTGAAGGAAGGAATGAATTGTCCATTAGAGCCTCTGGAGGGAGTGAAGTCCTGACAACACCTTGATTCAGGTCCTACTAAAGTGATTTTGGACTTCTGGTCTGCAGAATTGTGAAATGATAAATTTCTCTTATTTTAAACTAGTAAATTTGTGGTAAGTTGTTGTAACAGTCACAGAAAACAAATACAATGAGTTTAGAAAATAACAAAGTTGAATTTTTTTTTATTCTGCAAACTCTCCCTAGACCTTACCTTCCCTTACCACATACATCCCAGAACCTCAGATTTCACTTTTTTGTGACGTTCACCATATTAGCTTTTAGCTATCTTATTTATCTCTGTATCCCAAGATGTCCAGTAAAACAACTGGCATATAGTAGGAGCTCAATAAATATTTCTTAAATGTTCAAATAGAGTTCAAGGCACATGGTCAACAATGTGGTTGGATTGTGATTTTCGTAACTCCTGGTAGGGTAAAGTCTTCCAGAGAAGCTTATAGGTTGAAAATAGGGCATAGCAGTTATCACTGAGTACCCCACATGTGAGGATTAGTGGAAACAAAATGTGAATTGCTTAGTCATTTTGGAAGACAAATTGCCTGTAAAATTACACAGATGTATGATTTTTGACTGAGCAGATCCCTTTTTTGGGAATTACCAACACATAAGATTATACAGGCAGAGGTATTTATTATAATGTTGATCATGGTATAATATCCTGAAAAAAGTGAGTATCTAACATTAAGAAAACTATCAAAGCAGTCATGGTATATCCACATCATGAAATATTATGCAACCACTAAAAAATTAGGTAGAACTATAACAATTGACTTGGAGGAATGTCTGTGAGATATTAACTAAGAAGAGAGAGATGAGGAAAAGTATTGTAAGATTTATTTTTTTAAGCAAACATTATCTGTCTATATGATATATTACAACATGTATAGTATAATCACATATGCAAAATATTACATATGACTACATAAGCGTATCTACACACATGACTATGAATATTGATAATGATAGTTTTTTATATTGATACACACATAATACTAGATGAATTGTTAATAAAGGCATGTTACAGGTATGGTGATATGGTTGGGAGGGGGAAGTGAAAGTTAAAAAAAAAAGCAAAACAAAATGAAAGATCACCCAAGATAACAAAATGAAAGATCACCCAAGATAAGGCAAATATGCTATAAACCATTAATGCATTTATGTAAATTTGTATTTACATGTAGATATACTTATGGATACTTTAAAATGACAAATGCAAAAAATACTGTATAGAAGTAAAACATTGTCTAAGGAATGACTTCCAAGCAGGAAAGTGTAACTTAATGGATTGACAGTGAAAGGGGAATTTGTTGGAAAAAATAAATACGTGTTATGTTTCCAATATGTCTGTAGTAATGCTAAAGTTTTGACATACATTAGTTATAGAACAGGAAGAAAGGGTCAGCTGTGTGGCAAATCTAGACCTTAGCCAAATCAGTAGGAGTACTGGATTGCTTGGGTGTGGGGGTGGGTGCCAGGTAGAACATTTGAGGAGAAACAGTAAATGCACACACTGCACCCAACCATGTGACCCAGGACTACAGCCACCAGCTCTTAATTCATCCCCCACCAACTATGAGGAAACTAAGCCTCTATCCACACCAACCCATAGAATCAAATCTCCGAAACTAGGCTTGAACACAACTGTCTAACAAATGACCTAGATTGGTTTCCCCTAATGTATACTTTGGTAGTACTCTGATCTTTACTTTCATAAGATTTGTCACATTTCACATTTATATATGGAGTAGTAGTTGATGTCTGTACTCCCTCCCTCCAAGCCCACTTTTCTAAGGGAAGACATTTAGACTCTTGTTGTATCCCCAGGACAGCGCTGTGTCTAGCACTTAGTGAAACTTCAGAAATATTTGCTGAAAGTTCATAAACATGTCTTCTCTACTAGAAAATATGTAATGTAATGATTCTTACTTTTTCTGTTGTTGTTTTTGGGCCCACTCAGAATTTTGACAAAAGCTATGAAATGTCTTCCCAGAATTTTGTCACATTTTCTGGAGATTTATTGATCCCCTGAAGCCCATTTATGTGGGGTTAATCATTTCCAAAAGATGTTAATTCCCCATTTAAACAACAGATGTTAACTTTTATTGAATACTTACTATTTGTCAACTTTCCATTGTTTTACATGTAAAATTTCAACTAATACTTAGAGCTCTAGGAGGTAAGTCCTAATTTTATTTTTTAAACAGATGAAGAATAATTTTAAGAGAGATTAAGTTTCTTACCCAAGCTTTCAGTCCTAATTGGCAGCAAAGTTGGGTCTCAGACAGAGGTCTTTTATTAGTCCAGCATGAGTTTGCACCCCAACCACTAAAAACCATCTGTCTGATCTATGTTCCCACCTCATCATGAGCAATGAAGTTATCCAGTGAAGATGCTTAATCTCCCCTAGTACGAGTCTGAAATGATGATGTTAACTTGAGCTCCTGACTTGATGTTAGCAAAGTTTCCTTGATCAAACAGGACAGACAGACTGTTCCCCCAGCAACACTCTTGATGCTTAGAGAGCCTACATTCCTGCTGCACTTGTTTAGCAACTGGCAGAGCTGTGACTCCAAATTATCTCATGCATGTTTCAAACCACTTAAATTGTCATTGTAGGATTTTGCCTATTAGCAAAATACCATCCTCTGAATACTGATTATGTAAAATAGTACAATTGTCTGGTGATAGGAAAGCAATAACTTCTTGAATGTAGTCCAGCAGAATGACTGCTCCTTTTTAGTGAAATGTAAGGAAGATGCTTGTGTAATATTCTTTATGTAATTGGATTCAGGGTCCATTCATATTTTACCACATGTTGATAGAAAATAAATTGGCATCATTGCATATCTAAATGTCCGTTGTCACAGTTCTGGCTAAAGAGAGTGAAACATGACTTGGACTTATTTTGCATTCTCTTCCCTTTCTTCTTTGGTGGTGACACCATTTCCATCAGAGATTGAGTTAACCCAAGAACACTAAATGCAGTCATAGCATGGAATTTAGCTCTTAGCTTGCTAGCCCCGAGGGAAAGCGTTCCTGGTTAAATGGGGGGCCATTAGCATGCTGGTGATTGATTAGCTGAGTTATTCACTTTTAAGCTTCATCATTTTCACATTTAAGGTAATTTTGGTCAGTAAGAGTAAATTATACTCATTATATTCAAATGCAAATACAAGTTTAGAAAGCATGTGCTTTAGAAAACAAATAGGACACAAACTCAATGCTAATGCCTCTTTAGGGGCTTGTGCACACCTCTGGGGACTATTTCTATTTCCTTACTCTTAACAATTATTATAATGTCATGCCTCCCTCTATGAAATCAGTAGATGCTTATTTGTGTCACACTGCCCATGGGCATGTGACAAAACATATCCCCTGAAGTGAAGCTCCCGCCACCCTGTTTTGCTTTTATTTTCCTTGTTTTCTGCAGCAGAAACTGCATTAATCAGATTAACTTGGCCTGAAAACATACAGAAATCATACATGATGCTCCTGGAAAAGACTGTCTAATCCCCAAGAGATGACAAAACTAGGAAATAACTTCATTTACCATACCTTCAGAATGATCACTGACACTGATCATGAATAGGGATCTATAAAAACTTGACCAAAGAGAACTTGCTCATGGTAAATTAAAAATGGTTGCAAATGCTTTATTGTTCTGCGCATTGAGAGACGGAGTCTAATTGGGTTTTCCTAGCTACCTACTTGACCAGTTCAGAGGAAGTGGCATTCTGAGGCTTTCCAGGCAAGGTCATAAGAAGTCTTGCAGCTGCTCTTCAAGTCTCATTATGCATCCTTTCTGGGATCCTTGAGATGCCATGTAAAATGTCTGACCACTCTGGGATGATGTGTAGGGACTCCATGATATTCTAGAGAGCCCAGCCTCATAGACATTGCTTCCAATTCCCTGTGAGAGTGTATTTGGATTGGTTGGTTTGCAAAGGAAAGGTTCTCTCACAGGGAATAGCTTATTATGTCTTGGAATTAGCTCAGTGGCAGGGAAGTGTCTCCCAAGGACCCAGATGCCAGAGCATGAAGACTACAGAAAGTAAGATAATATAGTTAGCACCACCTGAAATGTAAGTGAAGCCCTCTTAGGCCCTCAAAACCAGCCCATCTGCCAACGGAATACTATTGTGGAGACTCTATCAATGCCATGCAGAATTGAAGAACTGGAACTGAATCCTGCTCAAATTCCTGACCCACAGATTTGTATGTTATAATAAACGAGTCAGTGTCAGCCACTGAGTGTGGCGTAAATTGTTATGTGATAATTGTTCATTTAGATATTGCGCTCCACCTTTGAGTCCTTTTACTTTCTGTTCCACATGTCAAAAATCCCTTGACATGAGTATTTATTTTTGACCAATGCAAAAACTCAGCCAAAATTTAATTAAAGGTGATTTCTTGGGATCTTTTGGCAGAATTTTACTTGGATAATACAATTTATCAGTTTACTTTAACAATTCTGATACATAGGAAAATCATATATAAACTATAAAATAATACAAGTGAGTAATAGGAATGACTCCTGGGTTTCTCTACTATAAAATTACGTTTTCAAACTAGAAGAAGTAGTGGAACTCACAGATTCTTTCCAAACTTACTCTGCCAAAGGGTAGTTCATGGGGCTTTCAGTTGATATAAACATACATGGACCATGAGGGATAATGGTAATGTTGGAAATGCTACATAGACAGGAAGGAAGAAAACTAATGCTATCTCTCTTTCCATAAAATTTGGTTTCAGAGGGTCCCAGGTTTTTCCCAGTCATTCCACTGCTGCCTTCATTAGTGTCTGTGTTTCTCTGTCCTGTGGTTGCCTCCATCTGGAGTTTAGCATGCACTCATCTCTTTTCTATTCCAGGAGGGATACATAATGAAAAGCTCCATATTAGTCATCAGCTGTCAACACTGACGAATTTCAATTACCATCCTCCGGTAGCAGTTCACACTAGAGAAGGAAATCAGGATGGCACACTGGGATAACACACTCATGACAGATCTATTTTAATTGCCTTCCTTATCCACATTTAACCTCTATCATTTTGACAAGAGAAAGAAACTCACAGAGGAGGTAACTTTTCCTGCCAGTGATCAAGGGGAGGAGGGTGGGCAAATAGCCTGCTAGGAAGAGACAGTGCAACATCCATCAATATATGGACTGGCGTTGATTGTTGGGGTCACTTTCCTTCTCCTATGAGGCCTGCCATAGTAACTTTCTGCTATCAAAATACTTTGCATTTAATCAACCGCCTGGATGGATGTTCCTGCTGATCACCCATAAATTATTTATCAATTAAAGAGAGTTGGTACAATTCCTTTGTTGTTTGCTTCATTTTCTGAGAGATGAATTTTCAAGGACCCCAAGCAGAAGTTTCCCTTACTGGATTCTCATTCCTTCTACCAACACTGTTCATTTAGCCTTTGGAGCACAACCTGATGGTTGCATGAGGGGATATCTGCAGTGATCAGTCACATAGAGTTGTGCTATTTTGCTTTTGCTTCTTTCTTTTTCTTTAATCCCGAGGGATCAAAGTGTTTTTCTTGAAATAAAGAGATTCTTTTTGATGTTGTTAATAAGACATATTAGAAAAGCACTTGGGACCTTTGGTTTTTCATTTACTCATTTCTCAGTGCATTTACACTGTGGGTTCTGTTTCTTGAGTATTCTGATTTCTGTTATAATCCATTCAAAATTAGCTCTAGGTATCTTTCTATGACAATAATTAGCTAATATTTATTGGCCCTGACTGTGTTTCAAATGGCAATATTGACCATATAACATGTTATTTATTTTAATCTTCAAAGAACTCCTGTGAGGGAGATAATATTATTCTTTATATTTTACAGATGACAAAGAAGCTTGGGGGTTTTAAGTAACTTGCTCAGGGTTATACAGCTAGAAAGTGGTGCCCAGAATTCATGCTCAGGGAGTCTGACTCCAGAATCTCCATTTGCAATTTCTGTGCTGCACTATTCATTGGTGGTCCATATCTGTATTGTTTCATTTACCATTTTAGTCATTTTTTTTTTACAGCCCCACTGTAGAATAACATCCTCCTGGGGACCTACACTTTCATTAATGCTTCGAAAACTAGAAAAAGAGGACAATGTGGTTTCGCCCTTCTTGGGAAGAGACAAAAAGGGGTAACTAATTTTCCCTAAGAATTAAGAGCCAGGAACAAGGACAGTACTCAGATTTGAGAAAATTACTCAAGGAGTTGACTAATGCATTGCTAACTTTATGAAAGAGTAAAGTTGTAATGGAGCCAGATGGACCAAATGGGGACAGAATCATTGGACGTCTGTGACTCCTCTGTAGTCTTCTCCAGGTGTGGAACCATAGCAGAACCTGGATACTTTCTCTTTTATATCCTCTTTTCTCCTCATTTAGTTCATATTCAATCTGAATCTAGAGGACTATAAGAGCTGCATTCACATAAATGTATAATAAGAGAACACATATCACCCCCTTAATTCTAATTTTTAAAATAATGGAGAAAAACCTGTCAGTCAACAATATTGACTGATTACCTACAATGTATGTAACCTTAAAAAGTGCGAAATAATATGAACATTACTGTAGCCCTTCTGAAATATCAGGATGTCAAATAGATGGTCGTTTTACTAGGTGGAAGGACTGAGAAACAGAATAAAGTGTTAGCAAATTTCCAGTTTTGAGGAGGCAGTTAAGGCAGAAGAAAGAACTTATAATGCTGTGAATACCAGGCCAAGAATGGCCCAGGAGGAGGCAAATTACAATCAGTTTTTAATCATAGTGGAATTGAGAGGGGTTAAGGAGGTAATTAAAACCTTCCTCTACCTAGAAATTACAACCTTTAAGTTGAAAGAATAGCCTTGCTGGAATTTAATAAAACTCTTCCTAATTATTTAAAGGATAAACTCTGGTGTTTGATAGAGTGTTCCTTTTTAAATAAAACCAAATCAAAACTACCCAGGGGTATGTAAATTAACTGTGCTCATTTATAAACTATAAAGTGCTGTATATCTAAGACACTGCATAAGACAAGCTGAAGACAAATCTATGACTGTATTCAGACTGGGAGTGCCAGGATTCCTTACACTTGTTTAGAAAGTATCCCAAATGAGATGTAATACAGTTCAGGAAATCTCAAGTCTCCTTTAGTTTTGCTTGGTATAACTGGGGAGCCTGTGTAATGCAGGAATTGCTGTAGAATGATTAGTATAGAAGCACAGATTTTAGTTATAAATATAATAATTATCTTTGCTCCTGAGAGTATGACACATTTATCATGTAGCTCTTCGGTAACTGACAGGGCTTGGGGAGGGGACTCAGATTTATTGAATACATGTTATCTATTAGGGAATGTCTGGGCTGTGCATATTACTTTATTGAACTCTCAAAGAGATTCCGCTAATAGGCACCATTAGTATTGTTATGCATATAGGGAAACTTAGGCTTAGTAAGTGAAAGTAAAATGGCCAAATATCATAAGGCTGTAACTCCAGAAGCTGAGTTTATAGCTAAGGTCACAGGTCTTCAAACTATACTTTCTGCTACTATATCATGCTATCTTCTAGAGTATTATGGGTTCTTCCTGTATATTATAGGATTTTAATAAGTGTTTGCTGTGTGAACTCTGAAAAATCAATCCATCTACCTGTACTCAGTGGACTTGAACTTGAGTAGAAATTCAATTTGGGCTTGAGAAGAAGTAAAAGTAAAATAAAATGCAATTAAAAACTATACTTGACTATTATTAAAATGATAGACATAAACACATATAGGCAGTAACATTTATAGAAACTGAATGAAGAGTGCTACTATTGAAGCCGAGTATTTATTAAAGGACAGCTAAAGGAGAAGAGAACAGTTTGCATTATAAAATATGCAATTTTGAATTAAAATGTTTACTCCAAAACTTTTTGGTAATCCCTTCAGAATAACATATCACCGTTTTTCAATATTATATATGGGAAGGTGCCTAAAAGCCTATTTATCCTACAAGAATTTTACTGCAGCCTTGGAGCACATTTTTCTTTCAGTAATGAGGCAAATGAACCAAATTTTCAGGTGAGTTTTTTTTCATAGATTGCACAGGCCACCACAAGCCTTTCCCAGTAAAAATGTCCTCTGGGGAAATGTTTCATCTAGGTCCTCAAGAAAAGTTTAGAACTGGTACCATGTTCTCGGGAATAAGTATCTCATTCGAGCAAGGTATGCTTGACCCTGAGAAGCAACTGTAGAGTCTGAACACTGAGCCATGGGACTTCCCACAGGCCACAATCAATCTATTGCCGACTGTGGTGTTGACTCTGTATCATTTTGAGTCTGGAGAAAAAAAAAAAAAAGGCAGAAATAGCTTTTGACTTACTTGATTTGGTTAGAAGGGCCCCTGAAGACCAGTTTGGATGACAGAGGAGTCAACCTGCAGCCTCTCTGTTTGAGATGATTTAATTAAGGCGCTTCAGTTGACATCTATATAACGTAATGTGAATTACGTCAAATTGCAGGGAAGCATGGTATATTCAAATTTTGCCCCTTATTCATCATTACCACATGAAAAAGTTTTATTTATCTCATTTTAGATTGCTCCCAGATGATTTTCCAGGTTATTTTTCTTTCTTACTTGCCCCTTCAAGGTTTTTCTTTTTTTTTTTTTTTTTTCTGGTGTATTTTCTGACTGCAGATTTTGAAGCAGCTAAAATAAATCAAAATTATGGCGTAGAAAATATATAATATTTGATTAATATGTGTAAGATGCTTACAAAGACTTTATATGTATATTATTTCATTTAATCTTGTAAAAATCTGATGAGTTAGTTACTCTACCATTCACATTATACAGATGAGGACATTGAGTTTTAGAAGCTTGTGAACATTTTTCAAGGTTATGGACATGATATAAAGGTGGATTCAAGCTTCAGACTGAGACTGGTATTGTTTCAAAATCCATACGTATCCTAAGACTCTATGCTATCACCCTTCAGCTTAATTTGAGAAAGCTGTAACCTCAGATGCATTGTCTCTTTTATCATGTTTCATCCACGTGGGTTCACTCGCTTAACACTCATTTATCACTAGGATGTTGTGCCTGTTACCAGAGAGAGACTAACCCGAGACACACCTTCTCTCTCCCCAAATTTATTTGCAAAAGCTAAAATTTGGTGTGAAATATCAATTCTGATCATCATTAGCATTGATTTATTCAACTTTGCATTATTTCATTTACTGATTTCAGCCAAGTCAATATTCCTCGCCTTCTGGTAATACTTAATCCAAAGCATAAAGATCTTCGCTCATGTCCTCTTAGGTCAGAATTTCACAACAGACTACTCAGTTTCCTTGCATCCTTTTTGCCTTCATCTTGATCTCTTCTGTGATGCCTCTCAATTTACTTTTTTGCCTTGATTTTTTTTTTTTGGACTGATGCTCAGAAAATACGTCTACCCTGAGAAGGAAACACTGTAATTAAATGATTTTTTTTCTCTTGTTTGTCCTTCATACAGAGATGCCCAACAAGAATAACAAACCAATTAATGGTTCATAACCTGGTCTTTAAGTTCAAATGAAACATTTCCATATATAGAGGAATTTTTAGATTCATTCTCTTTTTGGTACAACATCAAAAACTCAGCTTTTTTTTTTGAATACCTCATCTCTTCTCTATTGGAGTAGTTATACTGCTGTGCAAAATAGCTAGACTTGTATACTTCTATTATGTCACAATATTATAAGTTCTTTATGGGCAGGAACATTGTCTAATTCATTACAGCCCTCACATCATCTATGTCTAGCACAGGGCCAGTGAAAAGACATTCAATAAAGATGGTTGGTCCAAATTCTTCTCTTAATAATATGTATATTCACCTATGCATTGAAAAACATATTGGCAAGCTGAATCAGACAAGGTCTCTGCCCTCCTGGGGTTTATAGTCTTCAAATTGTTTCAGACAGGGTAGAGAGAAGGAAATGGAAAAGTAATAAAGGAGAAATTCATATTATAAGAGTAACTGCAGTATGTGAAATGTTTGCTATTCCATTTAATCTTTTATCTATATCCCAAAACAAAGGAAGTAAATTAAACTTCCCTTAACATTTGTGTTACTTGATAATACGAAAATAAGTATGAGTCATTAGTCTTTCTGGAGCATGATAATTTGCTACTTGGTACTTCTGGAAATCCCTTTCATTTAGCAAAGATAGGAGTTAGATTTGCTTTTGCTATTGCATTTGAGCTCACCATTGCCTATAATAAGCATATTATTTTCTTTCTTAATATTCTTCCCATTCTTTGGGCATTCATTGGTGATAACTCACTACTCTGTTACATGTAATTTTAAAAGTATATATTAATAACCAGATATTTATGAAATGTGTTTTTCCCCTCCAAATTTTAATATGGGGTCCACCTGGGAGAAATAAGTGGGCCTTATATAGCTACCAAGATGAGAGTTCGTTTATTTCTTAGGCCACTTTTTTATTTGGAAGATTATTTCTATTATTTTTCTTCTCTCTAACTTGTATATCATAGAAGTACCAGTTGACAGAGACTGATTTAGGAAGAAAATCGCTCCTGGAAAGCTACATATTCAGTTGCTCTAAAGGATGAAATGGCCTTTTACATCTTGCCTGAAGTCAAGATCTTCCTCTCCAGGTTTGAAGCATAATTGTACATTATGGCTCTAAGAAGTGCTCTCCCTTGTAAATGAGACAGAACTTATTTTGAAGAAGGGAATGAAATACGTCAGGTTAACCCAATGGGTGGCAATGAGGTTAAATTTGGAAGTTGAAGAGCATCAGACCAGGTCTGATGGAAAGTATAGTGCCAACTTGTAGTAAAGATCTCTCAGGACTACAGAGACAAGATGACTAGGGTGTGTTTATAGATCAAAGAGATCAACATGGAGGCACAGCACTTTGATCACAGAATCTTAACAAGCCAGATATTGATTTGGTTTATAAGCAATCACAAGAGTCTAAACTGTGTTTAAGTAGAGTAGAAGGGAAGAAATAAATAAGCTACCTGTTTCATTTAAGAGGGAAGATAAAAGACTGTCTACTTAAGTAGGTGCATTAAAATATAAATCATCAAGCATTATTGCAAGAGTTAAGGATGGAAAAAGAAGAATAGTTTTGAAGCCAGCCCTGTCTTCTCCTTGGTGATTATTAGCATTAGATATAAAATAAATGGCTTAATATAATCAAATACAAGTCCCTATCTGTGAGTTCTGACCCTTTGGGTCTCTAGTAAGATTAAAATGGCAAAATGTGCACTGAAAGTTTAACAATGTAAAGGTTTGAAAGATTTTTGTGTATGATTTAATTTTTTAAAATAATTTTGCCATCAAATTTGAATGATATTTTTCCAATGTAACCAAATAATCACTTTCAAGGGTCTCCAAAGAGTAACAAAGCTTTTGCAAATAATTTTTAGTTTTTCTTAATGATGACAAATGTTTTCTAAATGCCAACTTGCTAAATGCAAGATGTTAAGCTTTTAAATGCCAAAGATAGCAGGTTAAACGTGATGTAAAGCAGAATAAGAAAGAACTTAAAACTCACAGGAAGCAAAAAAGAAGCAAACACCAACAGTAGAAATAATACAATTTCACACTACTTTATGTTGCCAATAAGTGTAGATATTCCAGATCTGACATTTCAGATCCCTAGAATATCAAAACGATGTCCAAGTGCACTTAGGCATTTGGTGCATTCTATAATGGTCTTTCTAAAGCACCTTTCTGACTTTGGGACAGTTAGTGGTATTTTTTCATAACTGGAATAGAATTTAAAGAGGGAGTAGTTTTTAAGTTTTTTTTGCTCACAGATCCATTTAAATAGCTGATGAAACTTGTGGATATTCTTACTATTAAAAGGACATGTATGTACCTGCACACACAATTTTACACACAGATTATGGGTTATTATATTTGTCAATCTGGACTTTCCAGCAACAGATGCTGAAATTCAAGAGACTGATTAGGGGTGAGGTCTGTGAGCAGCAATAGGGAAGGAATGGGAGAAGGAGATGACATGATGCAGGTCTGCCCCCAGTGAAGGACAAAAGGAAGAAAGGAATGTTAGATGGAGCCATCTTGGACTGTGGTACAATTCTACGAGGACTCACCAAGGGTGTGAGAGTCCTCAAGCTATAGTTACACATAAGAAAAATCCTCGTCTTTTAGGGCCAGGTTCCTTACTATCCCTGCCATGCTCAATACTGGTTGGGAGAAGCCTGTGGGGTGTGTTGGGTCCATGAGAACATCTTAATAAATGTTGGCTGCATAGTATTCCATGGTGTATATGTACCACATTTTCTTTATCCAGTTTGTCATTGATGGGCATTTGGATTGATTTCATGTGTTTTCTGTTGTGAATGGCACACGTTTACCTATTTAACAAACCTGCATGTCCTGCACATATATCTTGGAACTTAAAATTAAATTTAAAAAAATGTTGGAAGGCAGCAACTGAGTTCATAAGTCAGTTACACTCGCTGAAGCTGGAGATTTGAGAGGCACATCCTCATGACTCCCATGATGAAAACCTTGGCTTTAAGGAAATGTAACAATTATATGAGTAAAGAGATGGTTCTTCTTTTTTAATAAGATAGTTATCAAATCTAAGTATATGACTTAATCTTCATGTAATGACTTAAAATGAGTCAGAATCTGTGTATCACCCTAGAAATTAATTCAAGTTCAAATGTACTGTGCACTCATCCAGTGATTGATGCTATTTATTTGTTAGTACCTACTCTGGGATAAATATGGTACTGAGCAATTTATATTAATTAATTCAATGTGAGGTATTATGATATTTAATTTCATAGTTTAGGAACTTGAGTAACTCACCCATGCATCCAGAAACCCAAGTCACTTCTAATGCTTTTATATCTACTTAACATATGTATTTCTGCATATACATCTGTACAATATCAACAGCTGCAAAAAATAACTTCGGGATCATGGTGCCTGCAGAGAAGGAAAAATGGACTTTGTGCAGGAAGTTCAGCCTCCTCTTTATGGCAAAGTCATCTTCCCTACTCTATGAGAGGTCATCTCTAGTCCGTTGTCCTGCAGTGTACATGAGGAACAAGAGGGAAAGCATAGAACTGAGGTGAGAAATAAAACCTGTCATAATGTTCAAAGAGACTGAGGAAACAACTGAAGATTTAAAAGTTACCTTCAACATAAAGGGGAATAATATGAGAAGTCCATGTATATAATGATGGGGCGATAAGCAAGGCTTCCTTAACCTAAGATTAAGATAATTAAGATCTTAATTAACCTAAGATTTAGGTTAATTAGAAGGAAGAGCTCTTTTTCAAGGTTACTAAACAAGTGAATGATGTATAAAAAAAGGGGAATAGATAAAAACAGAAAAAAAGATAAAAACAGGATTTGTAATTTGGGTACTTTTGAAAAGAACATCCATGTATTCCAGTTGATTTCAAGTATTATTTTTAACTTAACATATAATAAATACACTTTACACCACAATACAATGCATATGTACACACACACAAACATGCATTTATATTTCATAGTGTCCATGGCTTGCTATCTGCAACACATTCTATTTTGTTTATTTTGTTCTATTCTATTCATTTCTATAATTTTCTATTCTATCCTATCTTACCCTAGTCTAATGCATTAAAGAATGCTCATCATCGTCAACTTAATTGATTTTACTACCTTCTAATGACTCAAAATTTAAACAGTTTATTGAATCTATAAGTCTCCAACAGACTACTGCTTTGACGACAAGAATAATGGCATCACTGAGGTAGGAGAAAAGAGATTGGAATAGTTTTGGCACATCCTTCATATTGTGTAGTTATGGAGTAGCTATATAATAGAGTGGAGTAACTATTATAGGTGAGATGAGTAATGCTCCAATTCGTTCTCTATTGAATAGTTACTCCATATTGAGTTCTCCAAATAGAGTTCTCTGTTGCATGTTATATATGCAGTATCAAACGTTGTGTAGAGAACAGTTTTCAGTGGCCACTTAGTCACTGCTATTCTATTGTCACTATTCTAGGTATCACTACACAATACGGAGAAATACATGACCTTCTACGTAAGAACTGCTGGATACTTCAACATTTAAGTAGGAAAGTTACTTTCAAGAGAAAGTGGATTAACTCAGGGATCAACTTAGAGCTAAGTTGTAGGATGACATGAGGCCAAAGCTCAAGATCTCATAAGTGGTTCTCATTTTTTGAAAGTTGTATCTATTCAGAGGTTAAACACATTGCCATTGGTCACAGTGGTGCAGTGGCAGAACAAAATTGGTACTGAAATAAAAGTATTTATCCTAGTAACCTCAACTGGTTATTGAGCTCAGTTTGTTTAATAAATAGGTGTAGAGCAAATGCGGTACACTAGACTCTGCTCATGCTGAGCATCCAAAGATGAAAGATTGACCCTAGGCTCTGCATCATCTTGCCTTCTGACTTCTAGTAGGGTTTGGTCAAACGGAGACACCAGCAGGTGCCTGGAAAGTGGGAAGAGAGAGGTTAAGGCTTTTCTTTCCTTGTCCCTCCTGTTTTTTCTGATGTGTTTTCTGATAATGGCTGTTCCCTCCATAACTCCAGTTCTTGTAGTACAGCCCTTTCTTCATTGCTTCAGCTCTCAATGCTATAGTAACACTTTTTGCTCCCCTTGCCTTTGGGTGCCAGGGATGACTTAATGTTACTAATATCTATGTCTTTAACTTCCCTTTCTGGTTTTACTAATCCTTCCCAGACCTTGGTAAGCATATTTTTAAATTTCTTGAGCTATTTAAGTACTATTCTGTGCCTGCTGAGACTTTGACTGTTATAGGAGAATCCATACGTAATATGAGAACAAAAGGAGAAGTATTGCAAAAAAGAAATTCCACTCTGACCTTTTTAAGAAAGATCTCTTTTGTACATGCAGCGATGCTGGGGTGGGGGTGGCAAGGCTGTTGAGAAAGGTTACTTGAGATAGGATGTTAATAATTTAACACAGGAATAAGAAAGTATCAGATGATGCTATAACAGAATTTACCCTGAGATATTCATTCACATTTTTACCATTGTGTCTTTTCCTTTTTGCATTTTGGCTGAACTATCTTTTAGTTCAACAAAATGTTACCACTCTGGAAATATCCGTGAACTCATCTCACATTTATTTACTAGTGAAGAGTAATGAGGTGCTTAAGGGTATAATGTGCTTATAGGCTGAACGCTGGAGTTATACCTTTGGGGAGTATTTTCTTTTAATATATGCCCGCTTTCTCAGAGCATAATATCCTCACTTAAGTCCCATCCTAATTTCATTAAAAACTGAAAAATGGGGACTCGTGCTAACGTCTGTAGTTGATAGACTTTTCTGTAGGTTATTCTACCTATTTTGTATTTCTTTGGCTGCTGTGGCCTTTTTACCTTGATCCATTTGACAGGTTAGCTAATTTAGCGTGAAATAGCAAGCAAGAGAAAGCTATCTTCCTGCACATCCAAGAAAGACATGGACGCGCTGGAAGGAGCTAGACAAACCTAAAGTTTTGACCTTTTTTAAAAACGTGTGCTCCAGCCCAGTGAGCTTATTACAGGAAAGTCTTTTAGCATCCTGCACATGTTGGCAGATGACTGGTACTGAACACACACTGACCTCCTAACAGGGGATCAGAGAAACCCAATTGGTTCATAACCCATCTTTGCTACATAGCAAATTATTGTCATTACTTTCATTACACAAAACTGCTTGATGTACATTAAAGAGAACCTTCTGAACTCCACACTCATTTCTTTTCTCTTTTCCCATTTTTCTGACTTCTATAGTGAGACTGCCGTATAGTTTTATCATATGTGATCATACTTTGGGCAATCAATGAATATAAATGTTGTTTGTGCTAACTCTTGAAGGTATAAAAGGCTAGACAGGGAAGCAGTGCCAGCTTTTATCTTAAGAAAAAGTTTCAGGAAATAATGCAGCTTCGAGTCTGTCAAATTCAGAGGGGACATCGGAGTCGAGAGAAATGAGTCCTGTGTGTAAATTTTTCCTCCTGTTCTCCTGAAAGGAAAAGAAAATGAAAGTTAAGATAGGATTCCTCTTTCTCTTTTTGCAGATTCAAAAGTGTGGTAAAAATTACCAGAAAAATGTTTGCAGGCTAAAACAATTGCCCTTATGGTGTATCTAGTGGGTTTGGATTCTTAGTCAAACAATGATTCCTTTTTGTTACACCTTCCTAATGACTGGTGTTATTTTAGTGTGCGAAAAGTAACACACACTTTTCAATAAACTCCAATCCATATTCCATGATAATTGTATAGAGCCTGAAATTAGAGGAGTTTATGGCTTTTCCATTAAGGGCTCAAAGTGACAATAATTGGAAAGAGCCCTGGGTTGCAATCCTGACTCAACTGGTAATTTACTTGTTGACTTTGGACCATTCTCTTCACCATACTTTAAGAGATGGGGTTAGACTATGTAATTCTGCAGTTTTAACACTTTGATTTTGATGTTAAGATTAGCTGTCTAAAGGTGGAACTAACCTTGATTACTAGCAAAGGAACATAGTTAACGGCAAAGTTTACTCATAAATCTCCTAGTACTTTTCAAGTCAAATTTCAGCCACTTTGTAGAGAAATGTTTCAAATCAATCTGTGGTATGTCATTGGGCTGGAAGGAGGCCAATCTGAATTTGTAAAAGATCCGAGATATGCAGATTTTTAAAGAAAGAGAACGTTACTACTACAGTCTTTCTCAAAGAAACTAGGTATAAAAATGTAGCAAGAGTATTTTACCAAATAGATTGCTACTGGCCTGTTTTTCACTTCAATATATATAGCTAGTATGCAATGCATATCTTTGTATTTGTGGAAATGAGTAAAACTCAAATATTTGCAATTTTACAAATTTTGGCAAGTTTTCTATACTTCAGTCCTCAAAATAATTGTAGATAACTATTTTAACAGTGATATTTTCTTTTCTTTTCTTTTCTTTTCTTTTTTTTTCTTCTTCTTTTTTTTTTTTTTTTTTTTTTTTTTGAGACGGAGTCTCGCTGTCTCCCAGGCCGTAGTGCAGTGGCGGTGCTACCTCGGCTCACTGCAAGCTCCGCCTCCTGGGTTCACGCCATTCTCCTGCCTCAGCCTCCCGAGTAGCTGGGACTACAGGCGCCCGCCACCATGCCTGGCTAATTTTTTTGTATTTTAGTAGAGACGGGGTTTCACCGTGTTAGCCAGGTGGTCTCAATCTCCTGACTTCGTGATCTGTCCACCTCGGCCTCCCAACGTTCTGGGATTACAAACGTGAGCCACCGCTCCCGGCCAAGAGTGATATTTTCCATGGATGACATCATGCAGATGCCCTTGCCTAATGCTTTGTAATGAGTAACTGTTCTACCCTATTCTTGAGATAGGATATTAGTAATTTAACACAGGAATAAGAAAGTATCAGATGATGCTATAACAGAATTTACCCTGAGATATTCATTCAAATTTTTACCATTGTGTCTTTTCCTTTTTGCATCTTGGCTGAACTATCTTTTAGTTCAACAAAATGTTACCACTTTGGAAATATCCATGAGCTCATCTCACATTTATTTGTTAGCGAAGAATAATGAGGTGCTTAAGGGTATAACGTGCTTATAGGCTGAATGCTGGAGTTATGCCTTTGCGGAGTATTTTCTTTTAATATATAATGCCCATAATTGATGGGCCAAGTGTAGTATACCATCTAGTGGGTCACTATGGAGAAGAAAGGTGTTGCACACTTTGTTGTATAAGATATAATGGGAATTGGGTTATGGTTGTCACCTTTACATTGGTTCTTTGTATGTCAAGGAATCATATGTGAGGATGAGTGTATGGTCGACAGTTCATTGAACTGGGTTGCATAATTATCCAGTCATTGGTGCCTTATTTAGGGCCACTTAAACTTCAAATTTAGTGGATCAGTAAATACTATTATGTAATATGAAATGTGATATTACCACATTGAGTTAAGTAAAACTAATTGCCAAATATGAGGTGCTAATTTATCTGTCTCACGTAACTGTGAGAAGGTGAGATTGAGAAGTGTCCAGATTAAAAACTGAAGCATGTCAACATAATTTGAGAAATATGCAGAGGTCTTTTATATGAGAGAATACAGTGAATTAATTCCTGAGAGGTGACATTAAACTAGACAAAACATCCAAATATAAAAATTAAGGGAAGCACAAATACAATTACTCAAAATAGATAAGGTGTTACATATTCATCAAAATTCATATGCCCATTTGAGTGAGTTCTAGATGATGTCATGTGACATGAAATGATATACATACTAGCAGACCTGTGTTTTATATCCCAAGTGCACTACTCCTTGCTTATTCTCACGATGGCTTACTGGAATAGAGTAACTTATAGGGAAACTTTGGAAGGCATGTTGAAGATGGCAAGCTTTCACTATCCCATATCTTTGGATAACAGCATGAAGGAAGACTACCCTAACTACCTATTAACTTGTCCCATATTATTACATAAACAGCAAATCTATTGGTTGACACTATTTGTTAAAACAGTTAGCTTTATCCTAATAAATACAACCTCTAAATAATATATAAACATATTGCAGCCACTTATAACCTTTTTGTGGGGTCATAAATCTTACTGATAATCTTTTGACATTTCTGGAAATTTCTTCCTTAAAAATGCTTATATTCAGCATATACCATATTTTGCAAATGATTTCCTGAACTTTATGGAGTGCATGTATGGATATTAAAGATGTACAGTTAAAAAATACTAAAATTCAGGAATAGTGCAAACAATTACTGGGGGTCATATAGCAAGACTAATTGGCATAATATATTTCAAAATAGGTATTGAAGATGTTTAACATTTTTGAAAGATGCAGGTCTGTAGCACTCAAATTTCAAAAAAAAAAATGTAGTTTATTAGGCAGAACACCTAGCAACTGGTAGTAGAATTGGGAGAGCCATAGGCTTAGTGCTCAGCTTCTGGAGTTATACAAAAAAAGGTCTGTAATCTTGCACCTACTCAGTGCAATAGCTTACCAACAGATTTTATGTGAATTAAGTTTTTTTTTTTTTGAGACAGAGTCTTACTCTGTCACACAGGTTGGAATGCAGTGGTGCAATCATAATTTACTGCAGCCTCAACCTCCCAGGCTCAGGCAATATTCTCTTGCCTCAGCCTCCTGAGTTGCTGGGACTATAGGTGTGTGCCACCATGCCAAGCTAATTTTTTTAATTTTATTTTTTGTACAGACAGTTTCTCCCTGTGTTGCCCAGGTTGGTCTTGAGCTCCTGGCCTCAAGCAGTCCTCCCACCTTGGCCTCCCAAAATGCTGGGATTAAAGGCAAGGGCCCAACAGTGAATTAGGGCTTTTAGTTTCAAGAAAGAGAGGCTTATGAAAGGGAACTGAAATCCTGAGAGTTGATAGTAAGGCTACAGATGACAATACAGAAACTAGAATTTCAGAGAAATAACAGCAAGACTTGTAATGTCATGTACAGTTCACCCTCAGACAACGTAGATTTGAATTGTGAGGGGCTATTAAACACAGATTGTCTTCCACCTCTACAATCCTAAACCAGAAAGATGAACTTATCCTGAGCAAGAAAGATGAACCTCTCTTCTTCTTTTTCATCTCACTCAATGTGAAGACAATGATGATGAAGACTTGTATGATAATCCACTTTCACTTAATACTTAGTAAATCTATTTCTCTTCCTTATTATTTTCATAATAATGATTTTTTTCTGGCTTACTTTATTGTAAGAATACTCTATATAATACATATAATGCACAAAATATGTGGTAATAGACTGTTTATATATTAAGTCTTCTAGTCCACAGCAGGCTATTAGTGAGATTTTTGGGGAGTCAAAGTCATACTTGAATTTTCAACTGCATGGAGAGTCAGCATCCCTAACTCCTGCATTATTCAAGGATCAACTGTATTACTAGTTGCTTCTGAATGTAAAGCAGCTGAGAGTCCGGTTATAGTATCTTTTTTTTAGAAATGCAAATCATGTTTTTGGATTTATAATACCATTAACCATCATTAAGCCACTCCTTTATTTTGTATTTAGTTTGGTTCAAATCTAATTTTTTTCCTCTACTAACCTAATGCTTCTGCCCATTATGAAGCAAAAGATAATTTGGTTCACTTAGTTATTTACAATCACAAACTCTGGATATTTTGTCATACTGGAGAACCATATAGATTAAACTTGTCCTCCAGGGCTTAAAGTATAACCCTCAGAGACTTCTCTCAGTTAAAATTATGAATGGACAGCTTCCCAAAGTATGAAAGATAATGTGGCTATGGCTGGCATTACTAGTCATCTAGTGCAACCATTAATAGCTAGTAAATCTACTTCTCGGAAAAAAAGAAAAAGTTCTGATTTGTAGTGTTTGCCAATTTCCAGGGTGTAAATATTCTCATCCTGACCAATTTCTGCTACCTATGGTTTTAAAAATCACTTAAATTTTTCTAAATATTTGACAATTGAATTTTATGGTCCAGAAGTTTTGGGCATTGGTACATCACTTGTACAAGAAACTATGTTCAATCAGTAAATTAATTGAACAAAAATACACATCACTCATGCCAAGATTAGAATTAGTCAAATTGACTAGAAGAAGTTTAAGACTCCTAGAATATATATATGTATATAT
Organism: Chlorocebus sabaeus; assembly: GCF_047675955.1. Taxonomy (NCBI): domain Eukaryota; kingdom Metazoa; phylum Chordata; class Mammalia; order Primates; family Cercopithecidae; genus Chlorocebus; species Chlorocebus sabaeus. Next base: position 58,470,727 of record NC_132927.1, read on the forward strand.
GTGTGTGTGTATATATATATATAAAACACACAATATACACACACATCCTCTCACACATACACACAATTACAAACTTGCTTAGGAAATAAATATTGCCATTTCATATAACACTGTTAACAATCTCAGCTCTTTGCCCTTGGGAATTGCAAAGTCTGCAACAAGATCCCTGCTACCTTTTCAGCAACACAAAGTGTTCTCCAATGAAAGGATGTTTAAGAAAGCTGTAATTAGACTTGACAGGAGTTTAATATATTGAAGACCTAACATTGATTTAATTTTATATTTGCATTCATGATATATGCTTATACTCGATTTCCCTAACTGGGTCTGACACCTTTATTGGAATACTTGCAGCATAGACAAGAATGCCTTACATAAAATATGACAGCATGGTTCGGACCAGATGGAAGTTTTCTGACCTAATGTGATATGGCATCTGAGGAACTGGTAACTACTAGACTTAGTGTGCTCATTAACTGAATAGGAAACCATTACAGTCTTGAGATGAGCTGATTTGACCCTGATCCCATGCACACCCTTCTCTCTTTATTCATGACAGAGTTGGAGCCATGTGGTTTAGAGAAACTGCTTATTATCTCAAGCTCCATGTTAACATAAAGCAGGTAAAATGGACAAGGGAATCACTGCTGACACATGGGAGTAGTGACACAGAGATTATGTTGACTAAAAGAAGAAATGATAGAGATTGGTATAAACATTATATCCCATATCTTTATGAACTTATTATAAACATAAAGCACAATTAATTTTTCCTCAATAGTGCCCCCCTTTCTCTGTTTGGCCCGAGAAACTATAAAGTCAAGAAAATCAGATCAATATCCTTTTCTTTTACTTCTTACTTGTTGTTTTGGTTCACTTGGCACATTTTCTGTCTTTATTGTTTTTGCTGACTCTGAATTTCTGTAACTTTAAGACATCCTAACTGACATAGAAATCAACCACTACACAATATCTAAAGGAGGCTTATTATAGGATGTAGTTCTTGAGATGGGCTTAAATAATTATAATAGATGAATGTATTGAACTGTTGGAGAGGTTTTCTGAGGTTTGAAGACCTGCACAGTTTACCATTATCAGTTGAGGGGAATGTATTTCCTAGTCCCATTTCTATTACTGTAACAGGACATCTCAGACTGAGTAATTTATGAAGAAAAAAAATTTCTTTTTACAGTTCTAGAGTCTGCGAAGTCCAAGAACATGGTTCTAGTATCTGGTGACAGCATGTTTGTTTTGTGGTGGAGGACATCACATGGTGAGAAATCAAGAATGTGTGTGTCACCTTAGGCCTCTTTTTCGCCTCTTATAAGGCCACCAGTTCCATCATGGGGGTCCTGATGAACTTATCTAATCTTAATTACTTCTCAAAGACCCCCAACTATAATCGGCATATGGGAGATTAAATTTCTAACACACAAAATTTGGGGGACATATTCAAACCACACTCATATGTAAGCAAATCAGGGTAGATTTTTCCCAGAGAGGCCTTGCTTAGAGATAAATTCAAAGTTCATAGTAGTTGTGGTAGTAATACACAGCCTAAATGTTATTAAGCTGTCCCTCTGAGATTTATTCCTAGAAGTCTCTATCTCCTGACAGATACCATCCCTAGACCATATTGTTTGGCAAGTTGCTGCCTGGTGGCCAGCAATTATACCGTCTCTAAAAACACCCCCAGAAAGTCAAACCTCTATAAAAACCTGAACCCTTCTCCAAATTATAGTCTGGTGCCAAGAATTATCAGATTATATACATCTAAATAATCAAGAATATTTGTTAAAATATAGTGATATTGTTTGACTCTGGATCTTCACCCAAATCTCATGCTGAATTGTAATCTCCAGTGATGGGGGGGGGGGGGGGTCCTGGTGGGAGGTGATTGGATCACAGGGGCAGCTTTCCCCCTTGCCGTTCTTGTAATAGTGTGCGAGTTCTCACAAGATCTGGTTGTTTGAAAGTGTGTAGCACTTCCCCTTTGTCTCTCTCTCTCCCCCCTCCCCTACTGGCCATGTGAAGACATGCTTTCTTCCCCTAAACCTTCTGCCATTATTGTAAGTTTCCTGAGGCCTCCACAGCCATGCCTCCTGTACAGACTGTGGAACTATGAGTCAATTAAACCTCTTTTCTTCATGAATTTCTCAGTTGTAGATAGCTGTTTATAGTAGTGTGAGAATGGATTAATACAGAAAGTTGGTACCAGAGATGTGGGGGCATTGCCATAAAAATGCCTGAAAATGCGGAAGCCACTTTAAAAGTGGGTAACAGGCAGATGTTGGAACAGTTTGGAGGGCTCAGAAGAAGAGATGATGAGGGAAAGTTTGGAATTTCCTAGAGACATGTTAAATTGTTGTAACCAAAATGCTGATAGTGATGTGGACAGTGAAGTCCAGGCTGAGGAGTTCTCAGATGGAGAGGAGGAACTTCTTGAGAAGTGGAGTAAAGGTCACTGTTGCTATGCTGTAGCAAAGAGACTGGTGGCATTGTGCCCCTGCTCTAGGGATCTATTGAACTTTGAACTTGAGAGAGGTGATTGAGGGTATCTGTCCGAAGAATTTCTAAGAAGCAAAGCATTCAAGATGTGACCTGGCTGCTTCTAAAAGCCTAAGCTCATCTGTAAAACAAAGAAATGACCTGAAACTGGAACTTATATATAAAAGGGAAGCAAAGCATACAAGTTTGTAAATTTTTCAGCACAGTCATGTGATAGAAAAGAAAACTCATTTTCTGGGAAGAAATTTAATCCCATTGCAGAAATTTGCATAAGTAAGGGAAGCTGAATGTTAATAGCCAAGACAGTGAGGAAAATTCTTCCAAGGCATTTCAGGCATCTTCAGGGCAGCCCCTCCCATCACAAGCCTGGAAGCCTAGGGGAGAAAAATGTTTCTGTGGGCCAGGCCCAGGGCCCTGCTGCTCTGTGCAGCATCAGAGCATGGTGACCTGTATTCCAGCTGCTTCAGCTCCAGCCGTGACTAAAGGGCCCCAGATACATCTCGGGCCACTGTTCCAGAGGGTGGACTACCACAGCCTTGGAAGGCACCAAGACCTCCACATGGTGTTAAGTCTGCGAGTGTGCAGAGGGCAAAAGTTGAGGTTTGAGAACTTCTGCCCAGATTTCAGAGTGTATTATTCCATTGTTATATTGCGATAAAGAACTGCCCAAGACTTGGTAATTTATAAAGAAAAGAAGATTAATTGACTCACAGTTCTGCAAGACTGGGAAGACCTCAGGAAGCTTACAATCATGCAAAGGGCAAAGAAAAAGCAAGGTACCTTCTTCACAAGGTGGCCGAAAGGAGAATAGCAAGCAGGGAGTATGCTAGATGTTTATAAAACCATCAGATCTCATGATACTCACTATCATGAGAAGAGCATGGGGGAACCTTCCCCATAATCAGATTACCTCCACCTGGTTCCACCCTTGACATGTGGAGATTATAACTATTATAATCTGAGATGAGATTTGGGTGGGGACAGAGCCAAACCATATTATTCTGCCCCTGGTCCCTTCCAAATCTCACATCCTCACATTTCAAAACACAATTATGCCTTTCCAACTGTCCCCCAAAATCTTAGCTCATTCCAGCATTAACCCAAAATCCAAGCCCAAAGTCTCATCTGAGACAAGGCAAATCCCTTTCACATATGAGCCTGTAAAATTGAAAGCCAGTTAGTTACTTCCTAGATACAATGGGGATAAAGGCATTGGGTAAATATAGCCATTCCAAATGGGAGAAATTGGCCAAAACAAAGGGGCTCTAGGCCTCATGCAAGTCCAAAATCCAACAGGGCAGACATTGAATCTTAAAGCTCCAAAATGATCTTCTTTGACCCCACGTCTCAATCTGGAGCATACTGATGCAAAGGGTGGGATCCCATGACTTTGGGTAGCTCTGCCCCTGAGGCTTTGCAGGGTCCAGCTCAACTCCGAGTTGCTTTCACAAGCTGGCGTTGAGTGTATGTGACTTCTCCAGGTGCATAGTGTAAGCGTCAGTGGTTCTACCATTCTGGAGTCTGGAGGACTGTGGCCTGATAAGAGGGTACATCCATCAACAGCTTGCACAGTGTATCTGTAAAAGTTGAGGCACTCAGTGCCAGCCTGTGAAAGCAGCCATGGTGACTATACCTTGCAGAGCCATAGGGGTAGAGCTCCCCAAGGCCTTAGGAGTCCACCTCTTGTATCAGTGTGGCCTGGATGTGAGACATGGAGTCAAAGGAGAATATTTTGGAGCCTTAAGATTATTATTATTATTATTATTATTTTTGAGATGGAGTGTTGCTGTTATCACCCAGGCTGGAGTGCAATGGTGTGATCTCGGCTCACTGCAACCTCTGCCTTCTGGGTTCAAGCGATTCTCCTGCCTCAGCCTCCTGAGTAGCTGGGATTATAGGTGTCCAGCATCACACCCAACTAATTTTTGTATTTTTAGTAGAGACAGGGTTTCACCATGTTGGCCAGGCTGGTCTCGAACTCTTGACCTCAGGTGATCCACCTACCTCAGCCTCCCAAACTGCTGGGATTATAGGTGTGAGCCACTGTGCTTGGCCAAAGCTCTAAGATTTAATGACTGCCCTGCTGGGTTTCAGACTTTCATGGGGCCTATAGCCCCTTTGTTTTGGCCAATTTCTCCCATTTGGAATGGGAACATTTACCCAATGCCTATATTCCCATTGTACCTTGGAAGTAACTAACTTGTTTTTAACTTTACAGGCCCACTAGGTTAAAGGGACTTGCCTTGTCTCAGATGAGACTTTGGACTTGGACTTTTGAGTTAATGCTGGAATGAGTTAAGACTTTAAGGGACTCTTGGGAAGATATCCTTATGTTTCGAAATATGAGAAGGATATGCGGTTTGGAGGGGCAGAATGATATGATTTGACTCTGTGTCCCCACCCAAATTTCATGTTGAATTGTAATCCCCAATGTTGGGTAAAAGACCTGGAAGGAGGTGATTGGATCATGAAGGAAGATTTCCCCTTTGCTGTTCTTATGTAGTAAGTGAGTTATCATGAGATCTGATCATTTGAAAGTGTGTAGCAATTCCGTCTTCTTTCTCTCTCCTGCCCCATATGAAGATGTGCTTGCTTCCTCTTCACCTTCCTCCATGATGTAAGTTTCCTGAGCCCTCCCCAATCATGCCTCCTGTACAGCCTACAGAAAACTAAGTCAATTAGACTTTTTTTTTATTCAGGTAGTTCTTTATAGCAGTGTGAAAATGGACTAATACATATAGGTTCCTCTAGGAATCCAACTATGGATGAAGGCAGAGAACTACTTATATTTTAACAAGCAATCTGGATAGTTCTTAAACATCCAGATATATTTTTAACCACATTTTAGTCATTACTTGTTAGACTTGATACATCCTTACTTGTACAGTTTTCCTTTTACATCTCATTCCAATTTGATTATTTTCATCACTGTTAGATCTATACATGGACATTTTTTTTCTAGCCATAACCAGAAGCTATTCACTGAGAAGGAAGTAAATAGTACATATACTTTTTATGTGTATATATATATTTTATGTATATATATTCATATATAATATATAAAAATATATTCATAAAATATATATTTATGTGTATATATTCATATATACACATGTGTATGTATATGTCTGTTATGATACTGTTTAATATAAATGGGTCTGATCTTGTAAACAGAAATACTCGATAGTTCTATTCTTCCATATTTCTAGATATTAACTATACAATGATATTTATAGATGAAGGTTTGAAAGTTCATTTGAAATCCAGGAGAGTAACTGAGAGCAAGACTTGTTTGCTAGAGAATGGAGTAACATTATTTAGTGTGTAGATGCCTAAATTTGAAAACTCTGTGTTAATAATTTTTTAAAATGTTAAAGAAGAGTTTCATGCATTTTATTCATGCATTTTAATATTGATTTTTTAAGAAGGGTTTTTTAAACACATTTCTAAAGAATGATCTCTGAGCTTCCCACAGGGTTCACTCTCATGTTTTAGATGCTCTCATGCTGTGGATTTTATTTTTGGCTTTATGATATTTTAATTTAAATGCCTCAAAAGATCTTATAGGGACATGCACAAGCATGGATATTTATAGATAAAAGGACATTTTATTTTCTCGTTTTATGGAATTTAATTACATATACTAACTTACTGGGGCTGCCATAATACTTACTTGCAGAGGAAAGAAGCATCCTCTGAAGCAGGGCTCAATTCCTTTGCATTTTTCCTTGGTCCTCAGAGGAGGTGACAGGTTTTTCTTAACCAAATGGAATACAGAGAACACGTGTCTGTTTGTTTTATATTTATAAGTTGCAAAGCTCTTCCTGAGACTGGAGCCTGGGCAACTGGTGCTACGCAAGAGCAATAGGACAGTTATTATTGCTCCAGCAGCATGAAACATCCTGGTTTGGATTGAGTGTTTATTATCAAAAAGATAAAGGGTGTTAACAAAGAAACTACTAAAGGAAGTGTAAGTGATTTATTAAAGAGAATTTCAAGACTATCTCATATATTCATGTAGATTTTTCATACTATTGTAGTTCATTTGTAAAAGATAACATCCACAGTAGAAATAATAATTTAGGGCCAGGCACAACTGAGTTAAAATTCTTACTCCTCTTTACATGATAGGTGACATTTGGTCATTAGAACCACTCTTAAACTCAGAGTCCTTGTCTATAAAATAGGAATAAGCACAATTATATAGAAGATTAAAAACTAAATGAGTTGACATCTGTCTCAAGGGAGAAAGTCATTCATAGGAGAATGACTTTTGAACTTTTGATACAATGAATTGCATTGATTGACTTTCAAATTTGAAATAAACTTGCATTCCTGGGATAAACTCTTTATCTTGATGCATGTTCTTTTTTATATATTGCTGGATTTGATTTGCTAACATTCTGTTAAATATTTTTGCATCTATGTATATAAAGAATATCATTCTGTAGCTTTCATATGTCTTTGTCTGGCTTGATTATCAGTGTAGTATTGACCTCATAACATGAATTAAGAAATATTTTTCCCTTATTTTTATTAAAGTTTGGTCAGGATCAGCATAAGTTCTTTAATTTTTTTTTTTTTTTACAATTCACCAGTTAAGCCACCTGGACCCACTTTTTTTGGGAAAGTCTCACAAATAATTTAATTTCTAAAATCGATATGGTAGTATTCAAATTTTTTATTTCTCTTGAATTAAGATTGGAGTTTATCTCTCAAGGAGTTTTTTATGTTCACATAAGGCAACTTTTTTGCCATTAAAAATTTATAATATTCTCTTATTATCTTTGTAATGTCTGTGGGCTCTGTACTGATGTCCTCTTATTAATTTCCAATATTAGTAATGTGTATTTTATTAATTTCTTCTTTTATAGCTAAAGATTCAACTATATAAATTTTTCTCCTAGCTAAATATTTCTCATTTTTAGTGATCTCAAAGATTCAGCTTTTTTCTAGGGGTGTTTACCTGTTATATGTCCATTTTCTAGTTTATTTATTTCTTGCTGATCTTTATTTTTTCTTTATCCTTAGTTCTGGGATTTTAAATTTTTCTCTCAGCATCTCACTTCCACTAGTTTGATTATGACATCAGCATAAGTGTGTGATCTTCTTTGAGATTATCCTACTTGGTATTTGTGAAGCTTCTTGATTAAATAAGTTACACAATCCTAAGCCAAAAGAACAAAGCTGGAGGCATCATGCTACCTGACTTCAAACTATACTACAAGGCTACAGTAACCAAAACAGCATAGTACTGTTACCAAAACAGAGATATAGACCAATGGAACAGAACAGAGCCCTCAGAAATAATACCAGCCATCTATAGCCATCTGATGTTTGACAAATCTGACAAAAACAAGAAATGTGGAAAAGATTCCCTATTTAATAAATGGTGCTGGGAAAATTGGCTAGCCATAAGTAGAAAGCTGAAACTGGATCCTTTCCTTACTCCTTATAGGAAAATTAATTCAAGATGGATTAGAGACTTAAATGTTAGACCTAAAACCATAAAAACCCCTAGAAAAAAACCTAGGTAATATCATTCAGGACATAGGCATGGGCAAGGACTTCATGTCTAAAACACCAAAAGCAATGGCAACAAAAGCCAAAATTGACAAATGGGATCTAATTAAACTAAAGAGCTTCTGCACAGCAAAAGAAACTACCATCAGAGTAAACAGGCAACCTACAGAATGGGAGAAAATTTTTGCAATCTACTAATCTGACAAAGGGCTAATATCCAGAACCTATAAAGAGCTCAATCAAATTTACAAGAAAAAAAACAAACAACCCCATCAAAAAGTGGGCAAAGGATATGAACAGACATTTCTCAAAAAAAGACATTCCTACAGCCAACAGACACATGAAAAAATGCTCATCATCACTCGCCATCAGAGAAATGCAAATCAAAACCACAATGAGATACCATCTCACATCAGTTAGAATGGCAATCATTAAAAAATCAGGAAACAACAGGTGCTGGAGAGGATGTGGAGAAATAGGAACACTTTTACACTGTTGGTGGGACTGTAAACTAGTTCAGCCCTTGTGGAAAACAGTGTGGTGATTCCTCAAGGATCTAGAACTAGAAATACCATATGACCCAGCTATCCCATTACTGGGGATATACCCAAAGGATTATAAGTCATGCTGCTATAAAGACACATGCACACGTATGTTTATTGCAGCACTATTCACAATTGCAAAGACTTGGAATCAACCCAAATGTCCATCAGTGACAGACTGGATTAAGAAAATGTGGCATATATACACCATGGAATACTATGCAGCCATAAAAAAGAATGAGTTTGTGTCCTTTGTAGGTACATGGATGCAGCTGGAAACCATCATTCTCAGCAAACTATCACAAGAGCAGAAAACCAAATACCACATGTTCTCACTCATAGGTGGGAATTGAACAATGAGATCACTTGGACACAGGAAGGGGAGCATCACACACCGGATCCTGTTGTGGGGAGCGGGGAGGGGAAAGGGATAGCATTAGGAGATATACCTAATGTAAATGATGAGTTATTGGGTTCAGCACACCAACATGGCACATGTATACATATGTAACAAACCTGCACATTGTGCACATGTACCCTAGAACTTAAAGTTTAATAAAAATAAAAAATAAAAAAAAGTTACAAGTTTTTACTAAATCTGGAATAATTTTAGACACTGTGCCTGCAAATAGATATATATATTTTTTGTCTTTTACTCTCATCTCCTTCTGGAAATCCAGTTAAACATGTATCACAATTTCTGATATTGCCCTCATTTTCACTGGGCTTTTTGTTTGTCCTGCATGTGTGCATAGTTTAGAAGTCATCCAGGGATTCATGTAGAGCTTATCTCCACCTTTCTATGACTATGTTGCTCTCTGAGACTCTGTTATTTTTCTTCAATCCTTTCCTCTCTGTACTTCAAATTGAATCATTTTCTTTAGTATATCTTCAGTTCACAAAGTATTTTTTCAGTCATTTCAACGCTGCTATTGAGCTTGTATACTAAATTTTTTGCTTTTAGTTATGGTATTTTTCAGGGCTAGAATTCCTACTTGGTTCTTTTGTATCATTTCAATTTCTCTCCTGAGATCATTATTGGTTCACTTATTATTAGCACATTTCTCTTTATCATTGTGAACATGTTTTCTTTTAACTTTTAAAACATATTTATAGTAGTGCTTTGAGATCTTTTTCTCCTTTATCCAACATCTAGTCTTCTTTACGTGTATGTGTGATTATGATTTACATTTACTGGTTTGTTTGCATGTCTAGTAATTTTTGATTAAAAAAAACAGCCACCAGCTAATGTATTATAGTAATTCTTAAATCTGTTTTGCTTTTCTAAGAGTTGCTATTTTGTGGTTTTTTTTTTTTTCATTTTAGTAGGTGATTCACTTTTCTGGTCTCAAAATGTGAAATCTGTTACGTCTGTGACTTGTATCCACTGATGGCTCTGCTTACATTTTTTTTTAACCTTGGTCTCTGCAGGTCAACTTTGTGCCTGTGTAGTTTTAGCAGGCAGTCAATGATTTAAACATAGGCTATGCTTAGACACCACAGGTAAGTAAATCTTCTATGCTCTGCACCCTGAAATGTGATTGAGGAATGCATCAAAATTTCAGGAAATACTCAACTTTTTCTAAGGCTTCAATTTTCACTGGGCTTTTTGTGTGTCCTGCGTGTGTAAACAGTTTGGTAGTCATCCAGTGGTTCATGTAGAGCTTATCTCTCCCCTTCTATGACTATCTTACTTTTAAACACCGCCTTTGCAATTTCTAGTTTCTGTTTTGTTGACCTTGAACCAAACTATTAGTTCTGGCCAGAGAAGCTGTGGCTTTCACTCCTTGTGCTGGGGAGGATGGGAACAATTCAGCATGGAAATACCACACATTCCCTGTTCTTAACCAATGCAGCAACAGTTTTTCATAAAAATACAATTCTCAAGTTATTTCATGCATAAAAAAATTCTCAGACTTGTGGTGTCTGAGCATAGCCTATGTCTAAATCATTGACTGACTGCTAAAACTACACAGGCACATAGTAGACCTCTAGGGACCAAGGTTAAAATAAAAAGGTATCAGAGTCATCAGTGGATACAAGTTGAAGGGGTGACAGATTTTACATTTTGAGACAAAAAAAGAGAATCACCTACTAAAATGAAAATGACACAAAACAGCAACTCGTAGATAAACAAAGCAGATTTACGAATCATTAGCTAGTGCCTGGTTTTCTATAAAAAAATAACTAGACATGCAAAGAAATGAGTAAAAACTCGCTTACATAAAAAGAGCACATACACAAAGAAACCCCGCATATTGGATAAAGGAGACAAAGACTTAAAAACAACTACTGTACATATGTTGCCTACCTTTGGTCATTTTCAGTTCCTGTCATGATCATTCTGAATGATTTCAATGCATTTTATGTTTGCTTTCTGCTTAGCAAAATCATCTCACTCCTTCATCATGCTATTGACAAAAGTAGAGTTCTGTTTTTCAGAGTTTAAATGTGTACCAGCTTTGTTTGCTTGTTTGTTTTCTTGTTTATTTATTTTATTATACTTTAAGTTCTGGGATACATGTGCAGAATGCACAGGTTTGTTACATTGGTATACATGTGACAACAGTGGTTTGCTGCACCCATCAACCCATAATCTACATTAAGTATTTCTCCTAATGCTATCCCTCCTCTATTCCCCCAACCCCTGTCAAGTCCCAGTGTGTGATGTTCCCCTCACTGTGTCCGTGTGTCCTCATTGTCCAACTCCCACTTACGAGTGAGAACATGTGGTGTCTGGTTTTCTGTTCTTGTGTTAGTTTGCTGAGAATGATGGTTTTCGGCTTCGTCCATGTCCCTGCAAAGGACAGGAACTCATCCTTTTTTATGGCTGCATAGTATTCTATGGCATATATGTGCCACATTTTCCAGTTGCTAGAGGTTCTAAACTAGGCCCCTTAAAAGCTGGTAAAAATGTGTAGCAGCTTTTAAAGAGCCTAGTTTAGAACCTCTAGCAACTGTCTTAGTGTCAGATAAATAACACACACTCAATAAACACAAACTCCCTTAATCCTTATATAAAGTATTGAATTGGAATAGGGTTAGTTAAAAAATAGGACAGCCTTCTAATAAGTAATAAAAATATAACAATACCCACTTTGGATATGAGCAATGGCAAGATGTTATCTGAAAACTTGGATTTTTGAATAAATACACTAAAAGGAATTGATTCAGTAGGTTAAAATGATTGCCACACCTGTGTATTGACCAAAGTTATTTACAGAGATATCAGTGGCAAAATACTACTGAGATTTATTTAAAAAAATCATTTTTTTTTAATATTATGTGAAGTTTCACATAATCTATGAAGCAGAGCTTAATTATCTCCTTTTGGACATTATAGCTTATTCCTGGAAGTGACGTTGCACTAAATTTCAACGCATCCTCACTTATCTGAGCAATCTTTAGTAAGACTTTGTTTCAGAAGGTGCCAAGTGTCTGAAATATTTTCTACTTAGTATTATAAAATACTAATTATTCAATATGACACCAAGCAAATTACTGTTGAGGAATCCTTATGAATAAATCAACTATAGAGTAAAGATACTTAATACAGACATCCCAATCAAAACAATATAACTTGGAGATATGAATTAAAAGTCATTAAGGTTTTTAAAAATGATGAAGAAAGCTCACATGATTGCCAGGGATGGCTGCTGAGGGAAATCCTACTTAAAAAATTTGGAGATTTGCACAGTTTAAAAAAATCTTCCTTTAGAATTATCTGTTCTTTAGCGATTTTTATTGGAAGAGAGAAAAATTAATATACAAGATGACCTATATAATGGTCAAATTTAGAATGATATAAGTACTGTCTGAAAGTCGCATTGGATGGTCAACCCTTACAGCGCTGCCATCTGTTTCCCAGGTGGACACTATTTGTATTACTCTTCATATAGAGCTGTTAACCATTAAAGACTATTTTTCAATATTTGGTTATGTCAAAGACTTATTCAATTTATTTTCAGATTCTACTTTTGCAGTTAGAAAAATCATTTTAATGCCATTTATGAGAGCAAAAGTCAGAAACAACCTAAATGTCCTACATTAGTGGATTGTATAAATTATGGTATATATATTTAGGGACAACCATATTGCTATTAAAATTATGTTGGAGAAAAACATTTAATAACAAGGAAAGATATTTATAATATATTAAGTATTAAAGCACACCACCAAATAATTTTGTAGAGAAGATTAAAAAAATCACTTAAAAATATATTTATGAATACATGATACAATATAATAATTATATATTAACACATTATATATTAATAAGTGTTATCCCTAGGTGGTACAATTTTATGTAATTTAATTTTTTATTTTCTAATAGATATTTTGTAAATATACCACAATGACCATAGATTTTCTTTTTGAGGTATTGGCAAGGTTCTTTATTGAGATTATACAATCAAATAAGGAAATTATGACTTCTATACTACATATTCTATTACAGTCATGTTGCATTCAGATAGATCTAGGAAAATGTATAAAAATATAATTTTGAATAGTAATAGTGCATAATATGTGACAGACAGCTCAAATGCTTACCATGTAGTAATAACACATTTAATCTCCCAAGCAATCCTAGGAGGAAGGTATTATAGTTACCTCCATTTAATGGATAGAAAAATAGAGGTGCCAAGATGATTATAAGTAGATTTCGAAATGAAGCATAAAGTGGAGAGCGAGAAAGTGAGAGAATGATGAATGGAGAAAGAGGAAGAAAGTGATGAGTTAAGTAAAAGAGGGTAGTTTTAAAAAAAATCTTGCATCTTGCAAAAGTTGTAAGGTAACAAAAAGACATTTTCTAAGTAAGAAAAAAAGCTATTCTTAAGAAAAATCTGTTAAAAATGTTGTAACTCCCGAAATGTGGTATTTATTCTTTTGCAACATTTTATTTTTGTATTAAATGGAAAAGATTAAATGAAGTGTATGCTAAGAAATATCTGTAGAGATGACTCTATTTAACTGATAATTCTAATGAAAGACATTTCTATAACGTTCCATAGTTATTAGTTTATTTCTGAACTTACTTTTTCCATGATATCCCTATCATATCTTTTCTAAGCATCATTGTGTACATTTGCTGTTCTGTCCTGATAATAATCTCTTATGTTTCCTGGGTGGCAACATTATTAATGAAATATTTTATAATTCTATACAATTTGAGGTATTTTGGTTTAGCGTGTCATATTTTCTTGTTTTTTCAGTGCCAAAGCAAGTTTTTTTTTTTTTTTTTTTTTTTTTTTTTAAGTTTAACATTGTAAATATGTTGATTCAACTGTTGGAACCAAGGCTGAAAATTTGAGAAAGACAATCAGCATGCACTAATTAATCACAATAAGATCAATTGGCTAAACTTCTTGTTTCTTTCACTCAAGAAACTGTTAATTCTGAGAGCAAAATAAATGGTATTCTGTTATTTAGCATTTTTTTAATTTTGAAGAAAATTATGAAAGTGCTTTTAGGAAAACCATTCTGCGTCCACCTGACATTAAACATGAAAATCTATTTTGAATGTGGATGCATTTTTCTTAGAAGTAGTATATGATCTAGTCCAAGTAACAAACGCAGAGATTTAAGAAAATAGACATGAGAAACTTTTCTGCTCATTTCCTCTGGTAAAGCTAGAGTTTTAGAAACGTGAAAATAAGACAGAATGTTTCTTTTGACTGTTTCAAATGTTTCTGAACATGCCTCTGTTTTAATCTCTTATATTGAATGATTCATTGTTCCCATTTGAATCTGGCACTTCATGAGTTATATAATTAGGAAAAGTGCATCTTGAGGTGTAAGGCAATGAGGAAAAATAAGCAAATGAGATTAAAATGTGCTTTAGAAACCAAATCACTCTAGGAGTGCCTACTCAAATCTTAAAAGGGTGTAATTTTCCTCCTATATAAACATTAAGGAACATCTTTAAATATTGCATCATATCTTTGTCAAAAATCTGCCTTTGATGAAGAAAAGATGCTTCAGTTAGGTATGTTATTACTTGTGTATTTGCTGTATTTCTTCCTTCACCATTTCCTAAGTGGAATTGAAATCACATTGGTTAGTGTTGGAATTTGAAGTACATATAGCTTTAAAACATTGTAAAATGCACCACAAGCCTTTTAAAATGTTTGGGTACCCACCTGGTAATTAACATATAAATCACTATCTTAATTAGACTACCATCGAATGAAACATTTTTCAAAGTATATTCCTAAGTGTTTGGCGGGGGTTGGGGGGAGGGTAATTAGAATTATCAATTAAATTTTTTTCCAGTTTCCTGTTGCCTGGGAAAGACCTTATAAAAGCTGCCCTCCCTACTCTTTTTAATCCTTTAAAAGCTAAAAAGAGAAACAGAATTACGAGATAAGATCTAATGTTCTCTGTGTTTAACCTATAAAAACTAACAAGAACTATTGATGACTTTATCTGTGGTATTGAAAACTGGATTGAATTGAACAGTCTTTACTGCTTGACGGAGAATAATGACCAAACACAAAAAGGAGATTTGTTTTTTTTTTGTAAATTACGTAGTTTAGAACCTAGCTGTCAATTCCCACTTTGAAACTGCTTTTAATTCCTAGTTTGGATGCAAAGTCAGCCCCTGGGAATTTTTTTCTACAACTTTGTTCCCTAGTCTTTTTAACTTGATAGCTTTTTACCAGCAATATTTACCAGAAATACAGCTTTTATGGGCTGGTGTTTTGGTACATTGAGTGTGCCATACTCATCCAGGGATAAGAGGTCCTCAAACAATAGAAATATCTTAATTTCTTTCTTATCTAATAATAATAATGATTGGGCACGTAACTTGTGTCCGACATTGAGCTAAGGATTGTATAAACTTTACTTCATTTAATCTTCATCAGTAATGCACGAAGCAACTACCCTTGTTACAGATGGGGAAAATGAGCCCTGGGATACCTGCTAGAATGTCAAATGTCAGTGGCAGAGTCAAGATGGATCTGAATCTCAAAAAAATGCTATTAACCACCACTCCTAATGGCCTGCAACATTGCCATAGAATCAGGAAATAAATTCTTCCATTTTATATGAAAATGAAGACAATTTAATATAGTCTACTCATGACTTTTCAGAATGTCTTATTCTGGTTACAATCTCTTTAGCCATCTGGACGCATCTCATTCATTTTATCACTGCAGTGCTCTCTCTGCTATTTGGTGAATCATCTACTTCCTCTTCCTTACGACTTCCTTCACTTCAAAGTTCCAACTTTTTGTTCAGAAACTCTCTGCAAAATAGTTTACTCCAGGTTTTCTCACCTGCAGATCATCCATTTTCTCAAGGCTGCTTAGTCTGACACTGCCTTTCCCTGCTTCTTATCCTCAGGCTATTTTATACCTAGAGACTAAAGATCAAAGTTATAGACTGTTCCTTGATCTTCCTCTGTAGGATTTCTGTTTCAGCCTGTGTAAGATTATTGGAGAAAGAAAAATGGACTGTTACTTAAAGACACTTAAGGCAACTGACGAAAGGAAAGGGTAAGAGAGCCTTGAAATATACTAGTACTAAACTTAATGGATAATTATCCATCACAGAATTTTAATACTGAAGAGGTGACAAAAAATCATGTAATCTTAGCACTCTTCTTTATAGATGATGAATCTGGAGGCCAGAGACGGTGACTAACTTGTCTAAGACTTCTGGGTTAGTTAGTGGAAAATTTAAGATAAACCTCTGGATGCAAATGTCCTTTCTATGATAGCACACAACTTACTTGTATTTTCACTGATTTTACACCATTTGTTTATTCATGTATCCATCCATCCTTCCAGACTGTAACTATAATTGAGGACATGTTCATCAAAGTCATGCTATGTGCATGTTATACGCACTTGGAACTTACGAGAGACGCTAGGAGCTTATGAGATATGAGTATAACATGGTTGTCATTTTTAACAATATGGCAACTATACATGATCCAAGAAATAACTATAGAGAATTAACTGTATAGAAATAACTATATTGCAAATGTTAAGGTGTTAATTCACTGTGTTGCTTAATAAGCAACTTCATTAATGTGAGAGAAAAATAAAGCACTAACTTTTCATAGCACAACTTTTGTGACTTTTTACTTTATGAAGTCTACAGGAGGGTAAAACTAGAGGAAGACTAGCAGGTTCTTTGGCAGGAGGTACACAGTAGAAGCCCTTGAAGGAGATGTCTCTTGTCTAAGAGCTCACTTGCAGAGAGTCTCATTATAGGCTAATCATCATGGATTTGAGTCAAGATTGAATCCAGGGCCGGGTGCTGTTGTTCATGCCTGTAATCCCAGCACTTTAAGAAACTGAGGCAGATAGATCACTTGAGGTCAGGAGTTTGAGACCAGCCTGGCCAACATGGCAAAACCCTGTGTCTACTAAAAATACAAAGTTAGCCGAGCATAGTGGTGCACACTTGTAGTGTCCGCTACTCAGGAGGTTGAGGCAGGAGAATCGCTTGAATCCAAGAGGCAGAGGTTGCAGTGAGCCGAGATCACACCACAGGACTCCAGCCTGGGTGACTGAGTGAGACTCCGTCTCAAAAAAACCAAAACCCAAACCAAATAAAAGCAAAAGTAACTGAATCCGGAAGAGTATGGCAGTGATGGGCAGAACTGAGGCCACAACCAGGGTATGAACTCAGGCAAAAGTGAGTTTACTTGAACGAGTTGACCAGGAGACAGAAAGAGGCAGAAGTTTTTATTTCATAAATAATGCCCATAGAGATTAAATATATGCATATAAAAATGAAATTGCCTCAGAGAGCCTGATACACTTTTTTCCTTGGAATATTCAGTGAAAAGGAGTGGCATCAATATCACGGCAGTTCAAGAGTTCCAGCACCACTGCCCTTTAGTGTGTTGGGGCAGAATTATTATTTACAAATGTTTCTGGAACTTGGGATAAAGGTTGTGAGCAATAACTCATTGGATGATATGAATCAACAACCTATCAGTAAGAGCATACTTATTAAAAAAGTTGAACTGTCAGGGAAGTAGCTATAGGTGTAAGAACTTACAAGGATGTGTGTAGTTCTGAATCTTAACAATTATATATTAACATGATAACTACTTCATCAAGATGGTGTGAAGTATCCAAACACTGGTCCAATGATACAACTCTTTGACAATGTAGCATGATCCCTTGTTATAGAACAAGTGATTTAAATATTTTAAAAAATAATCTGTATTTTTTCTCTCATCAATTAAAATGAGGTTAAAAAAACCATGAAGTTGAAAACTTTAATAGGCAATCATTCAGATATCATGTCTCTGTTAAACCATATTTGGGATGTGAGAAAATACACATAGAGGTCGATATTCACAACTGACAACAGATTTAGGTTTCAAAGCCTCAGAAATGTCACTTGATCCTGGCTTAAAAACATCTGATACAGCTTTTCAAAGAGCGCCCTCACCTAAGACAAATATAAGACAAAAAATAGTGATGCCTGTACTGAGGGAAATAGAGAAACAAATATGTTGGCTTGATTTGTGTTGCCATTTAGGAGAAAAGCTCAAAATGACAGGTAATAAGGAATCAGAGCTGATTTAATTAAAAGCCAATTCAACCATATACATTTAATAATTGTTTCTCATATACATGTTTTTATTAATAAAATAATCTATTCCCATGCTGAAGAAATAAATTGTAAACCTCAGGGGCCTAACAGGACAGAATTTACTTCACATTCATGCTACACAAGATAAGGAGACTTTACACAGAGGTCTAAGCAGATGGTGGCTCCACTGTCTTGTAGCTACAACATCATCTGGATACAGATCTTCCTGGGGCACCACAGTAAGGAAACAGAAACTAGAGAATTTCATGTATGTGTTTCACTGTCTTAGCCAACAAGAAACAAATGTGGCTTTTACTTACATTTTGCTGGCTATAAATATTCCCATGAGCAATCACAGTAACAAGGAGTAGGAGAAGTGGAATCCTCTGGTGTGCCCCGGAGAGGACAACTAGGTATGAGGATGTGTTAGAAGTCCCTGGTTGTGTTGTGAGAAGCAAAAAAGCAGCATTTTTCCAAGGTATCTACACATAGGTGAGATAAGATGAGTAAGATGAGAACACCTAAAAAAGTACTACCAATATAACAAAGTTTAAGTTTATAAAACAGAATTTTAGGAAGAATATGTTATTATGAGAAACTGCAGAAGGAAGCTAGTTGAAAATTGTTCAGGCAAATTGAACTATGCTAGGGTAGTTGGATGTTTTGGTTGAGGAATAAAGTTGATACTAATTGACCCTGACATATCAACTCATAGGAGGCTCCTTTCTTGGGCCATCTTTGAAATCGGTGACATTCAAATTCAAGATTTTCCTGCTGTTGTACCTAGGAGTCTGGCTTTGAGTCAAAAATTGCAATGCTCAAGATGGCAGGCTTTTTCTGTTCTCATTTTTCCTGGTGTTGTTAATTTATTAAGTCTGTGTTCTGACATAATATACCATGCCTGAAAGAAATATCACAGCATCAAGATTCAATGATGTGCTTTGAATTTGTAATTTTTGCTATTTTAAATGATTCAGCACCAGACTGTTTGATGAATGCAATGGATGACAAATAAGTGCCAAGAAAGAATAATATCTACCAGTTAAGGAGTAATCTACTATATTTGTTCTACATCCCTCATTCTGACAGGAAGAACACTCTCCACAGACCACACACATTCATGTACTCTTGCAGGGATCAATAGGTAGAATTAGAATAGGTCCCACTTACATAGGAATTAAATGTCCAGCAGTTCAGCTTTCTTGAGCATATATATGAAGTGTGCAGAAACGAGCTCCAATTCATGAGAGAAATAGGCATCACAAGGCTTATATACCATTTCATGGGCACATTATATACAGAGTAACCGGCAGACATTCTTCTATAATCTCAGAAATTTTGTATAAAATCGACTTTAATTTTCAAGTTTGGCTAGGCATTGTTTTGAAAAAAAAAAAAAATAGACAATTTGCAGCAATGAGCCAGAGTTAGGGTTGAATAAAATTCAAGGAGAAAGTGATGTCTAACAGAGTGACAAGTATGACAGATGGAGAAGTGTCAGTTAATTGTGAGAAAGGTCTATCAGTGAGATTGCCAGGAAACATCAAAAATCCAACTTAAACCAGATAAAACAATTTATCAAATCATACAACTAAAAAGACCAGTGGTAGGGCGGCCCTTGGCGTGGTTTAATAAGGGTGTTGGTTCTGTAATTCTCAGCTCTGCAACACTGCATTTGGCTTCATCCGGGGTCTGTCTTTTCATAGTCCAGAGACACGGTGCTAATGGTGTGCTTCTTGTCATATTTGGTGCAGATTGAGATCTTGTTTCTGATTTTGCCTTATTTGAACCAATCAATTTCTTTGGTTAGGATAATGTCAACCCTTGAAAATGTCATGCCCGAAGCAATGACTATGGCAAAAGGAATGAAGTTACCTTGATGGGACATGCCCTAGAATTGAGAGAAAGGTCAATGTCATTCAAACCACATGGTTGCCTTACAAAAGAGATGTTAGAAATGTTAGGGAAAAAACCTTTAATTTCAACAATGAAAGAACAGCAAACAAGTGTAAAAAGCAAGCCTAAAAAGTGGTGAAACATAGTGTTTGGAGCCTTTTAGCCTAGAGAAAATTGGTTTATTTCAACAGCTTCTTATTTAATACAACAATATATAATAATTCACACTTACAATAATGACATGAGAGCAATAAAATGTGAAATTATAATATGTATTTCCTTTTAGGAGGTGGCATTTCCTCATGTTCTAGTGCTAAGAGTAAGTTTGATAAGACAGGAATGATTAACTGATTTTTTTTTCTTTTTCAACTACATGCTTGACTTCATATTATATGAAAGGGAAAACTGGAAGGGATAGAGGAAAAACTGACACAGTAGAAACTTCTGTAATGCTGACTTCTATGTTCATGCTTAGCAAAGGCTATGAATTTGAGAGGCACATCTCAAAGCTGGGCAATCACTATATATATAATCTATAATAATGGTATGGTAAGAAAGGGTAGTGGTATGCACTGTATCAAGGTTTAATGCCTCTTTAAATGAACAGGAAAATGAGCTGAGGTTAATGTCTATGTGATCCCCCATCAGATCATACAGGCAGTGAGAGAACTTGTTATGATTAAACTGGCAGTGGTAATGTGAGGCTAGATTCAGAGAGTTCAGCTGATGGAGAGAGTACCTATATGCTATCAGTATCTCTCTAGGGCTCCTGGCACAATTGCAGCCTCTTTGATCAGGGTGTTTAAAATAATTGTTTCTAAATGGACAAAGAAATTGGTATGAGATGAGTAGAAGACTAATGATCTTTTCCAGATATTTCCAGTGAATAGAGGTTTGTTCTATACTCTCTGGGACACCGTGAAAAATTCTGAAACAAGGCTGTAACACATACTACCATCCCAGGGGGATCAGAACCTCTCTGAAGCCACATTAAGACATCCAGAAAATACATAATAAAGAAGTATATTTTTGTCAAGTTCAGAAACCATGAAAAATGTAACTATTTAAGTCACACAGAAATAAGTAAAAATGGCCTTTGAACAATATGAGAAGATGCTCAACTTCATTCATAATAAGTGAAATATAAATGAAAACTATGATGAGATAACTATTTCTCATATAACTGGCAAAAATTCAAAAGTTTGAAAACATACTTTACTGGTGAGGCCTTGAGGAATTGGGACTCTCATACTGCTAATAGAAATGCAAATTATTATAACATCTATGGAAAATAATTTGGTCACATTTACCAGAATTTTAAATGAGTTTATCTTGTGATGCCCAATCCCCCATCTCAGAATTTACTTTGAAGATGCTTTTCCGCAAATATGCAGGTGATTGTTAAGTTTGTCATTATTTTCCATAGCAATATATTTATAGCAACCTATATGTCCAACCATATGAGGTTTTTTGAATAATCTATAATACATTCATACAACGGAGAGCTTTGCTGTAGAAAAATACTAGAAAGTCTGTATAAATTGATGTGGAGTTGTATTGACTTTTCAAATGCATTGTTAACTTAAAATATCAGACTCCAAAAGAGTCTATGCTACCTTTTGCATGTGAAAAGTGAAATACTAATATTATTTATTTAGAAAAAATAAAACACAAGAAGAATAAAAAAGTATTGAAGTTGGTACCTATGGGGACTGAGTGGAATGAGGATAAAGGGACAGTAGTAAGATATCCTCTATTACACGATAGTTTTGACCCTTAAACCATGTAAATATTTTATATGTTTGCAAATTAAAGAGAATAAAAAAGAACCCTCTAAAACTGAATTTAAACAAAAACAAACAAGCCTAACTTTGCCAAACTGATGATATAATGACCCAGCAAAAAGAATTAATTCAAGTAACTTTTTATCAACAGTATTTTTACTTATTATAATTAGTGGATTTATCACATAAGGACATATGAAATTACTAAGAACATTTATGCCTTCTTTTTTAGGCAGGGTTTTGGTAATGGATTTAATTGCAAATGGATAATTCATGGTAATGGTAATGGTAATTCATGGTAATGGATGTTTAATTATGAAACAATATTGTGTATATTATGGAAGAACAAATAAGGATATATATTGATGTTCTTTGGAATTAGTTTTCTCCTTGGGTAAAGGAATATACAAATGAAATTTCCTGTGAAAGATATGACAGTGAGAGAGGTCAAGCATGGCAACTCCATCTTGCCTCTAGCCTCATAGGCCAGCTGTCCTTGCTCATTCCTGGACACAGACCAAGCTAGCCATGGGAGGAATTTAGTTTACAGTTTAATTTTGAAGCAAGGATGATAACAGTCACTCCCTAAAACAAGAATCCTCTTTGTTCAGGGATCAAAACCACCTTTGTAAGACTAGTGGAAGTCCATAAGATTAGGATTATAGAAGGAGCTTGAATTCTGCTAAGATGTAGGTGTAGCTAAATGATAACCAGCCATTTTCTTCTGGCTGCTCAGGAATCATGTGGCCAGATGTCACAAGATTTATGACTTTCCCAATTGCTCCTATAGACAACATTACTATTATAGAATGTAACATTGGCCTTTTGAGATGTTTTTCAGGCTTTTGTATTTTGGCAACTGACTGACTCAACCCATACTTGGGAATCATGGCTCAACCAGTCTGGTAACTCCCACCCTGAGGTGAATTTAGCACCTGAGGGCCATTTTTCACATTCTTATTATTTCATTCCCAACCAATCATCAGCACCCCATTTCCCAGCCCTCTGGAAAATTATCTGTAGAAACCCTAGCCTCTGAGTCCTCAGGGAAACCAATTTGAGTAATAACTCTAGTCGTATTGCTTGACTAGCTCTGTATTACTTATAGAACTCTTTCTCTTCTGCAATACCATGGTCTCAGTAAATTGCTTTTTTCTGTGTAATGGGCAGAAAGAACTCATTAGATGATTACACATGTGGCGGCTCATCCAGGATCTGCCCTTGCAGGCACCTGCCTGTTGGGTGCTTGGGTGGTTCATCAGCCCCCAACCAGTACAACGGATCTGGAGGTTCGTCGTAGCAGTTGCTTGTTTCTCTTGAACTGAGGGCCATCCCAGGCACTGTCCATGCTGATGAGGTGCTTTCAGCCCATAGTGTTTGAGCCTAATCACAGTGGAGAAATTGTTCCTGAAAGGCATCTTTCAACTTAGTGTAGTGAGTAAGTATTCTAAGTGCAACCAACATCCCCTTCCTTCTCCTAACGATGGTTTGGCTTCTTTTGCAGATTCTGTTTGGCCCCTTTTGCAGGTTCTTGTTGGCCCCTTAGCTCTTTTGTGTGTTCTATTCACCTCTCCTAGATTACAGGAAGAGGCTTGGTCTGGGGAGATTTCTCCATGTCGTCAAAAGCCACTATGCTCTTCTGGAAGCTGCAGAGTAAGAGAACCTAGAAACCTGACATGCCAGAAAAAGAGTAAGAATTTCTTACTAGCCAGGCTTCTAACTTTTCTCTCTCTGTACAAACTGGTTGAGCAAATGGTAAAAATCAGTGTTTGTGGTTGGGCACGGTGGCTCACACTTGTAGTCCCAGCACTTTGGGAGGCTGAGGCAGGCAGATCATGAGGTCAGGAGTTCAAGACCAGCCTGACCAACACAGTGAGACCCCATCTCTACCAAAAATACAAAAATTAGCTGGGCATGGTGGCGGGTGCCTGTAATTCCAGCTACTTGGGAGGCTGAGGCAGGAGAATTGCTTGAACCCAGGAGGTGGAGGTTGCAGTGAGCCAAGATCAAGCCACTGCACTCTAGCCTGGGTGACATAGCTAGACTCCATCTCAAAAAAAAAATTGGTGTTTTCCTCCTCTGAAAGATTTTTATTAATGAGAAAAAAGAAATTCGTGACTAGTCAAACATTGTAGCAAATCTGGTGTACATTTTGTACTTTGTACTGTAAATATTCATATTGTTTGACCCCTTTTTCCTCTTAGAAGTAACTTTTAGTCTTGCCGTCTTCCTTTGTTTTTGTCTTCCTGTGTTGTTTTGTTATGGAGAGGGGTACCATATGATAGAATACAGTCCTAGAACCCCTATAAACTCTGTGTTTGAGCCAGCTCTGCAGGCTATTATAAATGCTGCAAGTCCCTGAAACAAAAGCCAGATAAAGTTTTCCACTTGTCTTGTCTAATGTTCTTGAGAATTTGACTTTGTGACCTTGTAGGGGTACTGACTCTTGGTTTCTGCCATCTGGAGGGTGGGAATTTTGGGGTTTGTGTCAGGTGGTCGGTCTGAAAGGACTGAAAGTCTGAGACACAGCAGTACCCTCTTCCTTCCAAATGTGTCAAGCCCTTAGGTGAATTCTATCTTAAAAGGTCGCAGCCCTATGGTTCTTTTGCTATCTTAAGCCCATTTCTGAGAGAGAATTCTTGGGGGTCATAGAGATGCCTTCTTTATACTTTCTCTAGACATACCTCTTGCTTATATGATAAAAACCTAAAAAGAAATGCCATCTGAGTTTTAAAAGGCTTTTGGATTGAGTCACTATTGGAATTATATACAATTGAAAGTAAAAAGGATTTTAAAAATCCCTTATTCTGAACAAGTAATAAAAAGGTTAAATTAAAAAAAAAATTAACAGTGTTATGGCTAGCCATAAAACTTCTCTCTAGCAGTGAAAATTACTTTCAAGTTCAGAAATGCCTGATCTAGACCTGTTCTGTGAAGAGCAATGGCAACTGCCTCATACTATAGCTCAGTAGCTAAGACTCTGCATGGGTTTGATTTCCAGCTTAGGAAATGAGCCATTTCTGGTTTGATGTTTGTATAAAGTTTGACATTTATTGATTCTCTTCCTCTCTATGGGAAGCTTCTGATTTCTTATCTTAATTTTTTTTCTTTGAGTCACTTTTGGGGTTATTTCAGATCTTGTAAAAACTGCTAGCTATCTCTTTTGAAAACACCTCATGTGTCCATGTTTAAGTTATAACCTTAGTTAAGGCTTGTTGATTTCACTTAGAATACCTATCATTAAAAAGGCTTAAGAGACAGAGGTATCATCTATTTGTCCTGGCTAAAATCTGGTAATAAGATATTTGAAAAAAAAATTCACTTCAAGAGTTCTGTAGTTAAAAGTAGACTTAGTTATGGCTGATATTTTGGTTATATGTGTGCATATATTATTTTTAAACCTCTGCTTTCCCTCTGTAAAAACTTCTTGGCCAACTGAATTCTGTTTGTTTAAATATCAACTTTGGTATGTAAAACTAGGTAAAAGATATACTTCTAAAAATGGCTAAATTGCAGTTGCTTACAGTGAGTGGTTATTATTCCAGGGCAATACTCCTTTATTTGTGCATTCAGACAAGGAAAACAGGTTTTTGGGTAAAGTATGGTAATGGTGGACTGGCTGGTTACAGAGTGGGCTGATTTACATTGGGTTGCCCAGCAAGCTTGGGAAAATGTCCTTACAATGTATTACACTGTGGAAGCTTTGCATTAACTCACCTCATAGTGTTTTCCTTTTCTTGGGGACCTGGGACACAGTGTAAAAATGAAATCTTTTATTTGGGGAAATCTTTTCTGCTTTCCAGCTGTGCCTGCTTATTAGGCCCTAGAAACTACGTGCTTTATTGACCCTGTTCCTTAAAAGACTTCACACTAAAGCCAGTAACCCAATTTTGGAACTTCCATCTTTAAATAAATTTCCTGTGTAAGGCTATCTCCTTTTCCTGGCCATCTTAACTAAACTTTTGCTCACACCATTTTTCCTTGGTTTGAGAAAAATACTGATTCTTTATTTTATTTGACTTGAGTTTATCCTTTTAGAAATGGAAATTTGGAGCTACCTCACTGACAATTGTTTAGGGCAGGAAAAAGGTAATTAAGAGACTGATTGTCTAAAATGGAAAAGAGAAACTTTAAAAACGGGCACATAAAGAATCTCATAAATCAGTCCAGGCATGATGGCACATGCCTGTAATCCCAGCACTTTTGGAGGCCAAGGCCAGTGGATCACCCAAGGTCGGGAATTTGAAACCACCTGACAAACATGGAGAAACCCCGTCTCTACTAAAAACACAAAATTAGCCGGGTGTGGTGGTGCATGCCTGTAATCCCAGCTATTCAGGAGGCTGAGGCAGGAGAATTGTTTGAACCCAGGAGGTAGAGATTGTGGTAAGCTAACATGGTGCCATTGCACTCCAGCCTGGACAACAAGAGCAAAACTCCATCTCAAAAAAAAAAAAAAAAATCTCATAAATCTGTAAAATCTGTTTCTCTCTGTGTGTTTGTATGTTCATGTTTGCATGTGTCATGTGTATGTGATATTTTCACCACCAAACTATATAAAAGAGCTCTTATTAATTGGCTTAAAAACAAGCACTCAAATAAGATATTGTATCAGAAAAACAAAAACTTCAACTAAAATGCCTTTTAGTTCACTTTAGTAAGGAAATAAAGACAGTTTTAAAAATTATTAGTAAAATAAAATTTAAAAAAATTTTCAGAATTTAGATACTTGGCCTGAATTGGGCAAGTTAGATATTGTCTTTGCTGGATGTCTCAAGGTCACAAACTGCTTTTATGATATTTTTTGATGATTGACTTGCCTGTTTTATAGCCATTAGATTCTAGGTAAGGCCTGGGGTCATGTGGAGTTAGCTGTGCCCCCTGGCGGTGCTGAGAAGAGTCAGACATTGTAGTTCTGTTCTTGTCCTGGGCTCTGTAATTTAATTCATAGTTAAAATTGCTTACTTACCAGGTTTTCACTAAAAGGAAAAGTTGCTAAGAGTTAGCATTGTAACATATGTAACTGAGACTACAAGAGAAAGAGTTTACATGCAAGACATACAAGAAAAGTAGATTGCATTTGTGGTAAAAGGTTATAAGAGCACATGGAAATATGGTTTTCATGAAAGGAAAAGCACTTTGTCTAGTTTAAAGGTTTTAAAAAATTGCCTTAATTAAAAAATAGGAAAAAACTAAAGGTTTAAGCAAATTTTAGAAGATCCATGAAACATTTATCTTGTAAAGAAAGGTCTGTGTGAGAGAAATTGGCCAAAATTTGAAGGGGATTATTTTGTTTTTCTATAAGTTAAACGTTAAGATAAAAAGCACACTGATGCAGGGTAAGTATCTGGGCCCATGTGTCAGAATAACAGGGTTTTCTTGGATCACTGATCTGGTTTTTAATAGAAAATTATAAAGGATTATAAAAGGTTTATGGAAATCTTACCTTATGGTCAAACTGATTAAAAGGATATATATTTGTTTATAAGATTTGATTAAAAATTGAGTTTACTGCTAGCAGTACACCAATGAAAAGGTAAATTGTGGTTTTCTTTTTGGAACAAGATTTTTGTGTAATATTGAGAGATAATAAAAGATTTTTGTTTGCCTTTGGAATAAACTGCAGAACAAAAGAGGTGAGAGAAAAGAGAAAGATTCAGTTGGCCTCATGCTGTCTTTATCGATTCTTGTTGTTTAGAAAGTTGAGTTTCTTCTCTATCAAAGAGTAAATGTTTTTGCCTTTTTAAAATCTGTAAAGTCACCACTTTAGCTGACTGGATAATCTGTAATCCAATTTTGTGATATCAAGTGTTTTAAACCTTTGGTATTTGATACACTTTCTGAAATCAGATTTGAAATTCATTCCTTTGACATCATTAACTTTTTTAGATATTAGGTCCCCTGAAGTCCAAAAGAGACATATTTGGTTTATTTAGCATGCTAAAATCATACAAGGAAACATTGTCGAGTATGAAACGGAGTTCAGCTTTTTTTCTGTTGCAGTTGTATGTTATTGGTACGTGTTCCAGAATTGTGTGAGACTCCTATACTTTTGATAGGACTTAGTGTGTATCAACAATAATTATGATTATTATGTTCAATTGTTGTATGCCACAGAAAAAAACAAAATTTTCTTTTCAATTACATCTTTAGCTAGGGCTGTTCTGACACTTTTGTCATTCATATTATTGCTTTACTTGGACTCTTTTTCATAAGTTGGTTTTATTATCAGCTATAGGCCTCTGACATGTACTCTTGAATGCAGTTTTCTAGTAACTTTTGAGATTGTGCCATTGGAATAGGGAGAAAATCTCTAGCACTTTCATGGACAGCTTAGGTGTTCATGAATATCAAGCAGAACAGGAGTTAATTGCATCAACTGAATTAATAGAAGACTGATTATTTTATGACTTTTGGCTTGAAACATTGCTGATTCTTTTTGTTTTGTTTTTCAGGGTCAATAGAATTTCTTTTCTTCGAGTTATTTTTAGCTTTTTACAATTGAGTAGTGTACTTCTATGAGCAAAATGTGAATCATTTCTTTTTCTCTACTTGATTTCTCCAAAATTTGAGAACATTTTTGAGTATTCTTAATTTATGGCAATATAGTTATTTGTATAAGTTCAAAAAGAATCTGTTTTCTTTTGTAACAGTACATAATTTTAGACACTGATTATTTTACCAAGGCTTTGACTCGAAAGACATTTTTTCAGACTGCATTGAATAATTGAGGTTGACCTGTAAAGCTGATAAAAGTGCTTTGGAAAAACTGGTCTCATACTTTGTCTATGCAGTTCTTTTGTAGAGTTCCTGACCTGTGGTAAGTAAAGAATATCACCTTCTAATAGACCCAGGAATTAAAAATTTTTTTTTGGACCTTGAGACTATGAGAGTTCACCCAATTTATACAGGCATCTGCAGGTACAGATAAATCCTTGGTTGGGCTCAAGATAATTTTGAAAAGTTTAATCTGAGATTCCTTATGAAAAAGTTCCAGCAAAGTCAATTTAGGAAAAAAAGCCTCTATGGCAAATAATTATTTTTTCTTGCATTTTATGCAAATTATCAAGCCAAACATAAGGGACTAGAATTTATTTTGTAAATCAATTGGTCCTACTATGATTTCTCTTTGGTAAAATTGGAGAACTGGAGAGAGAAAAATTGTTTCAGAAAAAAAAAAAAAAAACCTGTAGTACACCTATTATTAGAGTTTAGCCTTGTCCATTATTTTTGAATATCTACTGATGACCCCCGTATCTGGTTAGTTCTTGGGTTCATTCATCTGGATCCCTCAAGACTTCATGTAAGTTCTGCAGAGATTCCTAAAGCTAGGACTTTCACTCCTTATGTCAGGGTTCAGTATTTATTCACTTAAGTGCTGTACTAAAGCTGTGAATGAGAGTACTAATGTTTTTGTTATGCAGACCATGAGACACCAACCAGACACCCATGAATACATGCAGACAACTGCAAAACAGTTTCATTCCTCTTACCCTGGGGGACAACTCCTACTCCAACTATGCCCCATCTCCATAGCTCACAGTTAAGGACTGATGTGCGCTGACACCCAAGTGGGGCACTGAAACCACCTTTGCAAAGATTAAAAGAGTAAGTTAAGTCTAGCATGGCTTATTCCATCTTGGAGAAATCAAGTAGGGAGAAAAAAGTTTGATCAAAATTTTGCACACAGGAGTATCATTCACTCAATTGTAAAAAGTTATATAACTCAAAGAAGTTTTTTTTGACACTGAAAAACACAACAAAAAGAATCAGCATTGTTTCAAGCAAAAGGTCATAAAAATTATTAATACATATTTCCAACTAAAGCTCTCTGTTAAATGTTCAATGAACAACCTTATTATATCTTAAGCAATTCTTGGACATGATCAAGGGCATTGGATAATGATCAAATTGATTTTCAAGTTGTTAACCAGTTAGTCTTTGGCATTTTAGAGTCCTATCCTTTCCTCAGGGTCCTGCAGGTTCATGCTCCTTTTAATTATTTTCCATATTAGTCTTTTCCTTGTTTTTTCTTCCCCTTTCTGACTACTTATTCTCTAAAAATGTAAGAACAATTTTATCCTCATGAAATTACAATTATTTTATTTATTTATCTTTTCCTAAGATATTTCAAAAGCGGCCTTGTGTTTTTCACTTTATAGCCTTTGGGGAAAAGTTTGGAAGAATGATTTCCGTTGCTGCTAGAGTTCATTGGCAGATGTGAGCCTAAGTGACTGTTAAAGATACTATCCCACTAATTAACACATATCTCAAATCAGGATGTGCATCTTTATATTCTCCTTCCTCAGGATAAATCCCTACTAATCTCTGAGAGTTTGTGCTTATCCTTTTTCTTCTTCATTAGAAAAAAAAAGGTAGTTTCTTGTTCTGATGGTGGGAGTGAGGATTGGTGGCAAATAGGCATAAGTAAGCTCTTTGGAGTTATGGAAATATTGTAACACTAGATTGTAGTGATTGTTACACAACTGTGCATTTACTAAAATCATTTGAATGTACACATGGAGTTGGAAATTATGTAGCATGAAAATTATACCTCAATAAGTATGTTAAAAAATTAAATCCCAGTAATTTGGGGGTCATCAGAACCTACACTGAAAAAGTTAGTTATTCTTTGTGTCTACTAATTAGGATTCCTAGCTGTCTGCTCAAATATTTTAGAATCTTCAAGATGGGAATGTAGCTTTGCTCTCCATAGTGTCCTTATGGAATGGACACACTCAGTGTAAACCAAGCAGGACTGGATTAAGGCTTTGGAAGTCCATGCACTGCTGAAAAACTATGGTGCTATACTATATCTAATAAAAAAATTCTAAACTTTAAAGTAAATCTAAAGTTATCCTATACACAATAAATTTGATGTTTTTAAACTATGGAATATTAACTGTTTTCATTTGTGGTGTATCTGATTTGTTGGTGTCCTTAGCACATGCTTGATGTGCCCACTGGATTATCCAGTACTTCTTTCAAGTACTTCTGAGTAGCGTTGATTTCCAGCTTGTCTGTCAGCCAACCAAATATTGTAGCAGTTTTCAGGAAGACGTCATAAGCTCAATTTGCTAACATTTCATTTAGGAATTTTCTTTCAATATTTAGATTGTCAAGGGCTTATAAATATCCTTTTCGTGCTCACTTTGGCAGCACCTCTACTAAATATCCTTTTCATCCTTGTCTGCCTTTAGGATCAGGCTTACAAAAGCCTCAATACATAAGTTGGAAAATGTTCACCGTATTTCAGTTGTCAGCAGTTTGCCTGTAGTATCTGATCCTGATGTATTCTGTGAGGGGAGATGTTTAACTATAGATTCAATTCTTTGAATGTGTTAAATATACTCAGGATTTTTTTAGAGTTATTTTTGGTCAATTTTCCCAGGAATCTATCTATTTTGTCTACATTTTAATCATTCTTAGCAAACTATCACAAGAACAGAAAACCAAACACCGCATGTTCTCACTCATAGGTGGGAACTGAACAATGAGATCACTTGGACTTGGGAAGGGGAACATCACACACCAGGGCCTATCATGGGGAGGGAGGAGGGGGGAGGGATTGCACTGGGAGTTATACCTGATGTAAATGACGAGTTGATGGGTGCTGACGAGTTGATGGGTGCAGCACAGCAACATGGCACAAGTATACATATGTGACAAACTTGCACGTTATGCACATGTACCCTAGAACTTAAAGTATAATAATTAAAAAAAAAAGATATATCAGCACAAAGTCAATTGTCATATTGCCTTGTCTTTAACATAGTTGGTAATTATAGCTATATACCTCATTTTTTGCACCTCTTAATATTGTTTCTTTGGACATTCCCTATTTTTCCTTTTAAAATGCTAGAAATTTTATTAAAAAGTAGAAGGACCAACTTGGCTTTTATTGTGTCTCCCTTTCTTTATATTTGTTTTTGTGGTCTTTGATTTTTACTTATTAGTTTTTCCTTCCTTCTACTATCTTTGGATTTCTCTTATGTTATTTATCTAATTTAAACAATTTTGTTACTTATATTATTAACTTTTCTAATAAAAACATTCCTTTGATACTGTTTTAAGTTTATGCCCCAAATTTTGGTGTGGATATAGACATTGCTGCTTCTTTCTGAACATTTAAAATTTTCCTATATGATTTGTTCTTTGAGTTGTTAGGAGGCTGATTTTTAAAACCCACACTTGTGTTTGTACTTTCTTTTAAGTTTATAATTGGGTTATTGGGTTATTGGTTATTTAACCTAACTACACCTTGGGTAAGTGCTATAGAGTGCATGTTTTTTTCTATGAAGTAGATTCACTGTGCGCTAGTTACCAACTTGTCTGAATCTAGTGAGACTAAACACCCAGACATATCACTTACATGGAATAAGTTGATTACTTACAGAAAGGCAGCAAGGGACAGCAGAAGCCCAGGATCCAGAGTAAGCCAGTTTCTCAGGGGTCAAGAAGGCTTGCACAGGGCAGGTAGAGTCTTTTCTGCACATGGTTCATTTGCACTGCAGTTGAGCAACCCTGGCTGTTCTGCCCAGCTCCCCTTCATTTCAAGATACTGTTTTCCCAGTGTATTCTACAGTTATTTTTGATAACTATAAACAAGACAGAGGGGAGAACTGGATCAGTGCAATGCCCCCTGAAGATCTATCTTTCCAATGGAACGGCATTAGGAAGTGGAACATTTGGGTGGTAATGAGGTTATGAGGGTGCAGACCTCATGAATAGGATTAGTGTGATTATAATCAACCTTCCCCAATTTTGGCATGTGAGAACACAGCAAAAAGATGGCAGTTTATAAACCAGGAAGTGAGCCTTCACCAGACACTGAATCTGCTAGTGCCTTCATCTTGAATTTCCCAGGCTCCAAAACTATGAGAAATACGTTTCTGTACTTTATAAGCCATGCAATCTTTGGTATTCTCTTATAGCAGTCTGAATTAACTAGGAAAAGAATAGAACATAGTTTATCTGATACAGATTTTTTGAAATTGGTTTAGACTTGCTTTATGGTATAGTAAATGTTTTTATGTTTATGATATAATAAATGTTTTTATGATCATGTTTTACAAACATCACACAGGTATTTGAAGAGAAAATGTATTTTCTAATTATTGGATGAATTGTTCTATATATATTCACTTATATCAAGTTTTTAAATTGTGTAGTTTAAAATCGTCTTCATAAAGTTACTGCCTAATTGACTTATAAAATTTGAGATTCATTTAAAAATTTTTCATGATAATGGTAAGTTTGTTCATTTTTAGCCATAAAGCTAAATATTTGTGTGTTTCTATATTTGAGTCCTCTTAATTAGATGCATACAAGTTTAACATGTATAAGTTTTTGATAAGTTGAATTCTTTATCATCACGTAATGGTCTTTATATTTTTTGCCTTAAATTTCTTTTGTTTCAAAAGTAATATAACTACCACAGCAATATTTTGTTAGTATTTATCTAGTATACCTTTTTCTATTATTTTTGCTTTCCAACATTTCATTTTTATTTTCTTACGTTTTGATGAGTTTTTTTTTTTCTCTCTCTCTCGAAACCCTCCCTTGCACCCCATTCTGAAAATCTTTGTTTTCTACCTTCTATGTTACAAGTTTAGATCATTAATACTGAATGTGATTTCTGTCATTTTGGTGCTTCCTAAACTACTTTAATTTGCAATTTCTATGTATTTCATTTCATTTCATTTCTATTTGTTTCATTTTATCTATGCTTTTTTATTTTTTCTCTTCATATTAATGACTAAATGTTTGCAATCCATTGATTTAGTCATTTTGTTTGTTTTCTTGATTTTTTTTTCAATTTACTAAGTTGGTTGTATTCTTTTAGTGACTGCTCTTGAAATTTAATCATATATACTTTGAAAGTTCTACAGTTAATCAATATTTAAATCCCCTCTCAAGAATGATGCATGATTTTACAACTGTAATTGTTATCACTTCCTCTCTTCACCAGACAGTCATTTTATAGTACTTTGTTTCTGTCATTTTTTAAGTGAACAACTTAAAGACTAATATTACTTTCCAAGATAAGTTTGTTTGGATTTGTCCCATGTCTACTAATTTCTTTGCTTACCAATACTTCCTGTATTGCACACTTTACTTCAGAGGTCATCTTTCTTCTAAGGTCCCTATAGTAAAAATCTGTGGGTGGCAAACTCATTCAGTCATGATTTTTGTTGTTTTGTTCTGTGGTTTTAATCTGAAAGTGACTACTTCATCCCCATTCTTGAAAATAATTTTACTAGATATAAATTTCTAAATAGTTTTATCTTGTTACTTTTATTATATTATTGTGCTATTTTCTAACTGTTATCATTGCTGTTGAACAGTGGCAGTTCTTTCAATAATTTGTGTTTTGAGCTATTTTTAAGAATATATTCTTCATTTAATGTTTTCAAGTTCTATTTCAAAGTATTTAACTATGAATTTTTTCTTATTTATTCTTCTCAGTATCATAGCATTGTTTTTATTTGTGGATTCCAGTCTTTTTGTTAACTCTAGACAATTGTCAGCCTATGTCTATTTAAACATGGCCTAAACTTTATTCTCTCTTTTAGGAATCTCATTAGGCATATTTTATATTTCTTTCTATTCTCAACATTTGTTAAGTTCTCATATTTGTCATCTTCTTGTCTCTCTCTGTAAAATGAGTAGATCTTTCCTCCAGTTCACTGTTACTTTACATATGTCTATTCTGTCTATTCTTCTCTACATGTTGAGTTTTAATTTTAAATAAAATTTTCATGTCTAAAACATTAGGATTTTATAATTAGTGTATGCCTGGTCTCTTAATTATATTAAATATGTTATAAATACTTTGGCATAGATAGACTACCTCTGATTATTTAAGTGTCTGAGTCCCTTGGGATCTGAATATGGTTTTTGTGTGTGTTGTTTTTGTTTGTTTTTGCCAACTTTTTGTTGTTGTTGTTGTTGTGGTGACCTGTTTACTTGATAGTGGGTTCACATTTGGCTGGGTTTAAACTGTAGAAATTCTGAGTGTATAGACTGAGGGAGCAGTCCTTCATGGAGGATTTGCATTTGCTTTTGCTGGGAGCCAGGAGACGTGACAGACTTGTTATTACTGTAGTCCTATCAATGCTCTTAGCTCACCTCTCAATTCTCAGTTTTCCTCCTCTAATTGTGTTTGGTTCAAGGTCTAAGGTTATTTTTTCTCTTTTCTTAAAAATACTTAATTATTTTAGATCAGTTTTAGGTTCACAGCAAAATTAAGAGGAAGGTAGAGAGATTTCTCATATATCCCTGGCCCCACACATGCCTAGCCTTCCCCAGGATCAACATCCCCAACCAGAGTGACAAATTTTTTTAAATTGATGAGCCTACATTGGCATGATATTCACCCCAAGTTCAAAGTTTACATTAGGGTTAACTTTTGGTGTTATAAATTCTGTGAATTAAAAAAATGTATAGTAACATATGTCCATCATTATAGTATCATACAGAATATCTTCATTGCCCTAACAATTCTTCTTTGCTCCTTCTGTTCATCCCTCCTCAAACCCTGGCAATCACTGATGTTTTTCCTGTCCCATAGCTTTGTCTTTTCTAGAATGTCGTACAGCTAGAATCTTACAGTATGTAGCCTTTTCAGATTTTCTGTCACTTAGTAATATTCGTTTAGAGTTTCTTCATGTCTTTTCATAACTTGATCATTTATTTCCTCTTAGTGCCAAATGATATTCCATTTTCTGATATACCACAGTTTAACTCTCCATTTATCTACTGAAGGACATGTTGGTTGCTTCCAAGCTTTGGTGAGTATGAATAAAGCTGCTATAAATACCCATGTGAAAGTTTTTGTGTACTTATACGTTTATTTTTATTTTTTTTGTTTTGTTTGTTTATAATTGACACATAATTATTATATATTTTTATGTGGTACAGTGTGATGTTTCAATATGTGTTGTACATTATATTATGATCAAATCAAAGTAGTTAGTGTATTAATCATCTTGAACCTGTATCATCTCTTTGTGATTATAACTTTAATATCTTGTTCTCCAGCTATCTTGAAATGCATTGATATTAGCTGTAATCAACTCACTATGTAATAGAACACAAGAATATGTATTCTGCAGCTGTTGTATGGAATGTTCTGTAAATGTCTGTTAGGTCCATTTGGTCTATGGTGCAGTTTAAGTCTGATGTTTCTTTGTCAATTTTCTGTTTGGATGATCTGTTCATTGATGAAAGTGGTCTAAAAATACGTTTAGTTCTATAAGAAAATCTTGTATTTTGATACTCAATAGTGATATCAATATTTTCTTGTTGGAAATCTTGGTTTTGAGTTAGCTTTTCTGATCCAATCTGAGTTCACAATTTTTAGTCACTCCTTTTTAGCTTTTTTTTTTTTGCACTAGCTATTTCTCTTTCTAGTAGGTGAAAAATGATTTAAGTATGCATTTTACTCAGAAGTTAGGCCTTTCAGAGTGTCTACTTTGCTGTCATGTTATAAGAAGCAGTGATGCTACATTTTAAAAATGAAAATCACTCCAAGATTTAGATTCTGGGGGGGGTGTGTGTGTATATATTTTTCACACACATATGTATATATACACTTATGTATATATACACACATATATAGGTGTATATATGTATATATTTCTTAAGAGTTAAAAATGTATATGGTATATGTATGTGTGTTTATATTATTATCTATAAGAATATAGGTATTTATGTGTATTTCTTAAAAGTTACAAAATCTAACCAAATTAATTATGCAAGGAAGGGTAAATCAGCTTTAGGATGCAGAATGACATATACCTAACATTATGTATCCCATGAGTGTTCCCTATATATTTATGATATAATGAGTGCTACTTGCACATAATCTAATTAATAACAGCCCATCCTCCCCTTTTGATGTCTAGGTTTTTTGTATACCTATAAACCCTCTTCAATTGCATGTAATTAACACAGTATTTTTCTTTTGAATGTTTGAATGTTTACTTATGATTTCCATGTGGCTTTATTAAAATGAAAATATTCTTTGTGGCTTGATCAGGGAGGCTGTATTGTATAATTTGTTACTCTAATGAGCATGATAGAATAAACAACTATTTCTAATAAAGGATGGCCAAACTCAGAATCTTGGACATTTTCTATTGAATAATTTCTAGTGTATGGCACTTCCTGAAAAGATAAACAATGAAAAGTTAATTTTTTTTCAGAAGTCAATAACATGATTGAACATACTGTTTGGAGTTCTACTTTGTGTTTTTTAGGAAGGTGAAGTATTTCCAAGGACATTGTTCCTGTAATGCATAAAATGAACTCTTGTTTTTGGATAAATTACCAGGAGATTGATAAAGATATGAATATGTTACTTAACTCTATGCTATTAATTTATTTGTTGTCATGAGCACTTATTATCCTAGGAAAATAAAGGTAAGACTTAAGGAAATTTGAAAATTGGATGATACATTCAATTTCTTTTAAACTGGGCTACTTATGCCTAACCCACCTTAACCACTCTGAATACCATAAAGTCTGGAATTCAGGTAACCCAACCATATTGTGGTTGCATTAGAAATCCTGAGGACAAGTCATATATCCATCACCAAAAATGGAGTTCTTTGGAACTACAGTGGTAGAGTGGCAGCAACTACAGAAGTAATAGATGATCACCTTGGGGGAATACCAACACTGGAAAAGCTAGGAAGGTTGAGATAAACTTTGCTCTCTTGTGGTGCTGTTCTCATCATTTCAGTAGCCTCTTGTCACATTTCAAATAAAATTTTAATATACAAAATATTCTGTTGCTATGTGTTTTATCATTCAGTGTTTGGATCTCTATGTCTTTCAGAACATCGGTAAAGAAGAAAATGAACTATGATCACAAAAAAGAAAAGTGCACTGTTACTAATACATATTATTGTTTTAATCCTGTATTGGGCATTACGGAAATGACTGGCAACTAGGAACATCTTGGAGCCTAAATGGGTCAAACTTGTGAAATATGATGATTACTTCTGACTCCTTAGTAGAATCATCGGAACACTTTAATGAGTTTTAGTGTAAAATAGAGTTTAAATGAATATACCATGTGGTTACGGTTGTTGTTTTCCCAACAGAAGTACATATGGAGTAGCCACTGGGAATTTTCTTTGTATTTAACTAAACACTTTATATTTAAGGGTCTTGCAATGGGTTAATCAATTTATTTTTATATTAACTCAACATAATGCTCTTAGTTATTGTAGCAATGTGTAAACAAAAATAAGGCATTTTCTGAACAGGGTTTGTCTTAAATAAAAATGAAGATAACAAATACAGAGTCAGGAATTAGTTTCCAGAGGTTGCTGTCTGAATACTTAGTTGCTAAAGTCTAAAGTGGCACTGAGATCTCAGAAAGGATGTTATTTTGAAGCTAGTTTCTTAATAGACAAGGTGGACTGGAACAGAGGCTCTCACTTGTTTATCCACTGGGACACTGTTGACTGATTGATTGCGTTCACAAGAATGCAGAGCTGGACTGAGTAATGTGAACACCTGCAGAAGACCAATGATTGGTGATGCTTCAAAAGAACATTCTTAAATCTGTGTTCAGCATTGATTTAGAGGAAAGACTGTGATATGTGGGTAAATCATAGGAAAAAAGGACTTTTGGTGACATGGCCTCAGCTCATCCATTCATTTAACAAGAACTCTGCTATTAACCACATCTACTCTCCTTAGAAAAGAGCTAATGATCTTCCCTTGCTATTTCATCACATTGTTTACTGGTCTCACCTTTCTCCCTCAGTGACTATCAAAATATTTCTTATAATCACATGTTCTGGCATACAACATTTTCTCTATCCATAATCCTTCCAGTGGGGTTTTGAAACCACTGTAATATTAGTGGATTATAATATTACTTCGAGATCCCTTGGAGATGTCAGGTTGGTATGGTGTTCAGTCAGTACCCACATCAAGGTGAAATTTTCATATGCCTATGTGTTTGATTGTTGTCAACTCAGCATCCTCACTGCTGCCTAGTCTAAGATCTTCTAAGTCAGAATTTCTCTCCCTGTATTGTTTTCAGTTAAATTCTGTACATGAGAGGCTCCTAGAAGATAGCAAAAGAGAGGAACCATTATTTTCTTGTTTATTTTTTCTTCAACTTTTATTTTAAGTTCTGAGGTACATGTGCAGGATGTGCAGATTTGTTACATAGGTAAACATGTGCCATGGTGGTTTGCTGCTCAGATCAAACTATCATCTAGGTGTTAAGTCCAGCGTCCATTAACAATTCTTCCCGATTAGCAGCTCTTCTTCCGCCTGTCCTCCTGACAGGCCCCAGTGTGTATTGTTCCCCCGGACGTGTTCATGTGTTCTTATCATTCAGCTCCCACTTATAAGTGAGAATGTGCAGTGATTGGTTTTCTTTTCCTGTGTTAGTTTGCTGAGGATAATGGTTTCCAGCTCCTTCCACGTCCCTGCAAAGGACATGATCTAGGAACCACTATTTTCAAGAAGATGGGGTAGGTAGCCGTGTGATTGGGCTAATTTTTCTGGACTAACTTCATTTTAACTTAAATGTAGTTGAAAACAAGTACCCGAAGTCCAGCTGGCATGAGAAAAGGCTCATGATATTGGCTACATGGCTTTTAATTCTAAAAACCTGTAAAGCAAAACAGTCATGTAAGGGAAAACACAAGCTAGGAAGAAAGCAAAGTGATAAGACAGTATAAAGATCTACATAACAGAATATTAAAATTGGGAGAGACCTACACTTTAATGATCTTTTTCTTTTCCTCATCTGTAAAATTAAATTTGGGACTTGGTAATACTGACAATGACCTCAACTGAGTCTACGCTGGTCATTAACTGTGGATATTTCACAACAGAGATTTGGTATATTAAGGCAAATTGAAATTATACTAATCAGTTGACTGTGTTATACATCACCTCTCTACAAAGTGTTAAACTGCAATGGGAATGTATAAATTTAAAGAAAATCTATTTACTGAAGTGTAGGTTTTAATCAAAATAAAGAAAACAAATATGAATAGTCATGACCTGTGCTTTTTAGATTTTGTTTGCTTTGGGGTTTTTGTAGCTTCCAGAAGGAAAACCTAGCCAATCTCCTTCTCTTTGTACTAGTATAAGAACACTTTCCATCAATTTATCTTTGCTAAAATCCTTTTAGAAAAATAAGACCAATGTTGGTTTGTGAGGCTCTGCTCACTTGAGGGCCTGCCTAACCATCCATCAGCGTCTGACTAACAGAACAAAGTCTTC
This sequence comes from Chlorocebus sabaeus, assembly GCF_047675955.1. Taxonomy (NCBI): domain Eukaryota; kingdom Metazoa; phylum Chordata; class Mammalia; order Primates; family Cercopithecidae; genus Chlorocebus; species Chlorocebus sabaeus. The sequence goes on from NC_132927.1 coordinate 58,510,805, forward strand.
TCAAGATAAATGGAAATTCCTTCCTTCCTAAACTTTACTAACAGTTTTTTTTGTTTGTTTTTTTGTTTTTTTGTTTTTTTTTTAAGAGAATGTTGGTTTCAGTGAAATCTGTAGGCATGCCAAATCTAGAACTGTGTGTATCTTTGGGGAATCATATATCTGAAAAATCTGCATAAATTTTTAAGGATAAACAGAAGATAATTTTTTCTCCAAAAACTCAGTTTGCCTGCTCATGAAATTATGCTTGTGCAACAGGTTGAAATTGACTCCTGTCACCTTAGAATGCATTCAGTACTATACTCTGGTTGACACAGTTCCTCCCCGTCACACCCTGTAATTTTGGAGAAAAGACTCAAAGTAGTCTGATGTCACAAAGAAGAAAAAAATTGCTTATTGCCTAAGTTCCCATTTTTCAGATGATTCTTTTGATTTCATTTATTGATAGTCAGGTGCATCATCCATTCAGTTTTCCAGGTTCTCTTGAAGAGTTCCTTTGAAGAGCTATGGTCAGACAGCAAATTGAGGGGGGTGATAGAAGATCCTTATTTGAATTGTTTTGAAATCAGTTAAATTGCTACTTCCATCCACAATTTCTATATCCAGAAAGAAAAGTCCATCTTGCTGCATTTCATTCATTAAGAATTCAGAGACTTAGAAGAAAGATTGGTTTTAACAATTGCATTCCCTCACTTAGCTTATACTTGACTGTTGACACCAGAATATGTTCTCTAGTCAATAATCTCAGGTTCTCCCTCTGTCTGCTGAAATCAAGTGGTACCATAGCCTCTGACCTCTAAGCTTTCTCCTGCTTTATGCATTATTATATCTTTTAATTCTGTTCTTTCCTTATTTGCCTTTAGTTACCTGTGTCTCTGATATTATGTCCTATAAGACCTGGAACATATGCAGGGACAGCTCATTACTAGACTTTCATCATCAAAAATTCTTACTAAAAACTGTTGTGAACACAACAGAAATGTTCTTATTGCTTGTCTTCCCTTCCAAGTACTGTCAATTCTTGAGTGTGCTTTTAGAAGCTTAGTTTTTCTTTGATACTCCTCTCTCCTCATTTCTTCTTTTTCCTCTGCCCTCTCTGTATGGTCTGTGCTTTATTAATATATTTTTGGTATCCACATGATCTGAGTGTGGAAAATAACCCTTACTATTTATATTTTAGGATGTCTATGGTGGCATCCTGTAGAATTCTATATAGGAATACATTATGTCTTTTAGATTCCTCAAAGTGGGGAAGTTACACATTTGGCAGATATTTAAAACTAGATTATTCTGTTCTGGGCTGATTTTTTGAGACTTCCAGAGATTATTATTCTTGTTTTCATTTCTGGGGATCTTTCAAATGTATTTCCCTTGATGTGGATAAATGTATCACTTCTGTCTGATGATTTGTTATTTGTCCTTCGAAACCAAGACATTCCTTTGGCTGAAGACTCCGCTCCTCTCCAGGCATGCTTCTTGGATAGAATTTAAGTCAACTTTTCTCCAGTACTCTCTTGACTACACCCTGAAAATTCTGGGAATAAACATTGTCCCCAAATTTGTAACTTGTTTTTCTCTTCTAGCAGAGTAGCTAGGCAGCTGTTGCCACTCTCCCTTTAGGCTTCCCAGCATGTGATCAGTCTGCTGTGTCTTCCAAGTTCTATAGAAAACAGATAAAGCTTTCCAAGGCATCCCATTGAAGCCTCCTTCCCTGGTTTTGGAAAGAACTTAAATCCCTCTTAGCCTCCTTCCTTGGCATGTGGGTAGAGAACTCAGAGAACCTTGACCGCTCTCTCCAAGAATTCTTTTTAAAGTCCATCTCCTCTTGCCTTTCAAGCCTCTTTAATGGATGGATATGAATTTTCTGTTGAGGGTTTAAAAACTACCATGTTATTGCTTCTTTTGCTTGCAGGTCTTGATTTTAGAATGTGGTAGTAGTTGACATTGGTGATCTTATTAATATTTCAGTTAAAACTGATTCTAAACTAAGTCCATCCTGTAGGACCTAAAAAAATAAAACATGAGCTATTTAGACAAGGACACACTATAGTTGGTCCTCTTAGACAAATCTAGTTGAAAATTTTAATCTATTTCTTCATGATAGGAATTGGAAACAAATGTATGTATTTATTTTTTATTATTTTTACTATTTATATTTTATAGCTTTATTTTATTATTTTAATTTTTTTCGTGTATAGCAATGCCTAAAAGTATTGTAAGCTACAACCAATCTCATTTAATCTTTTTTTTTTTCCTTTTTTAAGAAAGCCCTAAATAAACTGTCTGGATTGGATTAAAATAAAGTCACTAGAATATAAGCTTCTCAAAAGCAGGAATTGGACTGGACATCTCTTGTGTCCCACTTCCTGTCTTTTTGGCCATTGTTTTCACCCCTGTCGTTGCTATGGTATAGTTTTACGCAAATATAATCTGATAGCACTTTGTGTTACCTCTACCACAAATTTCTTGCTTTTGGCATCTTACTCTGTCACTTCTGAGATGCCTATAAGGTCATGCTCAACCTTTCTGCTACATGCAGAGGAGAGCCTTTCTGATACACAGAGCTAATGTTCTATGGTATAACCCTTTGCCATTAAGAATAAAAATTTCTCTTTTTTGTTTCTGGTGGACAATACTGACTTTTGTGTACATGGCTTCTCGGAAGATCTCCAATGAAATTGTGCTCTAGTTGTCTACTGAGCTGTAATCAATCAGCTCAGTGATGCAACCTGAAGTTAACTTTCCCTCCTTCCCTGTCTTACCCTTCTCGTATTCTACTCCAGTTACTTTTGTTCACTTCTCAAAATTAAAATTCATGAATCTAAACTGTTTTCTCATGCTCCTTTTAGGGGGAACCTAGGCTAAGACTGTAACTGTTATTTCTTTTTTCCCTGAAGAATTCCAAGCACTTAGAATGGTGCCTAGAATATAGTGAACACTCTTTAAAAAATTGTTGAATTTATCACTGAACTGCAACAGTACGGTGTCCAGAGGATGGACAAGATAAGCATTCTTTCTTGGAGAATGCAGCCTAGAGAAATTCTGCTCCTCTGTGGGTTGCGCTACATCTTAAATTGATTATGAATAGTAGGTGCAGTCCACATCTCTCTGATGTACTGTCAGAAACATGCCCTGCAGAAAAGGACTTGCCTCTTCACACTAGCATCAGGTTCTCCAGGAAAATGATGTTTTACTAGGAGAATTATAGCAGTCCAGCATGATGTATTGTTCTTTGCTCATAAATAATGCAAAGATGATACCAGGCAAAGATAAAGGCCGGTGATTTATTCCACATAACCTTTATGTAAACCTAATAAATTCTGCACAGTGGTGTCTGTGAATGTGACGGTGGCTGTGGCACCGGATCCTGTTGACAATGGCAAGCATTTCAAGCACTGAGAATAAGAGCTGAAGAGAACACTCCTTCTCATGTCTCTTGGGCTCTCTCACCAAGAAAAGACACTAATATTTTCAGAATGAAGAAGAAGACTAAAGAATTAGCAACAATAACATTTATGTAAAGTGAAATCAGTGCTACAAGATCACATTATGTAAGGTCTCATCATGAATAAATTCATTTGCATAAGGTTTTTATTATTAGTGGGTAAAGTTATAAAAATTACATGTATAAATACATATATACTGACTTTATTTCTCAGTTGCAAAGTTATAGAAATTGCACATGCGTGCACATACACATATATACACACATTTATATATTTGTGCAGTAACCCAGCAACATGGGAAGCTTACCCAATTGAGCCAAAATATAAAAGGGTTAGTTTTGAAATTTCCAAGAGTAGGAATTTAGAATCTTTAGTATTTATTTTTAATTGTCTTTATTGGTTAAAAAAAAAACCCCACATTGGTGAGGAATTTTAGATGAGAACTAATATTGTGCTAAATCGTTCTTCACTCTGGTACAGATTCACGTGGGAAGTCACAGTGCATAGTGGAAATGAGGCTCAGAGAAATATGTGTTTTTTAATGTTAGGAGCGGGTGGACCTTAAAAATAATGAATTATTTAATAATTCAATGAGAAAAATACTGATGAGAATTAGTATATAAATACTAATTCTAAAATGGGGAGAGTCAGGGGAAATAACAACCACACACTTGCCCCTGCATCAGTTCAATATAGTGGCATTTATTGCATTCTAAAAGTACCGAGGTATCATAACATATAAAGCAATATATTCCAGTGACATTTACAAGACTTACGCTACTAGAGTTATTCAACCTTTCACCTCAATTGTGCTATGCAACTTCCCTCTATGAAAATTCCTTTTTTTCTTTTTCTGAGGTTCCAAAATCCTTGAAGAACTCAAAGGAGATGACAGAGATGCAGCATAAGCTTAATTAGCTAAATTGACTTAGATAGTATTGTTAATTATTTCTATAGTCATTTGGCAAAGGTTAACTTTTAAACTTAAATAAGAGATGCTGTCATTTGCTTCTAAATAAAAGTGCTGACTTTAGTAAAGAAAACAACAGCAAAACACTGCAGTTTCATCTATGGCATTGACCTTCGTAGACTGTTCTCACAGTAAGCACTGAATGCTTTGTTTCTCCTTTTGACTGGTACTTGGAATCAGGTTTTTGCTTTAGGCATTTTCCTATAACAAACACTATTTTTTTGAATTAATTAAAAAAGCACAACTGCAACATTAAGAATAGGAAGCATCAATATTAGAAATTCAATTTCTAGCAATGTTCCTGTGCAATTATGAAGCAGCTACACAGCTTAGCTACTCTTGATATAAGACATAAGTTATAAAAAAGACAATGCAGCTTCCAAGTTCCCGAAAAAAATGAGAACATTGCAACATGCTTGAACTTTGACCCTCCTATACGTTGGTTTTTTGGAACTGTGTGCCACAACAGCTTAGATATTGCTCTTCATAAACATAAATTAACTTACATATAAAGGGAATTCCCAGAAAGCAAGTAGCATTAAAGAGAAGTTTTCTTTTCTGGGGAATGAAACATAATGAATAAGTATGAGTAAATTCAGACCTTCCTGTGCCATACTCCTGCAGCCAGTCATGAAAAGTACTACCCACTGTTATTAGGACGCCCAGATTCCAATTAATAAATTATTATGCCACACATTGTATTTATTGTGTGCCAGTTGCACACTTAACCATGTGATAAGGACATAGAGAATAGTTAGTATTCTGGATTCAAAGAGAGCCAAAAACTCTACTTAGCAAGATGAAATAGATCTAAATCATATAACAAATTAATATGTTAATATTACCTTTCATCTGAATTAGTAAAATGTCATTTTCTCTAGTCTACTTTAACTAATTATCAAACTTCAGTGATACTATGCTTATGCTTTTAAAAAGTGACTTTCCTTCTCATATATTTTTTACGACTCCCCATTGCTGATAGGTAAAGATAAACTCAATTGTATGTGTTAAGTAATTACAGGGCATGGGTCAAAGCCTTGTGTTGGAAGACAGTTCTCCATGAGTCTCATTTTCCTACTCATTTTTGAGGAGACTGTCTTTGTTCAAGACTACTTTTCCAAGAACATTTACATAGTGAGCTTTGGAAGATGGAGATCATGTTTTCCTTCAGAACCAATGGCAGATTTATTTAATGTATAATAAGATAAAGATAATGAATTCATTCAGGTCAAAAGTCAGGTATATTTACTGTGTGGTATAAACGATTCAGTTGGCACAAGCTTAGGGTACCTTCTTTGTGATGCAATCCACTTTGAGAGTAGGTACTACCAGGCCCACTTTGCATTTTACTGTTGGAATTTGCAACTGGAAAACCAGCAAAGTTGCTAGTCTTTTTGTTACTATTATTGCTGTGAATAATAAAGTACTTGTTCTCTGTCCCAGAGGTCTCATCTCTTCCGCCAGCATCCATGAGACTGTGCCAGACCAACTCATTAGCTCAGACCCCTTACAACTCCTTACTTTTGCCACCTCCTTTGCCTGTTTTTTAAAAGCTCTATTTGATCATCTACCAATCTGAGCAGTGAAAGGACAAAAATTTCTGGGTGAATTATTGGGAGAAAGAGAATCAGCATAGTAGAAAAATTACCTTTTTCAAGGGGAAGTCTGTAATAGTGAGTAAAGGGATTAAGGAACAAATGGAGTGCAGAGGAGGGACATTATTTAAAAGTGAAAACTTAGATTTGGACATTTGGAATTTTTCACAACTTGGTCCATCTTTCTGGATATGGATAAAGTTCCATTCTCATTTATTCTAGTTATGTTCATTATACACACATGTACACACACATTCCATTCTCATTTTTTATATATGTGAATTTGCAATTATTTTTAAACTAATTTGTGTGTCAGAGTTCCATATTATTTCATTCATTACCAAATATAACTGCTTTGTTATTCTTATAGAATCCTTGTATTTACCTAACCTCTTCCTCCAGTCCCCATACCATCCCTAGTTCTAACAATATTTTGTTGAGTCTTTAAGATTTTCTGGAGATAGGATCATGTCACCAGCAAATGGAGATCATTTTACTTCTTCCTTTCCAATTTATATGCCTTCTTTTTCTTGTCTAATTGCTCTGGCTAGGCCTACCAGTCCTACATTGAGTAGAAGTGGTGAGAGGGGCATCCTTGTCTTGTTTCATATCTTACAGAAAAGGTTTTCAGTTTTTCATGGTTGAGTGTAATGTTAGCTGTGGGCTTCTCATATATGGCCTTTATTATGTTCAGATAGATTCTCTCTATATCTGTTTTGTCGAGAATTTTACCATGAATGAATGTTGAATTTTGTCAAGTGCTATTTCTGAATTGATTGAGATGAATGTGGTTTTTATCTTTTAACCTGTTTACATGGTGTATTACCCTTATTGATTTGTATACATTGAACCATCCTTACATTCTAGTGATAAATCCTACTTGATCATAGTGTATAATCCACCTAATGTGATGTTAAATTTGGTTGAATAGTATTTTGAGAATTTTTGCACCTAATTTCGTCAGGCACATTGGCCTATAGTTTTCTTTTAGTGTGGTGTCTTTGTCTAGCTTTGGTATCAGGGTGATTCTGGTTCATAAAATAAGTTTGGACCTACTCCATTTCTATTTTTGGAAGATTTAAGAAGAATTGGTATTAATTGTTCTTTCAAATATTTGGTAGAATTCACCCAGGAAGACATTTTATCTTGGACTTCCTTATTGGGAAGTTTTTGATTACTATTTAATCTCTTTATTTTTTATTATTCTGTTCAAGTTTTTTTATTTCTTTTTGATTCAGCTTTGGTAGATTATATATCTTTAGAAATTTATTTCTTAGATTGTCTAATTTATTATCTAATTATTTATAATAGTCCCTTATTATTTTTTAAGTTCTCAGGTAGCCATTGTAACTCTTCTCTTTCATTTATAATTTTATTTGTTTGGGTCTTTTTTTCTTTCTTTTTTTTTTTTTTTAGTTAGACTAGCTAAGGATTTGCCAGTTTTGTTTATTTTTTTCAAAATTCAGTTCTCAGATTTGTTGATTTTTTCTATTGTTCTCTATTCTTTATTTAATTTATTTATAATATTCATTTTTTTCCTTCAGTTAACATAGGGTTTAGTTTGACCTTCTTTTTCTAATTTCTTGAAATGTAAAGTTAGGTTGTTAACTTGAAACCTTTCTTCTTTTTTAATGTAGTCATCTACTGCTATAAATTTTCCTCTTAGTATTGATTTTGCTGTCTCCCATAGGTTTTGGTATGTTATGTTTTCATTTTCATTTATCTCAAGATATTTTTAACAATTCCCTTTGATTATCTATTTGACCCAATGGTTGTTCATGAGTGTTGTTAGTTTCCACAACTTTGAGAATTTTTCCATTTTCTTACATTATTGATTGGTAGTTTCATTCCAATTTGTTCAGAAAAGATACTTGGAATGATTTTGATCTTAAATTTGTTAATACTTGTTTTGTGACCTAACATGTGACCTATCCTGGAAAATGATCTATGTGCTCTTAAGAAGAATGTATATTCCTCTGCTGTTGGGTGGAGAATGCTGTATGAATGTACGTTCATTTGGTCTGTAGTGTTATTTCTGCCATTTACTTATTGATTTTCTGTCTGGGTGATGTATTCATTATAGAGAATAGGATATTGAATTCTTCTACTCTTATTGTATTGCAATCTATTTATCCCTTCAGATTTGTTAATGTTTGCTTTATAATTTAGATGCTTTGATATTGGGTACATGTATATTTATAATTGTTATATCTTCTTGTTAAATCAACTTTATATCATTATATAATTACTGTCTTTGTCTCTTGTGACAATTTTTGACATAGAGTCTACTTGGTCACATATAAATACAGCAACTGCTGTTCTCTTTTGGTTACTATTAATATTTGTGTGGAATATGGGCAAAGACTACATGACAAAAACACCAAAAGCAATTACAACAAAATCAAAAATTGACAAACCATATCTAATTAAACTAAAGAGCTTCTGCACAGCAAAAGAAACTATCATCAGAGTGAACAGGCAACCTACAGAACGGGAGAATGTTTTTTCAATCTGCCCATCTGACCAACGTCTAATATCCAGAATTTACAAGGAACTTAAACACATTTATAAGAAAAAAACAAACAACCACATCGAAAAGTGGGCAAAAGATATGAACAGACCCTCCTTAAAAGAAGACCTTTATTCGGCCAACAAACATATGAAAAAAACTCAACATCACTGATCAGAGAAATTCAAATCAAAACCGCAATGAGATACCATCTCACACCAGTTAGAACAGTGATTATTAAAAAGTCAGGAAACAATAGATGCTGGTGAGGCTGTGGAGAAATAGGAACGCTTTTACACTTGGTGAGAATGTAAATGAGTTCAACCATTGTGGAAGACAGTATGGCGATTCCTCAAGGATCTAGAACCAGAAATACCATTTGACCCAGCAGTCCCATTACTGGATATATACCTAAAGGAATATAAATCATTCTACTACAAAGACACATGTACATGTATGTTTATTGCAGCACTATTTTTGATAACAGAGACATAGAACCAACCCAAATGCCCATCAATGATAGAGTGGATAAAGAAAATGTGGTACATATACACCATGGGATACCATACAGCCATAAAAAGGAATGAGATCATGTCCTTTGTGGGGACATGGATAAAGCTGGAAGCCATCATCCTCAGCAAACTAGCACAGGAACAGAAATCCAAACACCACATGTTCCCACTTACAAGTAGGAGTTGAACAATGAGAACACATCGACACAGAGAGGAGAACAACACACACCAGGGCCTGTTGGTGGGTGGACGGTGAGGGGTGGGAACTTGAAGGATGGGTCAATAGGTGCCCCAAACCACCATGGCACACGTATACCTATGTAACAAACCTGCATGTTCTGCACATGTATCTTGTTATTTTTTTTTAGAAGAAATAAACAAAAATATTTGTGTGGAATATCTTTCTTTATCCTTTCACTGAATTTCAGCCTATGTGTGTTCTGAAATCTATAGTGAGTCTCTTGTGGACAGCCTATGGTTTGATTTTGCTTTTGCATCTATTCAGCCACTCTGTCTTTTGATTGAGAGTTTATTTCAATTACATGTAAAGTAATTATTAATAGGAATGAACTTAATCTTTCCACTTTGTTAGTTGTGTGTTGTCTGTTTTATATTTACTTTGTCCTTTTCTACTTTTGTTGTCTGTGATTTGATTATATTTTTTATGGTGATGTGCTTTCATTCTTTTCTCTTGTCTTTTGTGTCTCTACTATACAAATTTTCATTGTGGTTGCCCTGGGTTCACATATTTTAGAGTTATAAGCAGTCTACTTTAATGTTGATAACAACTTAACTTCAATTGCATGTACTCTATACTTTACTTCCCTCTCTCTCATACTTTATGTAATTGGTGTCAGGTTTTATGTCTTTTAAATTGTTTTTCCATTAACAAATTTCTGGGGTTACAGTTATTTTTACTACTTTTATCTCAGACTTTATGTATCAGTGTTAAAAGTGGTTTATATGTCACTATTGCAGGATTATAGTATTCTGTGTTTGTGTTTACCTTTAACAGTGAAACTTACACATTTATATGTTTTATGTTGTTGTTTAGCACCTTTTCATTTCAACTTGAAGAACTCCTTTTATCATATACTGTATGGCATGTCCTAGTGGTAACAATTTTCCTCAGTTTTTGTTTGTCTGAGAAAGTCTGTATCTCTCCTTCATTCTTAAAGGACAATTTTGCTGGGTATTCTAGATTGGTAGTTTTTTGCTTTGTTTTCAGTACTTTAGATATATTATCCACTCTCTACTGGCCTGTAATGTTTCTGCTTAGAAATCTGCTGATAGTGTTTATTGTGGTGCTCCCTCGTGTGTGACAAGTTGCTTTTCTCTTGCTGATTTCACAATTTTCTCTTTGTCTTTGGATTTTTTTTTTTTTTTTTTGAGATGGTCTTCCTCTGTAGCCCAGGCTTGAGTGCAGTGTTATGATCTTGGTTTTGGCTCACTGCAAACTCTGCCTCCCGGATTCAAGCAATTCTCCTGCCTCAGCCTCCCAAATAGCTGGGACTACAGGCGCATGCCATCATGCCCGGCTATTTTTTGTGTTTTTAGTAGAGACGTGTATTTAGTATATATTTTGCATAGTTAGTAGAGACGGGGCTTTGTCATATTGGCCAGGCTGGTCTCAAACTTCTGACCTCAGGTGATCTGCCTGCCTCAACCTCCCAAAGTACTGGAATTACAGGCAGGAGCCACTGTGCCTGGCCTTCTTTGACTTTTGACTATAATCCATCTCAGTGTACCTCTTTAGGTTTTATATATTTGGGGACTTTTGGGCTTCATGAATAAAGACATACATTTGCCTCTAAAGATTTGGGATGTTTTCAGGCATTGTTTTTAAACATAAGATCTCTATTTCTTTCTATTTCTCTCACCTTCTGGTATCCCTAGAATTCATATATTGGTTCACTTGACAGGTATCTCATAAGTCCTGTATGCTTTCTTCAATCTTTGTTATTATTTTTTTTCCCCTCTAACTGGCTAATTTTATTCCTCTGTCTTCACGTTCATTGATCATTTCTTCTGCACAATTGAGTCTGCTGTTGAAGTTCTCTATTGATTTTTTCAGTTCCATTATTTTATTCTTCAGCTGTAAAATTTGTTTGCTTACTTTTTATGGCTGCCATTTATTATATTTAATAATCTTCTGGTTTTGTTCATGTATTTTTTTTCCCTAGTTTTATTTAGTTGTCTATCTGTGTTTTCCTTTAGGTTACTGAGCTTCTTTAAGATGATTATTTTGAATTCTTTGCCAAGTAGTTTTGAATTTCTGTTTCTTTATTTTTTTTTTTTTTTTGAGACAGAGTCTCACTGTGTCGCCCAAGTTGTGGTGCAGTGGCACGGTCTTGGCTCACTGCAACCTCTGCTGCTGGGTTCAAGCGATTCTCCTTCCTCTGCCTCCTGAGTAGCTGGGATTACAGGTGCCTGCCACCACGCCCAGCTAATTTTGTTGTATTTTTGGTAGAGATGGAGTTTTACCGTCTTGGACAGGCTGGTCTTGAACTCCTGACCTCGTGATTCACTTGCCTCCGCCTCCCAAAGTGCTGGGATTACAGGCATGAGCCACTGGGCCCGACCCTGAATTTCTATTTCTTTAGGATTGGTTACTGGAGCTTGATTAGTTTCATTTGGTGGTGTCATAGTTGACTAATTCCTCATGATCCCTGTAGCTTTGCTTTGGCGTCTGTGCATTTGAAGAAGCAGGTATCTATTCCAGTTTTTACAGCTTGATTTGGCAAATAAAAACCTTCTTTCTACTGGGTCCCTGGAAAGATATAAAACCACCTTTGGGATAGCAGTTGAGTAGGCTGGAGCTGGGTCACGGGGTTATTTCTGAGTCTCTAATCAACTTTGCACATGGGTGGAGGGCCTATTACCAAAGACATCAATGGGTATGATGGCTCCTGATCAGTGAGCAAATTTCTGAACTGCCTCTGGACTGCAGAGGAAGACAGAAGCTATGTCATCGGGCTACTTTAGGGGCTACAGTTCAGCCTGAGGTTAGTGTTTTTGTTACTGAGTGGGATGTCCTGTAAGCAACCTGGGCAGATCAGACTGCCCCCAGACCATGGCAGAGGGAGCTAGAACTGAGTCACAGGCCTATTTCAGTCTCCACAGCCAAGACCAAATTTGGTCATCTTTTAACTGGGAGCATGAATGGGTATATTTCCCACTGGGTCCTGAGGTGGAGAGGACTTCCCCCTACTTGTGGTAGCATGGAGCTGGAGCTGGATCATAGGGCTGCTTCAGAGTCCACAGTGGGAACTGGTTTTGGTGGGTCTGCCACACAGTCCCAAATGGGCATATTTCTTTTTGAGTCTCTGGGTGGGGACTAATGCCCCTGGACTACAGTAGAACAAGGTCGGCACTGGGTCATAGAGCTATTTCAGGATCCTGGTTGAGCCCAAGTTTACTAGCTCATTTACTGTGGGCATGGATGGGTATAAATCCTTCTGGGCCACTTGGCAGATGGGGCTGGTATCAGGCCCATGGCCAAGCAAGGTTGCAGCTAAGTCCACAGGGGCATGTGGCTGCTTCCAATGCACAGTGCAGACCATAGTTGGCTAAGTTATTAATACCACTGGGGCATGTGCATGCCTTCTCAAAGCAGCCCTCCTCAGTCTTAGGCTCCACCAGGGTTTTGCAACCCCCTATGGGTCCCCAAACTCCCACAAAGTTGTTGTCTGTAGATGGATGCCACATTGTTTCTATGAGCTAGGAACCTCTTATTCAGTCACTTTGCTGACATCACTTCTATTTGCTGTTTAATGGCTAAATCTGTTTTTTTGTTCAAAATGATTAGGTATGGTTGGACAATGCTCCTGTAACTAACAAAGCTACCTTTTGTTGTATAAATAATAGCAACAGTAGTTTTACTTGTGCTAAACAACGATAATGATAACTTGAAAGGGTATAGCACATTAGAACAGAAAACATCCTTTGAAAATATAGTTCAATCCCTTACTTAAATAGATTCTGGAAGCTCAGGCCCAGAACAGTTAATTCCCTGAGCTCATACAGCTGGTAAACAGCAGAGCAGGAACTTGAGTCCTTTGACTCTCCGAACCTACACTCTGCCCCTCTATGGGAAAACTGCCTTTCCAACTGAGATGAAATATAAAATAAAATGAGAGCGTTCAGCATTTTGAAACACATAATGCTCTAAACACAATACAACAACGCTGCTGTCCTCAGGAAATTAGAAAGCAATTTAGAGAAATGAAATGGGTCAAACGAGCTGTCACTGAAACAAAGGCTGTGGATCAACCAGTAAATCAGGAACTGCTTCTTGTGCTTGAGATTTTCAACCCCTCAGGGTGGGAGGTAAACCACCAAATCAATTTAAAAGGATTTCCACAGAGTGTTTCTTGTGAAATTCTGAAGACATTTGTATTGCACTCTCTACACCCTAATTTCCTGTGCAAAAATAGAATAGCATTCAGTGGTCTTACATTTTTAAGAGGGTTATTTTCTATAATATTTTAGAAAATACCATACAGTACTTGAGCAGGGGGTGGTGTGGTGGAGGCTGATTCTCAGTAGAATTCAGAGGCTTGCCTATTTCTCTAATCAATATTCAAATTTCCTTGTTCTGCCTCATCTTATTGATAACTGACTGCTGTCTCTTTCCTTTCTCTCAGAACTCCAGGGGAGAAACTTGACCAGCAAGATATAGTTAGCGTCATTGCAACTTGTGCATGATATGCAATTTTAATGACAGTTTTACATACATTACTAAACCCCCAGTACACTTGGAGGTCAAATCAATATTTTAACAGACATTCTAAAGGGAAGTGAGTGTCCAGTCATTTATTCATGATCAGTTTGATAGAACAGCAACTCTCCAAATCATCTCAGGTTAGCAGGAGCCTGGGAAATCAACAGCAACCACTGATTTATTTACCCACTTGATTTTGGCAATTGGACATCAACAGCATGAAAACTCAGGAAAAAAAGGACTTGCATGGTATTTTAGTAAGTCTCATCTACAATGATCAATGTGAATTACATATTGTTCTATGAGTATTATTTTGATTTTGGCTGGCTACATCTCCAAATAGATTGTGGGTTCAAAAAAAGAAAAAAAGGTTGTTTCAAATCTTCACTGAACCTAGTTAAATGCTATGAACCTCAAATTCAAAAGTAGTAAACCTTGAATTACAAATAACTAATAGATGGTGCTGGTTGAGATTGCTTTTGATTCTGTGCTTTCTGATTTCCAGAGTTATTTTGTGTAATACCTACATAAATGAGCATTTCACTGTTACCTACCATTATTCTGAGCTGATATTATTTCATGATGGTGAAACAGAGTGTAACAGAGCATCACTTACCAGAGGTATGTGGCAGGCAGAATTACGGCCCCCCAAAAGATGTCAACATCCTATACTCCAGAACCTGCAAATACACTCTATTACATGGCAAAAGGAAATTAAGGTTGCAGGTGAAACTAAGGTGGTTAATCAGCTGACCTTAAAAGAGTTATAATCTGGATTATCTAAGTGAGAGCCATGGAACCACATAGGTCCTTTAAACAAGAGGGAGGAGGAAGAGTTAGTGTGAGAGCAATGTGATGTGAGAAGGATTTTACCAGCCAGTGCTGGTTTCAAAGAAGGAAGAAGGAGCTGTGAGCTGAGGAATGTGTGCACCCTAGAAGCTGGAAAAGGCAGGGTAAACAAATTGTCTCCTAGGGCCTCCAGAAGGAATGCAGTTCTTCCAGCACTTTTATTTTAGCACAGTGAGACCCTTTTCAGATTTCTGACTTTCAAATCTGTAAGATAACACATTTCTAATGTTTTAAGTCATTAGGTTTGTGATAATTTGTTATAGCAACAAAATAAAACAAATACAGAATAGATGAACTCCACTTACCTGGATAGATTAATTACAGATTTTTTTTGGGGGGGGGGTATTTGCTGTGATGTGACTTTTCACTTCCTCATTTTAACTATGAGTAATATTTCTGAATGTACCCTAATATATTTATCTCCCCTTTTGTCTTCCAAGGTCTGATATTACAAACATGTTGCAATAAACTCCTGTACATGCTTCTTTGGGTTTTTACATGAGTATTTCTTGGATATAGAATTACTGAGATGTATAAAATGCCATTTTCAACAGAAATAGATATTGCAAATTGCTATCCAAAGTGGCTGGACCAATTTATAGTCTCATGAACGCTGTAAAAGTTAGAATGTCTTCACATTTATAACAAAACTAGTTACTATAGACTAATTGAGCTGATTGTATGGGTTTTGTATTGTAAGTTATTGTATGTGGCATTATATAAAAACATTCAACTAACTTCTGATATGTAGCAATGTTTTTGAAGGTTTCACTTGGAACTCTGCAGTGGCTTGTTATTGCTTCCAGGATGAGACGTAAGAGACTCAACGTAGTATATACACCTGGCCTGTTTTACCAGCTTCAACTCTCCCACACTCTGCGTTCTCCTTTGTAGTTCAGTTATACTAAGCGACTTGTACCTCTGTGCATATGCAATGCTGATGCTTGATTTTAAGATAGTCTTTATTCCTCTCTTCTATCTGGAGATCTGTCATTTCCACCACTCCTGGCTAATCTCTTCTCCTAGTCTAAAAAGTTGCTTTACAACTTTCTTTTGACATTCTTTTGGTTCTCATCACAATGTATCATCATGTTAAAACAGTTTTAAACATATACCATACATGCACATGATTGAAATATCCAATTTATTACAAGGTATAAAGTGAAAATCTCCCTCTCATCATTGCTTCTCCACTGCTCAATGTCCTTCCTTTTGAAGGTAAGAATTATTAAGTTCTTCTTTAACTTTCAAAAAATATTTTATGTCTATTTACAAACCAATGTATACATACATACATGTGTTTATGCACACACACAGGTTGTTTTCATCTCTCTTGCCTATTTCTTTCTAAACATTGTCTAAGTCTCTTTCTGTGAACAACATCTTTGAGAAAAGTTCTAGAGAATATGAGGTGGCTGGTTATGGGAATGTGGGAACGTACTGGAGAAAGCAAAATGAAACATTAAATGCAGAGGCTTCCAGGCGAGAGCATATCTGACATGTTCCAGAACAGCAAGGAGGTCAGTAGTAGAGTAAATGAAAACAATAAAAGGTAAGGCCCAAGCATTGATAGATTTCACTTTTATTAATAGAAATATTAACTGTGGGGATATTGCAAAGCATTGAACTTTTTCTATAATCTAGTCTTTTCTATTTTAATAAAATCATGTTACACATTTTCTTATTAGTTATGCCAAAATATTTTTTATATTCCTACCTTTGTGTGTGTGTGTGTGTTTAAAATTTTATTTTATTTAATTTTTTTGAGACGGAGTCTCACTCCATCGTGCAGGCTGGAGTGCACTGGCATGATCATGGCTTACTGTAACCTTGACCTCCAGGGCTCCAGCAATCCTCTCAGTTCAGTCTCCTGAGCTGCTGGGACTACAGGCATGCACCATCATGCTCAGCTAATTTTTGTATTTTTTGTAGAGATGGGGTTTCTCCATGTTGCCCAGGCTGGCCTTGAACTCCTGGACTCAAGTGATCCTCTCACCTCAGTCTCCCAAAGTGCTGGTATTATAGGCTTGAGCCACTGCACAAGGCTTTATGTGTGTTTTGTTATGTGTTTTATATTTTTGATTTTCCTGTGTGTTTATGTGTAGTTCTCATATTTAGGAAAGGTTGCCTCCATTTTAAAAAGTTGTTTAATAAATGTATCCTTTTTTTAAAGAAGAAAAAAAGAGATGATACAGTTAGCATATTCCCACTTCCTTTCCCCTCTACTCTTCAATTTCAGTCAATTTAAGTCTTGTTTAAAATTATCCTTGTAGAGTTAAATGCTGTTATTCTTATTGATATGGTTCGGCTGTGTCCCCACCCAAATCTCATCCTTAATTGTAGCTTTCATAATCCCCACATGTTGTGGGAGGGACCTGGAGGGAGATAATTGAATCGTGGGAGTGGCTTCCCCCATACTGTTCTTGTGGTAGTGAATAAGTCTCACGAGATCTGATGGTTTTATAAGGGGTTTCTCCTTTCACTTGCCTCTTGTCTGCTGCCATGTAAGTCATGCCTTTCACCTTCCGCCATGATTGTGAAGCCTCGCCAGCCACCTGGAACTGTGAGTTCATTAAACCTCTTTTTCTTTATAAATTACTTAGTCTCGGATATGTTTTTAGCAGCAGCATAAAATGAAATAATAAGCTTATATTATTTGATATATCAGCTTTAAATGATATCCTTTGACTCCCAGTTATTTACCATTCAGTGTTCTCTCCCTGTACTGTCACTGTGGTTTCCTCATACTCATTGTTGGAGGCTGAACTTGTCCTCTATTAATTTTCCAGAAAAAGCCACAGGAATAATTTTACTCAATTTTCATATATTTAATACCATTTGTGTATAGTCTTTATAGCTGAAGAATCATTTGATTTGATATAATTTCCTTGGCATATATTTTCTTTAAGTTAATTTTGAATGTTTGTCAACAATCACAGATTTGAATGTTCTTGTGGATTTTCTCACCATTCATATTTTATGTTTCTGGCTGTTAAAGAAATTCTGTAGTTTTAAGTCAATACATCTTGGTATCCACTCTAGATGTCTAGCATGGACTTTTCCACATGTAGATTCAAGTATACTTTTATTTCAGAAAAAAAGTGACTCTCTATTTTTACCCAGAAAGGTTGCTTCCTTCTTTGAAGTCACTACTTAGGTATATACTGGATTTCCCTTTGATGGTCTTCTGTATCATTTTTCTCTCTCATTCATTTTTATACTTTCTTCCATTTCTTTTTAAAATTTTGCTTTTTTTCCTGTTCAGAGTTTTGTTTTTTTCACTCTTGCATGCCTTCCAGTT
Source organism: Chlorocebus sabaeus (assembly GCF_047675955.1). Lineage (NCBI taxonomy): Eukaryota > Metazoa > Chordata > Mammalia > Primates > Cercopithecidae > Chlorocebus > Chlorocebus sabaeus. The sequence goes on from NC_132927.1 coordinate 58,528,707, forward strand.
GCATCTTTACTGCTGCATTGATTTTACATTTTGTCTACCTCTTTCTTGAAATCAGCTTTTATTTCATCTCCTTCACTTTCTTACCATTCATTTTCTTAGAACTTTGAATTCTTCCTTTTAATGTTATTGCAAAGAGGCAATAGTTTTAGCTTTTCAAATTCATGGTAAAATGTTTGCTCATAATTTTCACTGAGTGCAAGGATTTTTCATCAGTACATTTACTGCTCTTTGGATTTTGCATAATTTTAGGTCTAAACTTCTAAATGTTTTTGACATTCTACTGTTTTATTTAAGATTGATACATGTCATCTTTGTATTTTGTCTATGCAGTTGATTTTTAAATTAATACGACTAATTTTCTTTTTAGATTAATTTTTTTGGCTATAGTCTGCTAATATCTTGCCTTATCAATATAATTCCAGTCTCCTATTTGATAAGCTTATCTTCTATGTTTATGTTGAGGGTGTTTATGAATATGTTATCTAGAATAAGACTGAAGGCAGAGTTTTGTGACCCTTCGCTTGGTCTCTCTGTCTTAAGCTGATGTTGACAACTCCATGTCCACTAAGGTTTAATTGTCCTTTTATCCACCTCAGTCTCTTCAACTCTTCCAGTAGTACTCCATCCTGTTGATAGTTCAGTTAGCTCTTTCATTAGAAAAGCCTGTCTTTTAACTACAGTTGACTGCAGTTAACTTTGACTCTGAAATCGTTGGTGAATATTAGAGGACAAAAGTGTAAATCCTGGACTGATTCTTGCCAAATATTGAAGTCATCATCATTATCATCTTATTATTCTTCCTTTTAATAAATTTCATTTTCTGATTATTTACCATCTGTCTTGCAACGGTGCAAACGATTTTATATGACATACTTTATTTATAGAGACTATGACCCTCCACTCACACTTAGGAAAACTGGCATGCAGAAAGCGTTTTACTCAACGTTACACAGCCAGTAATTAGTGGGGCCAGAGTTCACACTAAGGCAATTTGACACTAGCTTAGTCTCTTTAAACCACTGTCTGTACTGGCTTTGTTTATTACTTCTCTAATGTTGGTGCTGCCCCCTAATTTTTCTGGAACTTCATTCCTATTCTCCCAAATTATGAAGCTGAAACAGATGATCTCAAGGATTTTTCTCATCTATACTGTTTTATGATTCTGGGAAAGAGATTTCTTTATTTTTTACTGTATTTTATATAAAACATGTTTGATTTTTTTTTTCCTGTGGGGCAGTCATGAATTCACTTCCAACTTTACTCCTGGAATGACGCAGCCTTTCCCACTTCTCAAGGTGCTATATATGAGTTGTGTTGACAGGCTGCCAGGTGAATATGCAATTTGTGACAATTAGGCTTTCCTTTAAAACAGAAGCTCCCATCTTAAGTGCCTTAATATTGCAAACATATTCCTTGGAACATGTGCCCTTGAGACCTCCTTGTTTAAGAGGAAATCTATCTCAGTGGAGAATATGCTAACCTTCTCTCAGTTTTACTTAAATCCTTTATCCTCCTGTGTGCTAAATTTAGGAGGCAAGTCCAGACAGCTAGTTATACCTAAAAACAAGTTCAAGGCCATTGTATAATCCCAGCCAGTCCTCCTTGTACAACTAGTCCAAGAGTCACAAGTGACAGGCAGTCCTAAATTAATCCTATTTGGGCTGATTCTCTGTTGTTATAGATTTCTAAGCCTCTAGCTTGCTGCTTAGCCACCCCAGATCTTGCTACCGTTGCAGATGCCTCCTTGGTGTGTCATTGTCAGATCCACTTCAAATCAAACATGCAAAGTATTTGGTCTCATTTAACCCTGCTCTTTTCCCCAAAGAGCTATGCAGAAAGTGATTTCTGTGAAGAAGAAGACTTTGACTCATGTTATGTGCCTTATAGTTCTGTACTTCTTGGAAATTTACAAGTGGGTGAGATGATGATTAAAATCAAATTCAGACTGGGTTTTTAAAAGTATTTTACATTCTGGATGGTGTCCTCTTCACTATGCTTTCTGCCTCTTTTTTTTTCCAGTCTTTAAATTAGCCAGTTTCTTTAGAAAAATAGTACACTAACAGTTCTAGATTAGGCACTGGGTTCTGGAAGACGTGGCAACTATCTGTGTGTCTGACCCAGAAGAATCTCCTCTATAGCTACTCTAATGCTGTATTACCTTGTCCTTCTTTTATTACCACTGTTTCTTATCTTAAATCTTCCAAGAAAATCTAGGAACATATTTTTAATTCGCAGTCCTATAGTTGATACCTCATTACAGAGAAAAGCCCACTTCGCTGGAATGAGTTCTGAGTTCCAGCCCAAATTTACCTCTATGGTCTTGAACAACTCACTCAACCATTTGAATTTTTTTTTAATATACCTCCCATGTCAACGATTTGGGATTTTAAAAATCTCTGCCAACTTTAAATTGCTGTGATTTTACTCATTATAAAGAAATGACATCTTAATCTTAGTGGTACAGTAATCTGGATAATGAAAACCTTAGTTTTTAAGTAACTGCCTAACATTCAGAATTCTTTCCAAAATGTAGTAATTCTGGATAGACAGCTAATTTCCCAGTATTGATTTAAAGATCTCCTTTATGTGGAAAATAGAAAGAATAGAATACAATATTATGTTTTAAATCTTTATTTTAAAACTATAAATGATTTTGTTGTCTTTTGTAGATAGATTTTTGGGCAGAGAGTCTTAGGTGGGTTGTATTATTTGCAAGAACAGTCCAAGACTTTTGCACATAAAGGTGTTGATTTCTTACCTAAGTAAAAGCTGTCTAAACTTTTCTATTAAAAAGACTCAAGGACTACATCACTTTTCTGCTAGTTGACCAGAAATGCACAAAAAGCTAATTTTGTATAATTAAACAGTATACATACATAGACTCTGGGAAAAAAGAAAGAGCAGAAAATAAAAAAAAAAAAAAAAAAAAAAAGAAAGAAAAAAAGACTAAAAAAGTTCCAAATGTGAAGTTTTCCTGTGCCATTGTCACAACACATGTGTAACTCCTTGTCTGATATTTTATCTGTGGGTATAACTCATTCTGCTTTGTAACCTAGTCCTCCTGATTCTGTGCTCAGGGTGCAGTCTTCCCTTTTGTTACAAAATGTTCACCTTAAGTATCTTGTCCTTAGATGTGAGCAAGAAGGGCTCCTTTTCCAGGTGCTGGGCTTTAGAGGGCCCTGTTCTAGTCTCCATCTAGCTGAAACCAGAAGAGCATAAGACCAAGGGAATGTCCTCATCTGATGACAGCACCTTGCCTTCCAGACCACACTTAGTACCTAGTCATTGTCTACATGACCCCGAATCATTTTCCAGGGCTAATCCAAGCCTACTTCTTGAGTTCTTCCACCTGAAGGCACTAGCCTCCACTTCGCTCACCCTCATGCCAAAAGGGCTATTAAGGGTCTCCTTTTGAAGAGAGTGCAATGAAGCAGGGGTCTTACCATGAAGCCATAACTGGGGTAGACAAGGGCCTGGAGACGGCTCTCCCTGTACTACCATATTCTAGCAGGAAAGTCTACAGTGTGCAATAACAGTAAATTCAAGCATAACTTGCCCAGTTACGTAAATGTATACTTGTATGTCAGAGGATAGAGCTTATTTTAATTAATAGTTGTATAGCTTCATTTATAACTTTTAAATATTTAGACATAAAGTGCATGGGCTTTCAGTTGTACTCTTGACTAGAGTCTTGCAAACGTTTTTGCCTTGCAGCACCGAAGTTGGAAAAAGGCAGAAGCCTAGCTGGATCTATTTCTACACCACTCAAAGTCTGTCAGGGTTAATGCCCCTTGAGAGAAGGGCTTACAATTTTTCTTTCATTCTGCTTTGAATCAGAGCCTTAAGGTTCAATTCAGTGCTTGCTTTGACAACCTCCAGGGCTATATCTATTCACTGACTGTTTTTGTTGAGTAAACTGTAGTTTGTTTTTATATGTAAAGAGGAATACAGTTGATAGTTATTCAAGATTAACAAACTAGGTACTATTCTAAGCACTTTATATACTAAACTTCCTTCTTCCCCTCCACCATCCCCCCCACACTCATTGTCTCTATTGCACAGAGGAAGTAACTGAAGCTTAAGAGAAATTAAAAAGAAATTAGCTAAATAACCCAAGGCTCTTTGACTTTCAACACTGTTTGTCATTCCACTAATGTTGTAATTGCCACGAAAGAGCCTTTTTAAACTGAAACTTTGTCACTAATTCTTCTACTTTTCAGAGACAGCACCATAAATCTTCCTTACAACTTCAACTTGGTTGAAGGCTCAAATCAGTCATACCTTGGTTTAGTCCCCTGAATGGTGGCTGATGACTGGTGATGATGACTATGGGAACATCCACATGGCTGATATAGACAGTATACATGGTAGAAAGAATTTAAGCTTTGGTATGAAAATAGGAGCAGGTGTCAGCAAGTGAAATATTCAGACAGTGTCATTACTCAGTGTGTTAGACCATTCTTGCATTGCTATAAAGAAATACCTGAGACTACATAATTTATAAAGAAAAGAGGTTCAATTGTGTGAGGAATGGAGAAGTTCTTCTTCAAAGTTTCTTAAAACCGTAAAGAGTTTGTCATTTCTTTATGCATATCTGTATATGTTCCAATGCAGCTGCTCTGACTTGCCCTGGCATGCCTGGACGGGGTTAAGTGAGCCCCAGACCATAGTGCATGCCATTCCTCATTTGGAAACCCTCCTGACCCTCTCATGAATAGTTTCCTCTTTTCTTTATCCTCTTTCTCCTTTGCCTATTTAGAAAAGTTTCAAGCTGTTAGCCAATTGGGTCAAGCTTGAAGTCTTGTTCTGGCCAGTGGAAACTGGACACAGCCATAGGACCACTGCGTCAGGTTACAAAGATTAGAAATGTCCCTCTCTCCTTTGTTTGGGTGTGCTCTCATGGCAAGATTGCTAGCGAGTGGCACCCTTTCTTCAGAAAGTGAACTAGCCTTTCTGAGAGATCCTTTGTTTCAGTGTTGATTTTGCGACATCGAGCACCTATTTCCAACAAATTGGCTCACAGAATCTCAGGTATTTAGGACTATATAGGAAGCATGGTAGCAACATCTCCTTGGCCTCTGGGGAGGCCTTCAGGAAGCTTACAATCATGGTAAAAGGTGAAGGAGGAGTAGGCATGTCACATGGTGAAAGCAGGAGCAAGACAGAGAGAGAGAGAGAGAGAGAGAACACACAGTTCTAAACAAACAGATCTCGTGAGAATTCACTCACTGTCACAAGGTCAGGACTGTGGGAATGTTACTAAACCCTTCATGAGAAATTGACCCTCATGATTCAATCACTTCCCACCATGCCCCACCTCCAACACTGAGGATTACAATTCAATATGCAATTTAGAAGGGACATGTATCCAAACTATATCACTCAAGTTCATGTTAGGCTTTGATTTTGGCAGAGGAGTATTGACAGGAAGCTAGGCCCAAAAGCAAGGCGGGCTCAGTTTACAGTGAGGTTATCAGACTCAGCCTGATGCCCTGCAGGGAGACTGAAGTGCTCGTGGAGGAAGGACTCATAAATGGCCTGCACGGAGAGACAGACAGCAAGAGAGGCTGCATCTTGGAAGGCACCCTGGCACTCACAGGTAGTGCTACAATCTGTTCATTCACCAGAGGGAAGCCCTTTATAGGAAGCCTGTCTCAATCAGGACCTGATTGGGGTTGAGGTTTAAGGCAGTTTACCTGATGTTGAAAGGCACTAGAGACTTCAGGAATGGGTAAACTTACCTTTTCCTATGTGTAATCTATAAATGTCTTCAACGTAAGTCAATAAGATTTTATTGAGCATCTACCAATAAGGAACCATTTAAACATTGTGAAGGACAGTGTTAAAAATATATAATGGGCTGGGTGAGGTGGCTCACAACTGTAATCCCAGCACTTTGGGAGGCTGAGGCGACCAGATTGCTTGAGCTCAGGAGTTTGAGACCAGTCTGGGCAACATAGTGAAACCCTGTCTCTCCTAAAAATACAAAAATTAGCTGGGCACTGTGGCACATGCCTGTAATCGCAAGCATCTGCAGGTTCTTGAGTCCTTGAGTCCTGTATATACATAAAATGGCTACTGTTTTCCAGGCCATCACTACCTGTTATAGAGGAGAGAGAAACCTACTCAGGCAACTCTAATGAATTATACAGTGTGAAAAATGCTATGCTAAGGTACCTGCAATGAAAGAAAAGGGAGGAGGAGATTAACTTCTCTGGGGTGGGTGGTGGGAATTGCTACCAATTTGTTAAAGCTCACTTGGTTCAGATACTATTTTGTCCTTAGGGACCACCTACTGATTTTTCTAGGAAGAAAACATTAATTATGTCACATATCCTTTTCTTCAGATAGAGAAATGATCAATTAACTCGTCAATTTTTCTTGTATGAATCAAACCAGCATCCCCCCTCCCCCTCAAGAGCAGAGAGCTTATTCATCGTTATGTTTCTTTTTTTTTAGACAGGTAATTTTAACCATGAGTCAGTGGTTTTCTAGACTAAGGAAAGACTCATTTTCTTAACATTATAAACCCAATTACAAATCCTATTAACTTTTTAAATTTTGTTTTCCAGTTCCAGGATGAGACAGACAGACTTCTAGACAATGGGATTCCTGGGTAATTATTGTATTTATATGATTTTTTTGGTCAGAGGACAAATATTAAGGTGGAAGATATCAGAGAAATGTAAAGTTATTCATGGAAAAGTGTGTACTTGTTTTTTTCCTGGAACATTAACTTCCTGAAGTTTTTTCAGTAAGCTGGTTAGAAAGCAGCTTACTGAGAAATGATATGGTGACTGTCATTTGCAAGCTTTCTACATCTATCAGGTAAAGTGATTAAACCGGAATCCATCATTCAGCATAATTAATCAGCAAGACACAACGGCCCATGCTTGCATGTTGATTAATCTGTAGTTCAGGTACATACATCTCAGGCTTCAAGTTCATAGGAGAAATATATCCATCAGTGTTGCCACATGCCTTGCTGTGCTCTATTGCAATTATAAAATGAGTGGTATTTTTTTGTTTGTTTTAAAGAAGGGTGGTAAAGGGCTTTTTCCTAATCAGCTGCAAGTGAGGTCAGAGTTCTTCAAAGTCTGCTAAATGGAAAACAAAAATTCAGTAAAATAGGTGTCTTTTTTTTTTTTTTTTAATTTTAGGTTTTTTTCTTGAAGTGATGCCAAATAATTCCTCACTTCTTAAATAGATTTCTGAGCTTACAAGACTTAAAAATTTTTAATATACTTATTGGGCACTTAGCATGCCCTAAATTACACAGCAATGATTCCACAAGGTCCTTGCTCCCAGGAAGCCTGTGATTTGGGGTGCAAAGGCCAATAGTGTTAATAAGGGCAATTGCTATCACCTTGGACTTCACCAGCATCGATCTGAGGTTTACTGTTTTGTAAGAAGATAGATGTCTTTATAAAATTAGTTAACACAGTGTCTTAGTAATGGTTTAGACACCTGAAATACATTTAAATTTCTCTGTAAACTCTTAAATTTTATTTTGTAAAACTCAAATGCATTTTGATAGCAGAAGAGACCACAGTGGTTACCTGGTTGAATTCAGTCATTTCACAAATGAGCAAAGCTCAGAGAGGATTAACTCACTCAAGCTCACCCAGTTGGTGGTTATCAACATCCAAATGTAAATTTATGGTTCACTTATCCAGTCTTCTGCTCCACTCTGCCATGCTACCTTTATTGAACCTTTTTAAAAGGTAAAGAGTAAAATGATTTGATATAGCTTCAGGATACATTTTTTTAAATAAAGTTTTTTTACACATACTCTTTTTAGCATTTAATTTTTTTCTTATTATAATGATAATTTTAGCAATTCAGATGACATAGAAATGTGATCCTTCCATAGTCTTCCTACATGCATAATAACATTTACAAATAGACATATACATACACATGGATATGGTTTGCAAAATAAGCGATTATGATAAACTGAGTAAGTTTGAGGATATAATGGACAGCATGGTGATTATAGTTATACTGTATAGTCATACTGTAATGTATACTTGAAATTTCAGGTAGTAGAACTTAAATGTTCTCACCGTAAAACAAAAGGCAACTATGTGAGGTGATGGAGGTATTAACTAATTTGACTATGGTCACTCTTTCATAATATATACATATATCAAAGCATCAGAATATATCTTTGTATATATTCAAAGATACCTTGAATATATACAATTTTATTTCCCCATTATACCTCAATAGAGCAAGCAAAAAGTGACTATGCTTTATGTATTGTTTAGTTTATAAGCATTTCTGTAAAGATTCCACTTCTGATTCTTTTTGTTTAGTTTATAAGCATTTCTGTAAAGATTCCATTTCTGATTCTTTAAGTACCACTTTAATGACAACTTCCTACAGGATGGGTCCGAGTTTCCACTTTCCCAGTGACTACACTGATCTGTCAGTCTTACGTTAAGCAAAAAGAAATTTCTTTCTCTTGGCTACTATAATAACCACGGTGTAATGATTTTGAGTGATTTCTTTAGACTTACCCCTAATATTCTCAGAAATTGAGCTCTTGAAGAAGGTAGATACTAGAGGGAGAAAGATGGCAGAAGAGTGGGTATGCTGGTATTGCTGGTAAGTGCCGATACTTATGACACATTTACAGTGTTTTTGTTAAACAACTTAGAATGTGCATATTCATCATTTTGTTAAACAACTTAGAATGTGCATATTCATCATTTTGAATACTTCTTAGGTAATGGATATTGGTGGTAGAAAACCCTTAGGCATGAGACCTGGCATTAGCCACACCCAAAAATGTGTAAGTGACTATGGCTGAATCCAGAAATGAGAAATGGCTTTGATTAGAACATGAAGTCAGAGACTTCAAACACTTTGTCTCTTCAGTCCAGAATTTTCAGTTCTACATTCTATAACTAACAACTAGGTAAGGCTGAAAAGGAGTTGATATTGTGGACGAGAGTTAAAATGGATTATGTTGTTTGAGCTCTTCTCAGTGTTGCTAAAATTAATGAATTTTAACTGTAGAAGTGTTTCAGGAAGTCCGACCACTTTAAATAAGAGCTTTTGCTGAGTGAAAGATATTTGTGATGAAATGCGATTTCCTCTTAAATTTTGCCTTCCTAAGCCTGATGAAGTCATTCCCAAAAAGTTGTCTACTTTTTGTTTAGTTTCTCTTTGATAAATTAGGCTACAATGTCTTATAGCACTTGAAAAATTACAAAATCTATATAATGGATTTATAAAAAAAGGACAGAAGGTAAAGAAACCCATACACAATAAAAATGCACTTAACGTTATTTTTTTTCTTCTTGAAAAGTTATTTGTATTCTTACAAAAAGTTAACCTAGTATATCCTCTCCTCTTTTCTGCTAAGCATCTCAATCCAATAAACAAAATATCTCATGTTAGGATATCACCAAATTTCTGACCTCATAAACTCACACTGCACTGTCTGGATTAGTAAAATTATAGTTTTCATTTACATATTTTTAAAATAGCTAAGTATCTTAATAAATGTTTTTAGAAAAAACTGAGATATCAAGAATTATTAGTAGTATTATACCTTAACAACCTGCTAAACCAGCAGGAGGATGCCCCCAAAAATTTTTATTTGAGTAGCATGCGACTAATTTAGACACTTTTTTTACATTTTAATTCACTTGCACGTATCACATTATTTATGATAATTAAGAATAAAACAATGGGGTCCATTACTTACTGTGCCAAATGGCACACTGTATTTTGCTATACAATTAAAAAATTATGATTGATAGTTCATAATCGAAGGGTTAACAGTTTTTTAATGGAAATTGTCAACCTCAATTCTGTGGTAACATAATCCAGAAAATCTGCCTCGTTACACAAATTGAAGAAATAATGTAGCATTAAATGCTTTTTCAGCATGGGAGTAGAAGACATCATGAGACATTATTTTTCCTTTGGATCCTTGGATGTTGGTGAGAAAAAAAACCTTGCTATCATAAAATGGCTTCTGTGAAGCAAGTAAAGTGTTACCTGAGGGAATAGTTAAAATTATAAGGTTCACCTGCCAAAATGAGCTCTAGTATAACTTCTTAATCTGTTCTGGAATTGGCAAAACTTTACTAGACTTTTCTGTAATTAGAGGTAACTATAGTTGATCGTTGAATGGTTTGGAGGTTAAGGGATGTGACCCTTCCCCACCACACAGTTGAAAATCCACATGTAACTTTTGAGTCCTCCAAAACCTAACTACTAATAGTCTATTGTTTACTGGAGTCCTTTTTAATTTTTTTTTTTTAATTTTTGTTTTGTGGGTAAACAGTAGGTGTATATCTTTATGGAGTTCCTGAGATATTTTGATACAGACATGCAATGCATAGTAATCACATCGGGTTAAATGAGATATCCATCACTGCGAGCATTTATCCTTGGTGTTACAAACAATACAACTATATTTTTACTTTTTAAAAACGTATAATTAAATTATTATTGATTATAGTCACCCTGTTGTACTGTCAAATACTAGATCTCTTTCATTCTTTCTATTTTTTGTACTAATTAACAATTCCCACTTCCTTCCCACTCCCCCTACTTCCCTTCCCAGCCTCTGAAAATAATTATTCTACCCTCTATCTGCATTAGTTCAATTGTTTCAATTTTTAGTTTTCATAAATAAGTGACAACATTTAAGTTTGTCTTTCTATGCCTGGCTTATTTCACTTAATATAATGATGTCCAGTTCCATCCATGTTGTTGCAAATCACAGGGTCTAATTTTTTTTATGGTTGAATAGTACTCCGTATATATACCACATTTTCTTTATCCATTCATCTGTTGATGGACACTTAGATTGCTTCCAAATCTTAGCTAATGCGAATTGTACTGCAATAAACATGGGAGTGCAGATATTTTCTTAATAAACGGATTTCCTTTCTTTGGGGTATACAGCTAAGAGTAGGAGTGTTGGATTGTATGGTAGCTCTATTTTTAACTTTTTGAGGACTCTCCAAGCTGTTGTTCATAGTGCTTGTACCATTTACATTCCCAGCAACGGTGTACAGGAGTTCCCTTTTCGCCCCATCTTTACCAGCATTTGTTATTGCCTGTATTTTGGATAAAAACCGTTATAACTGGGGTAAGATATTATCTCATTGTAGTTTTGATTTGTAATTCTCTGGTGATTAATGCTGTTGAGCACCTTTTCATATACCTGTTCGCATTTGTATGTCTTCTTTTGAGAAATGTCTATTCAGATCTTTTGCCCTTTTACAAAAATCAAGTTATTAGATTTTTTTTCTATTAAGTTGTTTGAGCCCCTTTTATATTCTGGTTATTAATCCCTTTTTAGATGGATAGTTTACAAATATTTTCTCCCATTCTGTGGGTTGTCTTTTCACTTTCTTGATTGTTTCCTTATTGTGCAGAAGCATTTTAACTTGATATGATCCTGTTTGTCTATTTTTGCTTTGCTTGCCTGTACTTGTGGGGTATTACTCAACAATCTTTGACCAGATTAACGGCCTAGAGAGTTTCTCCAAAGTTTTCTTTTAGTAGTTTTATATATTTCAGGTCTTAGATTTAAGCTTTAAAACATTTTGATTTGACTTTTGTATATGGCAAGAGTTAAGGGTCTAATTTCACTCTTCTCCATATGAATATCCAGTATTCCCAGCACTATTTATTGAAGAGACTGTCCTTTCCCCAATGTATGTTTGTGGCACCTTTGTCAAAAATGGGTTCACTGTAAATGTATGGATTTGTTTCTGGTTTCTCTATTCTTTTCCATTGGTCTATGTGTCTGCTTTTATGCCAGTAACATGCTGTTTTGTTTGCCATACCTTTGTAGTATAATTTGAAATCAGGTAATGTGACTACTCCAGTTTTATTCTTTTTGCTTGGGATAGCTTTGGCTATTCTGTGTGTGTGTGTGTCTATGTGTGTGTGGTTCCACATAAATTTTAGGATTTTTTTTCTGTATGAGGAATGTCATTGGTATTTTAATAGCGATTGCACTGAATCTGTAGATAGCTTTGAGTAGTATGAACATTTTAACTATTTTTGATTCTTCCAATCCATGAACATGTAATATCTTTCTTTTTTTGTGTGTCCTCTTAAATTTATTTCATAAATGTTTTATAGTTCTCATTGTAGAGATATTTCCCGTCTTCGGTTAATTCCTATTTAGTTTTACCTGTGGCTATTATAAAAGAGCTTACTTTTTTCTTTTTCAAGTTGTTTACTGTTGACATATAGAGTTGTTATTGATTTTGTGTGTTAATTTTGTATCCTGCAACTTTACTGAAATTGTTTATAAGTTCTATAATTATTCGATGGAGACTATAGGTTTTTACAAATATAAAATTATATCATCTGCAAACAAGGATAATTTGACTTCTCTCCAATGTTGATGTCTTTTATATCTTTCTGTTGTCTGATTGCTGTAGACAGGACTTCCAGTACTGTACTGAATAATTATGGTGAAAGTGGGCATGCTTTCATGCTCCAGCTTTTAGAGGAGAGGCTTTAAGTGTTTACCCATTCAGTACAATACTAGGTGTAGGTCTGTCATATATGCCTTTTATTATGTTGAGGTATATACATTATATATTCAGTGTTTTGAGGATTTTTATTATGAAGAAATGCTGAATTTTATCAAATGCCTTTTCAGTGTTAATTAAAATGTTCATATGGCTTTCCTTCTTCATTCTGTTGATGTGACATATCACATTGATTAATTTGTGTATGTTGAACCATCTTTGCATCCCAGGGATAAATCCCACTTGGTCATGATGAATGATCTTTGTAATATATTGTTAAATTCAATTTGCTGGTATTTTATTGAAGATTTTTGCATCAATGTTCATCAGGGATTTTTGTCTATATTTTTTATGTGTCTTTGTCTGATATCAGGGTATTACTGGACTCACAGAATAAGTTTGTAAGTCTCCCGTTCTCCTCTATTTTTCATAAACCTTTGAGGATTAGCATTAGTTCTTTAAATGATTAGTAGAATCCAGCAGCGAAGCCATTGGATCCCAGTCTTTTCTAGGAAACTTTTTATCACAGCTTCTATCTTGTTACTTGTTACTGGTCTCTTTAGGTTTTTGATTTCTTCATAGTTCAATTGTGTTAGGCTGAATTAATATGTGTCCACTAATTTATCCATTTCTTCTAGGTTTCCAGTTTATTGGCATATAGTTGCTCATAGTAGCCCCAAATAATCCTTTGAATTTCTGTGGTATCAGTTTTAATGTCTCCTTTTACATCTGTGATTTTATTTACTTAGGTCTTCTCTTTTTTTCTTAGTCTAGCTAAAAGTTTGTCAATTTTGTTTATCCTTTCAAAAAAACCAACTTTTCATTTCATTGATTTTTTGATATTGTTTTATTCATTTCAGTTTCATTTATTTATGCTCTGATGTTTATTCTTTTCTTCTCCTAATTTGGGGTTTGGTTTGCTCATGCTTTTCTAGTCTTCTAAGATGTATTGTTAGGTTATTTGAAGTCTTTCTTCTTAATTGATGTATGGTGCTTATGGCTATAAAATTCTTAGTTCCGCTTTTGCTGTATCCCGTAGGTTTGGGTATTTTGCGTTTTCATTATCATTTGTTTCAAGAAATTTTTCAGTTTTCTTAATTTCTTTATTGACTTACTTGTCATTCGTGAGTGTACTGTTTAATTTCTGTGTCTTTGTATAGTTTCCAAAATTTTTCTTGTTACAGATTTCTAGTTTTCTTCTATTGTGGTCCAATAAGATACCTAATATTATTTTTTAAATGTTTTAAAAGTTGTTTTGTGTCCTAACATATGATCTATTCTTGAGAATGATTTAGGAGCTGAGCAGAAAAATGTGTATTCTGCAGCCCTTGGATAAAATGTTCTGTAAATGTCTATTAAGTCAATTTCTTATATAGTGCAGATTAAGTTCAAGGTTTCTTTGTTGATTTTCTGTCTTGATAATCTTTCTAATTCTGCAAATGAGGAGTAGAATTCTCCAGCTCCTACTGTATTGTAGTCTCTTTCTTTAGCTCTAGTGATATTTGCTTTATATATGTGTGTGCTCCAGTTTATGGTACATACATATTTACAATTGCTATAGCCTCTTGCTAAATTTACCCTTTAATCATTACATAATGATCTGATAAGATGAACAGCCAATTAACACATATTTTGTATGATTGATTATTATATACTGTATTCCTACAATAAAGTAAGCTAGAGAAAATATTAAGAAAATAAAGAGAAAATATATTTATTATTAAGTAAGTGGAAGTAGATCATCGTAAAGGTCTTCATTCTAGTCTTTTTCAAGTTGAGTGGGCTGAGAAGGAGAAAGGTGGGGTTGGTCTTGCTCTCTCAGGGGTGGCAGAGGCAAAAGAAAATCTTCATATAAGTGGAACCACCACACAGTTCAAACCTGTGTTGTTCAAGGCTCAATTGTATCCTGAAAAGTAATTTATGACTTTTGTTGTGTGAACACGTTTGTCTATTAATGTCTAATGTTACTTAGAAGAGTCTCTTTACCATATATAGATATATATACATTTGAAGTTCAATAAAACTTTGAGGAAGGAAGACAGAAAAACCTGGATTCTAGTTTTATGGAACATAGGGTTCTAGGTGAATTTTAAATAAGTGAATGCCATTTTAACAAATTTTAATAAGTGAATGCCATTTTAACAAATATGCCAAGTTACAGATAGGCTTTTGCAATTGTGATAAAGGTCAAGCGTAGAATAATTATTAAATGTATGCCTTTTCGTTGTTATTGTTTTCTTGCACAGACTAGAGCATCTAAGAGGATATTGAATAGAAAATGTGTTATTGTACATCCTTACATCTTCTTGATCATTCACAAAAACATTCAGTATTTCACAGTTAACTATGGTTGTCAGCTGTAGGTTTTACATAAATGCCCTTTATCAGATTGGAGAAGTTTCCAGTTACTACTGGTTTGCTGAGAACCTTTATGTAAATCAGTGTTTAATGTTGTCAATTTTTTTCTGCATAGTGATACATTTATATGATAGTTTTTCTTTATTCTATCAACATGATGAATTGTACTGATTTTCAGATTGAAATGAATTTTTTTCTGGGTATACACACTACTTGGTTACGATGTTTTATTACTTATATACGTTGCTGCATTTTTATTTGCTAATATTCTGGGAAATAACTTTATATTTTCATGAGGAATACTGCTCTGTGCTTCTCTATTCTTGTGTTGTCATTGTCAAGTCTTGACATCATAAAATGAGTTGGAAAGTATTTTATTTTCTATCTTCTGAAAAATGTTATGTAGGATTAGTATTACTCCTTTCTTAAATATTTGAGTTCACCAGTAAAACCATCGGGGTGTAAAGTTTTGTCTGTGGGGAGGTTTTAGTCACAAATTTAATTTCTGTGATTCCTTTAAGGCTATCAAAGTTTTCTATTTTTTCTTCAATACAATTTTGCAGTTTACATCTACCAAGGAATTTTTGTATCTAAATTTTCTAATTTACTTTCATAAAGTTGTTTATAATGCTCTCTTATTTAGTTAATGTCTGGATGATCTCTGGTTATGTTCATTCCTGATACTGATAATTTTTATCCTCTTTCTCTGTACACACACACACACACACACACACACTCACACACTCTTGTGTGTGTGGCTATGTCTTTTTTATTAGCCCAGCTAGAAGTATATCAATATCATTGATTTTTTTCAAAGAAGCAAGTTTTGGTTTCATTGACTTTCTCTGCTTTTATAAGTTGTCTATCAATAATGTTTGCTCTTATCTTAAATTCCTTTATTGTATTGTAATTTGCTCTAGTTTTTCTAGTTTCTAAAGGGAGAAATTTTGATTATTGGTTGAGATCATTCTTCTTTTCTAATATATAAATTGAAAACCACAAATTTCCCTTGAATAATTACTTTAGCTGCATTCCACAAATTTTGACATGTTGGCTTTTGTAGACAATTGTATGTAAATGTAATTTTGACAATAATTTTTACAAAATTAAGATGTATAATTTATACATATACATCTACCAATAACTCAATAAAGGTACTGGGAAAGCCTGTCAACTCCAAGAGTTTCTTCATGACCATTCATCCCTTTTTAGTTCTTATATTTTGCCTTTCTTCCTAATATCCTGCAAGCTTCTTTCTTACACTGTAGATTACTTTGCATATTCTAGAGCTCTATATAAATTAAATCATATAGTATATAACCTTTTAAATTTAGCTACTTTCACTCAGCACATTTGTTCGGATATGCTTCCATGTTGTAGCATATCTCAATTACTCATTCTGTTTTCTTTAATTATGAGTACTATTCCACTATATAGAACAAAGACTTACCCACCTTTTAATGAAAACTTCTTGTAGTTTTTTGTTATTACAAATTAAACTTCTGTGGACATTTTTGTATAAGTTTATATGTATAGGAAAAAACATAACATATGTAGTGTACAGGACTATCCACAGTATCAGGCATCCACTGGAGGTCTTGGAACATATCCCTCATGGATAAAGGGGAGGAGAGATGTGAAAATAGGAACACATTTCTTAGAAATCTCCTACTCTAAATACAGACTCTGTACCAGAATATACCTGTTTCTTTTCACTCTTCTATTCCTCCAGGCAAGTATTTTCTGCATTATGTTCAGAATTTATAGATGTTACCTAAAGATAGTTCACTACAGTAGAATCATATCAGCCACAACTGGACACAGAAGTCTTTTGTGCTTGCTTTTTATATTTTTTCTGACCTTTCTCTCAATTTTAAACTCTCAATTTTTAGCCATTGTTTCATTTATTGTGCCTGCCTCTAACAACCTCACTGGCACCTCAGTGTGTTACTACAGTCTGATGTTAGCTTGGAAACCAACACTTCTGATGTAGTAGAATTTGGTCTGAATTAAGAGTACATGGCCTCTGAGATATTCTTATATCCATAAAGATTATGAACTTTAATTACATATTTTGACTGCTTGCAAAATTTATTTAATCACTTCCGGGTTTTTGTTTTAGCTGTATTTTTTAAATTACAAGTTCCCATATGAAATTTGAAAAAGCAAAGTGTTTTGCTTATATGTGTACACAATCTCATTTACATCTTCAGGCACACTTTAAAAAATGTGAGCCATATTACCCGGAATCGTTCAGCTTCTTAAGTGGAACGTGCAAAAACTCTGTCAAATTATTTGTATTAATTGTCAAAAGAACATAATGATTTATGCATATTGAGGAGGCTGAATATGTAGGATGAAAACTAAAATTAATTTTCAACCTTTGATAACCCAGGGTGGGTTTTTGAATAAAGACTTATTGCTAAACTTGCAACAATTTTTTTAATAAAATGCAGCATTTGCTATTTTTTATATATAAAAAGCTGTTCATAGGAAACCCTTGTAAGTGAAAAGGCTTAATAAGTTTTATGGCGTGAATTATTTTCATTAATACTTGAGTATATAACATAACATATACTAGAAGTGCTGAGTCTATTTGTTGAGTCAATACACACATGGCTTTAAAAGAGTTTCTTTAGTTTCTCAGTTTTTCTGTTCTTATTTGATTTCAAAATGTTGTGTAGTTTTTTTCAACTGAGCTAAATTTGAAGTTTACAGGTTTTACCAATACCTTATGTACTTTTGAACTTTGCCTTCTGATTCTAAGAAATGCATGTCCTTTTTGTTCCATTGGATAAGAATACGTTGTTCGATAAGTGTTTTGACTTCAATTTTATCTAAACAACCAATCCACATGTGCTGTGGTTTGGATATGGTTTGTTTAGCCCTGTCACATCTAATGTTGACATTTGAGATGCTTGGATTGTGGGGATGAATCCTTTTTAAATGGCTTGGCAACATTCTCTCAGAAGTCAGTGAGTTCTTATTAGTTTCCTGTGAGAACTGGTTGTGGAAAGAGCCTGGCACCTCTTTCTCTCTCTCTTGCTGTCTCTCTCCAGACATGTGATCTCCACATATGCTGGCTCCCATTTACCTTCCACCGTGAGTGGAAACAGCCTGAAGCCCTCAACAGAAGCAGGTGCTGGCACCATGCTCTTGTTCAGCCTGCAGAACTGTGAGCTAAATAAAGCTTTTCTCTTTATAAATTGCCCAGAACCAAGTATTTCTTTATAGCAACACAAACAGACTAAGACAATATAGATAGATGAAGTTAGCATCTCCATTCGACTACACGTTTCTCAAGATAGTTGTTTTCTACTGTGCCATATCATGCTAAATTCTAAAGGTGGAGAAACAGAATCTTCACTTTTCCCTCTTTGGATTCCCAGTTGCTAGTGGGAAATGATTCAAATAATATATTTTTTTCTGATCTGAAAAATAACTGCCCTCTGAAGACCAAACTGAAGAAATATATTTGGAATATGAAAATCAATGCAGGCAATATTGACTAAATTTGACGGAGCCTCTTTCATATGTTTGGACATAACATCATTATTAAAGAAATAACTAGCAGATCTAGAAAAAATATATTTGGCTAAAGGGAGTGAAAAACCATCTTTTAATCCTTAAATGGATTAGAAATATTATAGTAGAAGAATTGTTGTAGGGTAAGTTAAAATTATTTAAGTAATAGAAATAAGTGATGCTGACTTGAAGAAAATGTATAGTATCGGGAAAATCTCCAAATGACAGGCTCCAGTGGAAAATAATTGGGAGTTTTGGGGAAATAATTTCAAGAAGCATAGTCTCATCCAGGTGAAAGATAAACTGCTCAATAGAGCTGAGATCTTGATTTCTTTCTTTTTTTTTTGTCATTACAATAATTAGGATATGCTAAGTTATGACTGTGGATATTTACTCAGGGAACAGTGTGTTGACCCTCACATCAGGCTTTAGTTTATAGCCTCAACCTACGTGAGTTCTGGCAAAGCTGTTTAATTATCATAAGCTATGGTCACTAGCAACAGATGCCAAAAATCAGACTTGTGACTTACAAAGGAGCAATACTTGCAGGTCATATCAAGTCTTTTAAGCCATTCATTTACTTTATTTTATTTTAGGAGGGCTATTTTTGATAGATGCTAAACAACATGAAAGCATGCCTTAGGTATTTAACATTACAGTTGCTTAAGACATCCCTAGAAGAAGAAAGACACTCAAAGGCTGAGTGAAGAGAGAAATTTTGGGAAACAACTGAAACATAGGCATCAAAATGTGAAGATGCACTGACTTTCTGTTCAATCTAGAAATATAATAGGAAAAGAGGGAAAATGATGACCAATACAAAAACAGAAATTTGCCTTCTTTCCATGGAATTAGCAAGGATTGAAAAAAATCAGTCAAGCTGTAATTTCTGATGGCAAAACTGGAAATGTGGAAGGTAGCAATCTTAGCTGACTGTAGCACACGCAGCCAAGAGCCTTGGCTGGTGGCCAAAAAAAAAAAAAAATGCAGGAAGGTGATTCACTAAAGAGTTGTTTTAACTGCTTTCAGGATTCCTGATAGCCTCTGTGTGAGGGAAAGGAGGGAACCATATACACTGATGAGGACACATTCATTGTGGACCATCAATAAGGCTAAAATTCATGCATTTTCATGGGATTCTATGTTAGGAAATAGCACACATATTCAGGTTCCTCTTGCAGGGAAGGATTCTATAGATATCCAGTGTACACATATAATGTCTTTTATATATGTGTGTGTGTATAGATTTAGGTTGCAGCTAAAATTGTTAATATTACTGTATAAGATAGCTTCTCCCCACATTTTAAAAATTCTATGTTTCTAGAAAAGGGAGACATATATATACAAGTCATCCATAAAGAATTGTGAAAGAATACCTTGAAGTCATACCTGCGAGAATTCTTGAAAGAGTGTACAGATTATGACACTGCCTACATACATATTTTGTACCTGAAAGGCAACTATAATATTCTGAGATTTGAGTGCCATTTAAGAAATGAAAACTTAGACAAGAAAAAAAAAAAGAAGAAAGGAGTTTGGAATTGGCAGAAGATCATGCTTAAATGCTGACCTAGCCACAGTCAGACACAATATTCAGAGGACAAGGCAGGTGCAATGGTGATTTTAAATGGGTATCAGAATTCCAAGTTGTCTCCACTGAGCACCATGGAAGGTGGGCAGCACATAGACAAAGGAAGCAGGTCCCACTGAATCATGAGCAGAGGTAATTACAGCAGGCAGTGAAGAGGGGATTTCTTTTCATGTATGTTGGCTCCCGGGCTCTGGACCAGGCCACTAGCAAGTATGGCATCTCTAGAAACAAGCTCATGGTGACTAGAACTTTGATTTAGAGAAAAAATGAAAGTCTAGAGGTACCATTGTCTTCTGTTGGAGGTTGTTTAATGCTAAGTTATTAACTAACACAATTTCACATCTCAGAGTGTCTGAAAACTAGAGCAAGGCCAAAAGGTCCAGCTACACAGAACTTGATGCAGAAGTAAAAGTGGAGGCAGGGGAATTTGGTAGACCTTGGCAGAAAGAAGTCTGAGTTCACATTATATGGTAAGCAGATTACTTCTCCCACTCTCTCTCTCTCTCTCTCTCTCTCTCTCTCTATATATATATATATATATATACACACACACACACACACACAGATTAAAGAGCTTATGTTCCTATATTCAGAATGTTATTGAACTCTGATGCAAATATAATCTATATATACCCGAATTACCTTTTTCTAATCATACTTCATCTGCATAATTACCACTACTGTTTACTATTTTTTGTTTGTTTGTTTTTCTCCACTTACAGGTTTGTGTTTTTTTGTTGGTTTATTTATTGCTTTTTAGAAAAAGGTGTCAGTTGCTGTCTCTAGAGGCAGGGACAGAAGGTGTCCTTGGAGGAGGTCTTTTTTGTCCTAGAAAGGTCGCATAGCCCTTTTATAATAATTATTTCTGTGTGGAGTGACTACACATCTATTGCCCTAGGAAATGGGTTATTAGGACCTTACATATTTCATTCTTAGCCTTAATTTTTTTCTTTGTTATTGATGCAATTATTAATGGCTTGTCACTGAAGCTCCTAAGGCTTTCATAATAGAATACTGAATATACCACAAGATGAAATTGTACCTGTGTGCTTGTGGCTTTTTGTCACTGAAAAAAAAAAACATAAAATTTAAAACATTACCATTTTAGATCTCTACATGCTAAGAAAATTCAACATATGGAAGTTAATTCTCTTATTAAATACATTTTTTAATGTCTACATGGTAGGCAGGGTTCTAAGAATGAGCCCCCAACATTCCTTCACCTGTATAATCTCTAGCATTTTGACCATTTTGAGCGTGGGTGGAACCTGTGAAAATGATGGGATATCACTCTCAGGATTATGTTACAGTACATGGCAAAAGGGTAATAGCTACACTTGTCTAATCTAATCATGTGAGCCTTATTAAGATGGAAGAGCTTTTGATGCTCAAGCTGGTGATAGAGACAGAAGGCAGAGAGAATCAAAGCATGAGAAGGATTTGAGGTGCCGTAGCTGGCTTCTGAATAGTAAGGGCCACATGACAGCTTCTAGAAGTTCAGGGTGGCCCCCTGCTGACAACCAGCAAGGAAATGATGACCTGTGTGGCCTACAAATACAAAGAACTGAATTATGACAATGAATTACAACAACAGTGTGAATTGGCTTGGAAGCAGATTCATCCTCAGACCCCAGAGCTCAGCCTGGCTGACACCTTGCTTTTGGCCTGTGATACCATAAGCAGAGAACCTAGTCAAATGCACCTGGACTTCTGGCCCACGGAAAGTGTATGATAATAAAGGGTGTTGTTTAAGCTGCTAAATATGTGGTCATTTGTTATTCAGTGATAGAAAACCAACAGAATATACCATAAACTCTGTGTGAAGTGTTGAAACACGAGATGAATAGAACACTATCACTTCTTTTGAGATGTTTACAGCATAGTGAACAAGAAAAATGCATAAACACCAAATATAATTATAATGTATTAAATTCAGTGATAGGAGTTGTTTATAAAATGCTGTGGGTACCCATAGCATTTTATATGCGGTAGTGAATTCTGCCTAGCGAAATCAGAAGAGACCTTTCAGAGACTATGAGTGTTGAATCTTATAATGAAAAATAATATATCACAGAGACACATAATATTGCTGAGCAAAAGAGACAAATTCTTAATGCATGAATATTCACAACTCTACAAACTGATTGAAGGTACAAAGAAGGGCAACTTCAATTTTATAGGAAATTAACTGGTATAAGGGTGAATGTACCTTAGTGTTTGGAGAAATAGTTCTATCTCACAATATTTATTTCATTATGTGACAGAGAGAGTTCCTCCAGCTTATTCTGACTGAGCAACACTGATCATCAATGAGTAACTTAATTGAATTTCTGCAATGTATTGAATAACTTCACTAGCTCAGAAAAGTAAGTTAAAGCTTTGCAAATTGCTGTATCAGGTAAGATTAGATTCATCTGGTAGTGCCTGCAAACCCCCAATAACAATGACTGTAACAAGATGACATTTTCTCCTCTGTCTTGTAAAGGTCTTGAGATTTGCACCTGGATGGGAGTGATTATGGTGGCTGCACAGTGTCAGGGACATGGGCTTTTGTCTCTCTTAAGCATGTATAGTTTGTATTCCCATGGGGATCTCATGATCTAATGGTCTGTTAGAATTCAAGGATTTACATCTATATTCCATCCAGAAGTAAGGAGTAAGGATGCTTATGCTAACCATACCCTTACACCCCAGCAAGGTTACTACTCAGAAGTTGCCAATATCACTTCTATTTATATATCACCCATCAGACCTTAATCACATGATCACATCTATCTTCAAGAAGGCTGGAAAGTGTAGTAATATTTAAGATGGGCCATGTATTCTACTAGAAGTTATAGATTATATTACTGAACATTATGAACATTATGTACCTTGGATAGGAATCAACTAGAAGTAAGTACTCATATATTTCCTTTAAGTTTTAAATTTGTTCACTTTGAGAAGAGTTGAGTTATATTTTAACATCAGTGGTATTTTAAAACACTGTTTAAAAATACCATTTCCCGAAGTTTTTAACTTCAGGTAGTAAAAGGTCACTTAACAATGAATTGGAAGAAAGTATAGATGTACTAAGAACCACATTTATATAGAAAGTAAATTATAGTTATTTATTTTCAAAAAAAAGAGCATAAAATATACTATTTCCAAGGATACAGTGTTTTTCCCTCACCTTTAAGCCCTAGACATTCAAGAAAACTAGTTTAAAGTTTGAAAGTGCATTATTCACATTCTAATTAGAATGTATGTTATAGAAGTTGATGGACAAAAGTTTTAAAACAGTTCATACAGCTCACAAAAAATTTCCGAACTTAGTAAATCTAACTTGACAATAGATGACAGAGACTCTTTCATAGGGACTTGAGTAAATACAATATATAAACAGATTTGTTTTTAGTTAAGTTTTTCTATTTAGAAATTGAAAGTAGATTTGTAAGGGTAAATATCTTTGGATAGTTACTTGAATGAATGTTAGCAAAAGTTTCTCCAGAAAAGAACGGTGGAAGTGAAATATTCAATAATAGCCTTGAGAAATAACAGCTCAGAAACACAAGAAACATGAAAATGAGCAGCACAGCAATCACTGCAGGGAGAAGAACAGGTTTGGAGCGCCTCAAAAAGCTCCCATCCCCAGAGAACAATTACTATTTGACATATTTGGCAGAATCCTGGACTTGTCCGTATTTGCAGAGTTTGTCTTTATTTGACCCAATTCAGAGCTCACATAATGAGCAAACTCCTACTTCCAAGACATTTGGAAAAATCCATTAATGGCAATTATTTAACACATCAGTTGCCTGAAGTGGCTATAACAATTGGGACAGACAAGAGGCTGACCAAAAATTTTAAAATGAAAACCTGGAAAATGAGATGTCCATAGGAGGCTTTGGAGAGCTCCAATTATACCCCTAGGCCACACACATGTGCAGGGATGTCTGCATGCCTAGGGAAGATCTTAGAAGAACCTGGTATGTCACTTTTGGTTAACCTTGAGGGATTTCAAAGCAACTCATGAAGTCTAAAGTAGAGTTATAAACTGCTGGAGAATTGAAGATATGCCTTAATGTTCAATGGAGCAAAGGGTAAAAGACTTATTAGTAACATTATTTAAAACAATCTCTCTTCAATTATTGTCTAACCACTGAGCTGACCAAACAAAAACGTCACTTATTACATACTACATGAAAGACTTTTCAAAATTAATACAAGAAAGTCACTA
The DNA here is from genome assembly GCF_047675955.1 of Chlorocebus sabaeus. Classification (NCBI taxonomy): domain Eukaryota; kingdom Metazoa; phylum Chordata; class Mammalia; order Primates; family Cercopithecidae; genus Chlorocebus; species Chlorocebus sabaeus. The sequence goes on from NC_132927.1 coordinate 58,552,918, forward strand.
AACAAACAAAGAGCAGCAAACATCAACAAGAAACACTGGGAGAAGACAGAACATGATGCGTAGAATTTTCACATTATATTATTCAACATTTTCAGTTTATTTATTTATTTATTTATTTATTTATTTATGGATGGAATTTCACTTTTGTTGCCCAGGCTGGAGTGCAATGCTGTAATCTTGGCTCACTGAAACCTCCGCCTCCCAGGTTCAAGCAGTTCTCTTGCCTCAGCCTCCTGAGTAGCTGGGATTACAGGTGCCCCCCAACCATGCCTGGCTAATTTTTGTATTTTTACTAGAGACAGGGTTTTACCACGTTGGCCAGGCTGATCTCAAACTCCTGACCTCAGGTGATCCACCTGCCTCAGCCTCACAAAATGCTGGGATTACCAGCATGAACCACCACACTCGGCCAACATTTTCAGTTTTTTTTTTTTTTTTTTTGAAACGGAGTCTCACTCTCTTGCCCAGGCTGGAGTGCAGTGGCGCGATCTCGGCTCACTGCAAGCTCCACCTCCCAGGTTCACACCATTCTCCTGCCTCAGCCTCCCGAGTAGCTGGGACTACAGGCGCCCGCCACTGTGCCCAGCTAATTTTTTGTATTTTTAGTAGAGACGGGGTTTCACCGTGTTAGCCAGGATGGTCTCGATCTTCTGACCTCATGATCCACCCGCCTCGGCCTCCCAAAGTGCTGGGACTACAGGCGTGAGCCACCGCGCCCAGCCCATTTTCAGTTTTTAACAAAAATCTATGAGACATACAAGAAACAGGAAAGTAGTCCCTATATACAGGAACAGCCAAACAAAATTAAACAACAGTCAATGGAAAGAGTTCCTGAGCAAGCCTGTTTGTTGGACTCACTAGACAAAGCATTTATTTACTTTAAATATGTTCAAAGAATGAAAGGAAACTATATAGAAAGAACTAAAGGAAAGTGTGGTACAATGCCTCAACAAACAGAATATTAATAAAAAAGAAAGTACTTTTAAAAAGTCAAATACTAATTCTACAGTTGAAAAGTACAATAAATTAAATTAAAAATTTGCCAGGGAGGCTCAACAGCAGATTTTTGCTGGCAGGAGAGAAAATTAAGGAATGTCAAGATAGGTACATCGATATCATTCAGTTTTAGAAACAGGGAAAAAATGAGGGAAAATGAAGTGCCTCAGAAACCTGTAGAACACCATCATGTGTACCAATAATCAAATTCACAAAAACTTGGGGAAATGGTATTTCCCAAAGTTTTTAACTTTAGGTAGTAAAAGGTCACTTAACAATGTATTAGAAGAAAGCATAGACGTACTAAGAACCACAGAAAAAGGAACGGAAAGAATAATTGAATAAATAATGGCTGAAAATCTCACAAATTTGATGAAAAACTTTAATCTACACACTGAAGAAGTTCAACAAATTCCAAGTAGGATACACTCTAAGATTTTCATACTATGATGATTAATTTTACATGTCAACTTGTCTGGGCCATGAGGTGCTGAGACATTTGGTCAAACATTATTATGGATGTTTCTGTGAAGGTATTTTTGGATAAGATTAACATTTAAATCAGTAGACTGAGTAGAAGAGTTTGCCCTACATAATGTGGGTGGACTTCATCCAATAAAGTGTTGAATAGAATAAAAAAACCAACCATCCCCGAAGTAGGAGAGAGCTTTTCCTGCCTGATGGCCTTCAAAATGGGACACTGGGTTTTTTCCTACCTTAGTACTCAAACTGAAACTTTGTCTCTTCCTAAGTCTCAAGGCTCCTGGCCTTCAGACAGGAACTACACCATTGGCCCTGGTGTTCAGTTCTTTAGCTCTCCTGACTTTCCAACTTGCTAACTCAACACACCCTGAAGATCTTGAGATTTGCCAGTCTTCATATATCTATATTTTACATATAATGAATATCTTTATATGCACTCACACACATCCTACTCGGTCTTCTCTGAAGAACGTTGACTGATACACCTACCTAGATAATGTTATGTTCAAGCTCTTGAAACTAAAGACAAGACCAGAATCTCAAAAGTGAAAAAAGAAAACTGTCTCATCAGTAAGACTACCAGCTAACATTATGTCAAAAACCATAAAGGTTAAAAGGCAGTGAGATGGCATATTCAAATTGCTGAAAGAAAAAGATTGCAACCAAAAACTCTATATTCAACAAAACTGTCCATCAAAAATTAAAAAGAAATGAAGACATTTTAAGATAAACAAAAACTAAGGATTCAATGCTAACAGACCTTTCCTACAAGACATACTAAAGGCTCCAGGCTGAAATGAACAGACACTAGATAGTAACTTGAATCTACATAAAGAAATAAAAAGCATTAGTAGAGGTAACTTTATAGGTAAAAATAAAAGATAACATAAATTTATTTTTGTTGATAAATGTTTTCTCCTATTTGATTCAAAAAACTACAAAAAGTAAAAATTAAAAAACTGTGATTATATAATATATAATGATCCTATATTGTGTGTATTAGTCCATTTTCACACTGCTATAAATATACTATCTGAGACTGGGTAATTTGTAAACCAAAGAGGTTTAATTGACTTACAGTTCCGCGTGACTGTGGAGGCTTCAGGAAACTTGCAATCATGGCAGAAGGGGAGGAGAAGCAGGCACCTTCTTCACAAGGTGGCAGGTGAGAGAGAGAGAGAGAGCAGGGGAAGCTGTCACTTTTAAACCTTCAGATCTCATGAGAACGCCCTCACTATCATGAGAACAGGATGGGGGAATGGCCCCCACGATCCAATCACATCCCACCAGTCCCTTGCTGGAAATGTGAGGGTTACAATTCAAGATGAGATTTGGGTGGGGACACAGACCTAAACCACATCACTGTATAATGCATAATAATCTTACAGTGTAAAAAGATGTAATTCTGTGAACATAAAACATAAGGAGGAGGAAGGAGACATGTTGTTATGCAGCAAAGTTTGTGTATACAATCGAAATTTAGTTGATATTCATCTTAACTAGAGTATTTTAGATGATAATTATAATTCCAAGAAATTATTAAGATAATTCATAAAAATATGTAGTAAAGAAGGAAGCAAAAATATAACTAGAATGGTCCACCAAAAAAAAATCTAACACAAAAGGTAGTGATGGAAGAAGAAAGGACAGAAAGACATGAGATAAAATAAATAGCCAAATTAGAGATGTAAATCTTACTATATTAATATAACAATATACAATAATATTAAATATAAATGATGAATTGTATACTCAGAACAAAATACAGAAATTGGAAAAATGTGTTATTCAACAATATACTCTCTATTAAAGACATACTTTAGATTCAATGACAAAAAGAGATTTAAAGTAAAAGGATGGGAAAAATACCATGGAAACAGTAAATAAAAGATAACAAGTATGTTTGTATTAATATTAAATTTAAAAGACTTTAGTACAAAAATTTATTTTTGGAGATAAACAGTGACATCTATAATAATAAAAACGTCAATCCATTAGGAAGTCATAACATTATAAACACATAAACACCTAACAGAGCCCCTGAATACATGAAGTAATCACTAACAAAATCAAAGTAAGAATAGAGAATTCAACAATAATAGATGTGGAACTCAATACTTCACTTCCAACAATAGCTGGAACAACAGGTAGAAAATCGCAAGAAAATAAATTATATGAACAACACTGTCAGCCAACAAGATTTAAGAGACATATATTGAACATCCCATCCCACACCACTTGGAGCCTTCTTGGGGGTAGAACATATGTTACGCCATAAGACAAGCCAGAATAAATTTAAAATGATCAAAATGATACAAAAGTGTATTCTCTAACCACAATAAAATGCAATTAGAAATTAAAAACAAATAAATTTGGAAAATTCACAAGTATGTGGAAATTAAACAATACATTTCAAAATAATCAATAGGTCAAAGGAGAAATGAATAAAGGAAATAGAAAATACTTTTAGATGAAAAAAAGTGATAATATATCAAAACTTAGAAAGTGCAGCTAAAGTGGTGGTCAGAGGGAAATGTGTATATTAAAAAGGTAGAAAGACCTTATATCAAACACTACCTCAAGAAACTAGAAAAAAAAAAAAAAATCTAAATGCAAAGCAAAAAGAAATAAGAAAATAAAGATTAGGCTGGAAATAAATGAAATAGAGAATAGAAAAACAACAGAAAACAGTCAGTGGAACCCAAATTTGGTTTTTGAAAAAGGCCAACAAAATTGACAAATCTTTAGTCAGAAGGTCAGTGAAAATATACAGAAATAAAAATTATGGAATATAAAATAAAAACCTAAAGAGGATGCTACTGACCTTACGGAAATATGTATAAGAGAATACTATACCATGGACAACTGTATATCAACAAGTTAGGTAAATTAAATGCTATGGACCAAATTATAGAAAGATATAAACTACCAAAAATTAAGAAGAAACAAAAAATCGAAATAGATTCAAAACAGGTAAAAAAAAAAAAATTAGTACATCAAAACATTTTTACAACTAAAAGTCTAGGCTTCCCTGATGAGTTCAACTAAAGGTTTAAAGACTAAAAAATAGCAATTCTTTACAAACTCTTCCAAAAAATAAAAAAGGAGAGAAAACTTAGCAATTCATTCTATGAGAGCAGTATTACTTTGATACCATAATGTAAGATGATACAAAAAGAAGAAACTAAATTACTCCAAATTACTAGCCAAATTACCAGCAAATTGAATCCAGCAACATATAAAAAGTATTATATACAACGACCAGGCAGGATTTATTCAAGGAACGCAAGTTTGTTTTAAAATGTGAAAATCAATGTAATATACGACATTAATAAAGGACAAAAAATACATGATCTTCTTAACAGATGTAAAAAAAGAATTTGACAAAATAAACCACTCTTTGTGAAATAAATACTCAGTGACCTACAAACAGGACTTCTTCAATGTCATCAAGATAAATGTCATATTAAGAATGGCCAGTCTCACCACTTTTATTTAATATTACACTAGATTTTTTAGCTAGGGCAATTAGTCAAGAAAAAGTATTAAAAGTCATCCAGATTGAAAATACAGAAATGAAGCTACCTCTGTTCTCAGATGATAATTTTATATATGTAGAAAGTCCTAAAGAAGCCACAAAACACTACTAGAATTAGGAAACAATTTCAGCAAAGTTTTAGGAAACAAGATCAACATACAAAAATCTAATCTATTTCTATACATTAGCCATGAACATCTTGAAAGTGAAGTTTAAAAAGTAATTTACAACAACATGAAAAAGGATAAAATGTGTAAATAAATTAAAGAGGTACAAGACTTTCGCACTAAAACCTACAAAACATTGTTGGATGAAATTAAAAGAGGTAAACAAATTGGAAAGACATGCTATGCTCATAGATTAGAAGATAATACCTTAAAGATGGCTTCAGGTTCATTCCCCAATTGTCTACAGATTCAATGAATTTTCTTTTTTCTTTTCTTTTTTTTTTCCCCAAAAATTGGGAAGCTGATCCTAAAATTCATATGCAAATGGAAGGAATAACAATAAATGAGTGACAAAATAATATTTTATAAAAAGAAACAGTGATATTTTGGATTCTTCTCTACCCTGACCCTTCTTTAACTTTAGGAACCTTTAGGGTTGAGACTGACTATAGTTCAAGGAAGAATAAATATAAAATGGCCATGATTTCCCTCCCCTCTCTACTGAAAACAAACTATGAGTTTGGTTCAGGAACAGAGAAAAACAAACAAACAAACAAACAAAAAACAAAACAAGCAAAAAGCATGTGCCTGGTATAAAATTGAACAGAGACATTTTAAATCAGGACCCAGGACCATTTCCGTGTGTTTATAAAACTTCTGCCCCCTAAGGCCTCCCTGAGATGAAGTGACATGCCCTTCTCAATATGGAATTAAGCATGGTATTTTGAGTTTTGTTTTTGTTTTTGTTTTTGTTTTTGAGATGGAGTTTCGCTCTTGTTGCCCAGGCTGGAGTGTAATGGTATGATTTGGGCTCATCTCAACCTACCCCTCCAGGGTTCAAGCCTCCTGAGTAGCTGGGATTACAGGTGCCCACCAGCACGCTTGGCTATTTTGTGGTTTTAGTAGAGATGGGGTTTCTCCATGTTGGTCAGGCTGGTCTAGAACTCCCGACCTCAGGTGATCCACTAGCCTCGGCCTCCCAAAGTGCTGAGATTACAGGCCTGTGCCACCATGCCTGGCCTGAATATTTTGATTTTTAAAATGTCTCCTCATGCCCTGCAGTTTCTCTTAGCAGCCCAGTGAGAGAAGTATAGGCTCCTGCCTCTGAATTTAACTGACAGGAATGAATCATGCTCATTCAGAGAAATGACCTGCATTTTGTCAGATGCCATGCTCTGCACAGTCTCCTCTCAGTGGGACAGCCAGACGGCACGCAGAGTCACAGTGCACAAGGTTAGCAGGTGGTAAAGAAATCATGGCAAGCCAGTAAAGAGAATGATAGTCCTGGAGAAAAAAGTATTGTCCTTTAATAGCCACTGAGTTGATACTGTTCATTACAGTACAATTTCTGGCAGAAGGCTCAGTCTTTATCCCTGTACTCCTGGTTCTTAAGCCAGACCATGACTAAGGTGTTGGGAAGGAAAGCTGTTGTGTGTAAGAGAATGGACTTTGAGAGTGCAAAATCTACATTTGGGTCTTAGCTCTGGAACTTGAAGAGGCAAAGTGATATGGCCAAGGTCTCACAGCTACGATGGTTAAGCTTCCTCAACTGCGAAATGCCAGTAACAATAGTGTTTTCTTCATAGGGTTGCTATAAGGATTAAGGTATTGAAAGCATGTTAAGCATGTTTTACCATAAGTGACAATTCTTGGGTCATTTTTATTACATGAGAAGCTGATTTTTACTTTAAATCAGTATTCTAGTCAGCTTTCATAGATTTCCAGACTCTTGAGCCCAATTCTGTTAACCAGATAAGAGATTGGTTTGGCAGAACTATAATATGTATTTCCCAGAAGTTATCCTAGATTTGGACTATGCCTAACATTCCAAGCCTATTAATTTCATAGAATATAGATTGTAATGGCTCAAGCAGAAAGAAAGGATTAGAGACTTATAGTTGCCTAACGCAAGAATTACACACTCCCTTAAGAAAAATGAGAATGATGTTTGGACTCTTTTGCCATATTGATCTTGTAAGGAAGTCAAATAACTGTGTCAGGGGGTTGGGCATAGAAAGGGGGCTTTGCACTTTCAAATGGGTTGACAATAATTATTCATCTTTTTGAGATAAGGAAAGTCAAGTCAAGAAGGTTAATCTCACCAAATAGCAAATCATTTTTTAATTGTCTACTTCGAAACAAGGTCTTTTGATTCTCAGCTTATTGAGTTTTATTTGAGGCTCCATAGGAGCAAACAAAAAAAGCAAGCTTGAACACTGACTAGGATAGGTTTCATGAAAAAAGTGAAATCTTAACAAGTCTCATGGTGATAAGTAGAGGCAGATTTGAGGACTCTCCTTTTTTCATTTACCCAATAAAGGAAATAATTGCCTTGGTTTCATTTTACTCTGTTGGTATGCATGTAATGCTTGTCATACAGCTGGAAAAAGTCATCCTGGGGAGAACTTCCTTATTTCAAAGGAAAACATAAATTGAACCATTGTGGGAGAAATGAAGCCATCAGGCACAACTACGATGTTTTAAATGAGACTGTACTAGGCCAATAGGTAACCCTGGTGCTGAGTCCAACCCCAGAGAAAGATGGTGACAGATCAATGGAAGAGTGGAGGGGAGAGGTGGAGCAGGAGCTTGGAGCTGGCAACCAGCAAGGAAGCTACAGAGGAGCTAAATTATGCATCTTATTTAGTACATTTATTATAGGAACATTTCTAAACAAGCATCCCGAAACAAATGTGACTATTCATAAGCTCCCTGCTGTCCTGAGCAGATTTAGTGCTTGACAATTTTATCCTAATGGCTTTGTGGTGTCTGCTGAGTTTCATCTCTTTACAGCATTTTATGAATTGTCATTTTGTGGGGATTTTAAACAGGCTGCATTTGCCCTTCATTTGTGGTTGTGCAACCAAGTCAGAAATGGATACATGTAGAGTGAAGATGGCACAGGAATGGGAAGAACATGGTTGTCTAAATCATATTCAGCTTAAGTTTTTGGTTGGCATTTACCAGATCATTATTCTTCCCTATTGTTTATTAATTGATTCTAAGAACTTTTGAACATCTCTTTTGTATTGGGGTTTGAATTCTAGATCCTGGGAGCACGAAGAGGGATAAGGTGAGATCCTGACATCAGGAAGTACAGTTTTCAGAGCTGGGGACAAACATGAAAAAGGTGAAGGCAGACCTAGATAAATAAAGATATCAAATGGTGTGAGGCATAAACAAGGGTATAGTGATTCTACCTGGAAAGTAATGGGAAGATCAAGAATGCATTTCAGAGAGGAAATGATGAGGGTATCATTGATATAGAAATAAAGTGAGCAGACAGAGTCAGCAATAGGCAAGATATGAATTAGCTTGGTGGTTTAGAAAAATAGAAGCAGATCAGAATAACTGGAACATGAAGGGGAAACAGAGGAGTAGATACAACCTGAGTAAAGACTGGTAAGACAGGGCCAGGGGATGGATAACTCTATACACCATGTGAAGGAGTAGAGATGTAAATAAGTTGAAGTTCCACAGCCAAGATGACAAGTGGTATAGATGGAATCAAGGCAGTAGCACTGTGGCCAGAGGGGGCAAAAATTAGATATGATTGATGGAAAGGGCATAGAATCTACAGTATTTGATAACATGTTGAATGAGTGGTGTGTGAGGAAAAGTGTGGAATCTAGCATGGGTCCGAAGTCTCTAGCTTGGGTGACTGAGTAATATGATCATGTAAAAGGATGTAAATCTCATTTGACATCCCAAGCTAGGGAAGCAGAATATACTCTTTAAATATATAAACAAAAAGTATACTAGAAGGAAGTATAACAAATATTAACAATGGTAATCAATAAGTGATGCAATTATAGGTTATATAATATGTTTCATTCAGTTGTCCAGTATTTTGCAAATTAAAAATAATAAACATGAATTACTTTTAGGACACGAACAGCTATAATAAAAGTTTTTAAAAAATAATTGTAAGTAGAATAAAAAGAAGTTCCTATAAAATATTTTTCTTGGAACTTGGCTTGTGTAAATAGTTGTATGAATTAAAAAAACGGAACTCTATGAATACGCTGAACGATAAGGATTCCATTTTGAGTAATGATATATACTTCCTTCTTTTTTTCTACCTTTTGACACTGATGTAATTCTCAAACTATATTGAACTACAACACAAATAGCATGATAGGGAACAGCACTTAAGGCTTGCTTATTATTAACAGATTTAAAAACCTAGTGGTTAGGAAAGAGGAACATGGGAGTAGAGAAAGATTTTTCTTGTTTTCATGATCCATGACACCTACTGGATATATGGCTTGGTGCCAGTATCACTTCTTGTGTCACCATTTCCTCAGGGTTTCAGAAATGCTTTTGGAGGAGATAGTATTAAAAGTATCTATATGCACAAGTTTTCCTGGATAGTATTTCTATGCATCAATCTTTCACATCCATGCTGTATGTATTTCTACACATAGGCTTGGACACCGTTTATCAGCTTTAGTATTCTTTAGAGTGACAGTTATTTCCTAATATCTTTAACATGATTTATCAGCAGATGTTCCTACACACTTTAAATTTTAAGAAATTGGCCCATTGTCCTTTGAATTTGAGCTGAACTTTTATTTCATGAAAGTCATGAGAGTTAATTTAAAACATTCTTAGCTCTTGAGTCTAAAGAGCATTTACTTCTGTCTGAAGACACCTTTGCACAGAAAAGAAAAAAAAATCGATAGCTGACCTTAATATTTTCTTACTTCAAAGAGACCACTGACTATTCTTTTCTACTAGTTATTCGTGAACCTGTATCCTCATCTGAGAGTCTTAGCTTTTGATTAGAAATTCAACTTAAGTTTTTTGTTTATCTTTTGTCCACAGTATTTCATAAGAAAAGTAATCCACCCTTTAGAGACTGTTGCAAATTTGAATTACTAAAAACCTGAAGCAGAACTGAACATTTGCCAGGATTTCACTCCCTGTGCAGTATTGTACTCCCTCTTGATGCTTCCATCATTTCTGATTTTGATACCAGATTTCAGTTTTCTTTAATTATGAGAAGCTATAAGAACACCTCCTTGTTCTTTCTCCATTCCTAGAGGGAAGCAGAGGGAACATTGATGAACTTAATCTCCCATTAGAACCTTAACGTCTTTAGAAATGAGCTGAATATCATGAAGCAGTCTTTTCTGGCTTACCTTTCTCCTATTACCTCTGTTGCTTTTTTTTTTTGCCTTGGCTCAATGCCTATTTCAATGTTGGGATTTTTGAGCTCTCTTGGGACTCAGAGGTTACAGCATATGATCATACTCTAGTGGCAAGTGGGCAGATAAAACTACCCACTTACCCATTTGCTAGCAAGAATGAGACAGGAAGATGCACTTCAAGAATGCATTTTACCCAGGGGGATCATAATGACAAGCCATAGCCAGCAACAGACGACTACTGAATGGACCATCTATCTCTGTAAAAGGCATTTCAACATGGTGAAGCCAGTAGCTGAGAGGCCAATTGAACTTTTAAAACAGTGAACAGCATGCACCGGGGCCTTATCTTCCAAGTTCTTATTTTATTACATTCCTATACCTTCAAAGTGCAGAGATAATATTTTTTTCCATGAGAAGATTAAGATTTAGGCCAAAAGATTCTCTTTTGAGTTGTGTGAGAAAATGAGTGGAGGGGAGAAAGAGTGAAATGGTACTTCTTTGCATATTAGGTTCTATTCTCAATCAGCACATTGCAGTTACATCCTGAAAATTAATGTTTTTTTGTTTGTTTGTTTGTTTTGCCTATAGTTGTGTTGAACTTGTATCTGAATTGATGGCTTAACTTCTCAAAAATGTAGGTCTGGAAGATACATATCTCAACATAAAGGAGAAAAGTCATATATTATCAAAATGGGATATAATCTAGATATGAAAGACTTGGCTTTGAATTTTGTTGTTAGCTAAGTCAGTCTAAGTGACACTAAAAATATAGGAATAAAGTAAAGGCAATGGCTTCATAAATTTTAAATAAAATATTTTAAAGTATCTATTAAAATTAAAGATAAAATTCTGTAACTTAGAATTTTAAGATATGACATAGCTACATAACCTTAATCAGCATAAGTTTTATTATGGCTATAGCTATAATTTCATTAAGAAACCCATTTGGTCTCTAATGAATCAAACTCAGTAAACTTCAATTTTCCAACTTCAACCAATCTGAGGGTGTATTATCTCCATTTTCTTAGGTAGTGACTTGATATTTTAACAGAGCTTTGAACTGTTTAAATGTTTTTGTCATATACCTCAGAGAGATCTAGTCCCTGACTGGTTGTCAGTACAGATTGTGATTCTTAAGTTGTCTTTATTATGGCCTGAATCAAACAAATCCTGAGTTCCCTTCCCCACCATGAAATAATTGCCCTTTCCAAACAGTCTCAATGTTTATACATGTGTCACCTAAATGCACTTTTCTTAAAACTTCTCCGGATAGCAGTTGTTTCCATTAAGATGTGGAAATAGCAAATTAGCGAGCATGCAGCTCTTGCCTATGATGCGGGGAGCACCACCAAATAAAGATGAAAGTGCAAACCTTTTCTTGCTCACTTGTCTAAATTCTACTGAGTCATTGTAAGGAGAAGACAGAAGACAGTAGTCTCTTTGAATGGAGAAGATATCTGGTTAAACGTAAAATATATGGATCGTGTAATAAAGAAAGAATTATAAACATATCAAGAATATACATTGAGAATTGCTGAATTTGCGGGGCAAAATTTGAAATTGACATCCTGGAGAACAGTGAATACACCTTGATTGGCTATCACTTTTATAGCGTTTCCTCTACTTTGTGGTGATTTACTAGGACAGTTTCCTAGTCCCCATATTTTTGTTCTCCTAAACTGCACATGGCACGCATTCCAACTTGCACCTCCACAGGCTGTTGTAAGCCTTCACCTTCTGGTCACAACATTCCTACAGATAACTCCTAAGAGTACTCCTAAGAGAGTGCTTGCATGTAATAAATGACATGTGATTTCTATTAAACAGTCTTAGAAGACTGTGGATCAGTGTGTGCGTAATCCTTCATTAGTCTTTTCCTTACATGATTGTAGTGGCTCTTGAGAAAAATGAAGACTTCTTTTTTTCTTTTCCTGTTTCAGAATATAAGGCAGGATAAAGCACAAAATTCCAGGACTAGGGAAAGAATGCTTTAGAATTTCGTTTTTTTGGTTTTCACGTGAAGACTTATCTTGGATTTAATAGTGTCCATGTACGGATTTAGTTCTTAATTTATAGCTGCATCATGAGTGGTTTCTCAAACCTTTAAAGGTCTGTCTTCATTTCCTGTGGGCAGAGTATTTCTTTTTCGTTCTCTCCATAAAGCATATCTGTGTCGTATTTGTTTGTCAGTCAGGCAGGATCCTAGCAGGAACAGATGCTTATACCTCAAATTGAGTCTTTGGAGGAAAGTGTATTAGAAAGACCATCCACAAAGGTGTGGACAGACTATAAAAAGGCAACACAGGATGAAGTGTGCTTACGGAAAAGTGACAGAGGCAGCATTTCCACCCCTGCAAACGGAGAGTCACTGGAGGTAGGGAGAGGACAGAGAGAGCACTCTGTATCACTATTCCAAATAGTACTGATGCAGAAAAGAGAGAGAAGCCAGGGCAATTAATGTATTCTCTGAATTTCCTCTCTTCCTTTCCTCTCTCAAAACTGCTGCAGTTGCCTCCCATCAGAAGAATTAATCAGATAAAAGAAAATGGGACCTGGGCCAGGAGCGGTGGCTCATGCCTGTAATCCTAGCACTTTGGGAGACCGAGGTAGGCGGATTGCCTGAGTTCAGGAGTCCGAGACTAGCCTGGGCAACATGGTGAAACCCCGTCTCTACTGAAATACAAAAAATTATACAGGCATGGCGGCATGCTCCTGTAGTTCCAGCTACTCGGGAGGCTGAGGCAGGAAAATTGCTTGAACCCAGGAGGAGGAGGTTGCAGTGAACCCAGATGGTGCCGCTGCACTCCAGCCTGGAAGACAAGGGACCTGTTGTTTCTGTTGATACAGTTTTTGTAGATCAGCTCTCTAGAGTAAAGCAGGATGGAAAAATGCAAAGAGTAAAGCTGAAGGAGCAAATGGAAGATAATCAATGCACAGGGTGAGTGTATTTTGGTCTCTGCTGCCACTACCAACAAGGCTGAGTGCACAGCAAATGTCTTGATTACTGGACTGAAAAGATCTGTAATTAGGAGCTCATTACACATCCACTGGAACTTCAAAAGTCCATAGTTTGATTTGGGTAAGTTATTCTCTGGAGCCCAAAAGAAAAGGCTTGAACAAGAGATCTTTAGTCATTGCCTGGTGAACATTTGTGGTAGTACACTGGTTATTCTTGGATACTCCAGATTCATTCTCAGCACTCCTCTGGCTTGCTTTGTCTCCTGGGAGGCTGACCACTTCTGATTACATCTCAATTCTCCTTAGACCTTTAGCTTCTGGTTGGGGTTTCAAAATGAGAAGCTCTGGCTAAGCAAATAGGTGTTTTTGTTTGTTTGTTTGTTTCTTTAAATAAACTAATAAAACCAAAGAGGTTAGGGATTGTGTTTCTTTTTCTTTATTTCTTTCACAAACCCAGAAGAATAAGCCTATATATATTACAATAAATATGTAGTACATTATTGATTGGCTGGAGGTTCATAAAACGTGTCTCAGCCTGCATCCCAAAACAAATTCCAACGTCCATTATGAATGCTGCTACAGGGAGAGATTTATTTCCCATCGTGATTTACTCATTCAGCAAATATTAATTGACACTCCCGTCCACTCTATGCCATGTTGAGCTCTAGGAATTACAGGTGCAGTGGAGGGTGATGCAGATGGAGCACTTGCCTTGATGGCACTTAGAGAATGACATGGTGAGAGGGGCTTGAGCTTCGGAGCCCAGAAGATGTGGGGCCCTGGTTCCAGGACTGGTTTTGTGAAATGCTGGCAAGTTTACATTATTTTTTACAAATCAGTTTTTCTCATTTGTAAAAATGGCGATGTTAATATTTTGTAAGTTTATTTTTGAGAATTAAATAAAATAAGCATAACAGATCACTTATCATAGTACTGGGTACAGAGCCAGAGGTCTACACATATTAGCTACTGTAATTAGTGAACTGCATGGGGACAGGAAAGAGCATGAAAGGGCATTGACGATGCCAAGGTAGGAGCACTGGCCTTAGAGGGGGACAATTCCAAGCATTGAACAAGCCATTTAAAAGAGGCCTATACCAAGAGAAGGGCCAAAAATTCCTTTCTTGGTGCAATGAGAAAATCTTGCTTCTCAGAGTGGCAAGGCAAGATTCAGTGTGTCAGGATGCTTGGTACTGGGATTTGCCTGTCAGCCCAACTTTCATGGCGCCATGTCTTGAATCCTCTGGTGTGTATGGTTGAATTGGGGAGGAGAATAGCAGAACACTTGCTACCTCTCTAACAGAATTAAACTCAGAGGAAGAAGAGGTGCTGTTTTCAACTCCCCTAGTCCCCAGTTTTGATACTTTAGAGCCTCCCTGGGGCTCAAAGAAAGAAGATGGGATGCAGCAAATTGTGGAGACAGCTGTGATTTCAGTGAAAATTTTAGTGAAGGCATTAGTCAGTAGTGGTTTGGAAGAGACAATAGGCATGCCCTGAGGACCTGACAACCAAAGGGTGTCGAGATTTAGGATAGATAAAGCAGGAGATGAGGAAATAAAAACCAGTCCTCATATAGTAGCTGTAGTGGACTAGCCCATAAATGCAGAACAGGGATGCACGGAGACATCCAGGGGGATAAATTACCCTAGGGTTGCATAGAAATACCCGTGGGGATGAAATTACCAAAGGATTGGGGTTAGGGCCTCTCTGAGAGACACATTTTACCTCTCTTTTGGTGATTCCTAGTCATCTACATATTTCTAATGATGAAACATAGTTTCAAAAGTTAGGAAATACAAATAATACTTTTAGAATATTAATAATAATGCAAGAAAATTCTACTATGAAATATACAAAAAGCAATAATGTATAGTGTACAATGATGATGGAGTCCAGTGCTAGGATAAAATTTTAAAGTACAGGTAGACAGACCTCTTTTTATTACACTTCACTTACTTGCACCTCACAGATACTACATTTTTTACAAAGTGAAGGTTTGTGGCAACTTTGCATCAAGCAAGTTTATTGGCACCATTTTTCCAACAGCTTGTGCTCACTTCATGTCTGTGCATCAATTTTGGTAATTTGTGCAATATTTCAACTTTTAATTATTATTATTATATTTGTTACAAGTGATCTATGATTAGTGATCTTTGATGTTATTGTTGTAATTGTTTTAGGACTCCACAAACTATGCCCATATAAAACAGGGAACTTAATCAATAAATGATGTGAGTTCTTACTGCTCCACCTGCTGTCCATTCCCCCATCTCTCTCCCTCTCCTTGCCCCACCCTATTCCCTGAGATACAGCCATATTGATATTAGGCCTATTAATAATCTTACAATGGCCTGTAAGTGGTCAAGTTAAAGGGAGAGTTGCACATCTCTCACTCTAAATTGAAAGTTAGAAATGATTAAGCTTCGTGAGAAAGGCATGTCAAAAGCTGACTTAGGCCAAAAGTTATGCTTCTTGAGCCAAACAATTAGCTAACTTCTGAATGTAAGAGAAAAGTTCTTGGAGGAAATTAAAGGTGCTACTTCAATTGAGACACAGATGATGGGAAACCAAATGAGCCTTATTGCTGATATGGAGAAAGTGTTAGAGGTCTAGATAGAAGATCAAACTAGCCACAACATTTCCTTAAGCTAACACCAAACCCAGAGCAAGGCCCTAATTATCTTCAATTTTGTAAAGCTTGAGAGAGGTGTGGAAGCTACAAGTGTCTTTGAAGCTAGCAGAGGTTAGTTCATGAGGTTTAAGTAAAGAAGCCATCTTCATAACCTAAAAGTTCAAGGTGAAGCAGCAAGTTCTGATGTAGAAGCTGCAGCAAGTTATCCAGAAGATCTAGGTAAGATAATTGATGAAGGTGGCTACACTAAATAGGTTTAGATGTAGATGGAACAGCCTTATATTGCAATAAGATGCCATCTTGGATTTTCGTAGTTACAGAGGGGAAGACAACCCCTGGCGTCAAAGTTTCAAAGGACAGTCCGGCTCTTGTGATGGAGACTATTGCAGTGCAGCTGGTGATTTTAATTTAAAGTCAATGCTCATTCACAGAAATCCTATGGCCTTTAAAATTTACGCTAAATCTACTCTGCCTGCACTCTATAAGTGGAACAACAAAACCTGAATGACAGTACATCTGTTTACAGCATGGTTTACTGAATATTATACGCCCTTTTTTTTTTTTTTGAGATGGAGTCTCGCTCTGTCATCCAGGCTGGAGTGCAGTGGCACAATCTCGGCTCACTGCAAGCTCTGCCTCCCGGGTTTACGCCATTCTCCTGCCTCAGCCTCCTGAGTAGCTAGGACTACAGGCGCTCGACACCACGCCAGGCTAATTTTTTTTTTTTTGCATTTTTAGTAGAGACGGGGTTTCACCATGTTAGCCAGGATGGTCTCAATCTCCTGATCTCGTGATGTACCTGCCTCAGCCTCCCAAAGTGCTGGGATTACAGGTGTGAGCCACTGTGCCCGGTCTAGAAGCCCACTTTTAAGACCTACCACTCAGAAAAAACATTCCTTTCAAAATATTGTTATTCATTCACAATGTACCTGGTCACCAAGAACTCTGAAGAAGATATACAAGAAAATGAATGTTCGCTTCACACTGATAACATAACATTCATTCTGCAACCCATGAACCAAGGAGTAATTTCACCTTTCTTTTATTTAAGAATACATTTAATAAGGCAATAGCTGCTGGAGATAGTGATTTTCTGACAGATCTGAGAAAAGCACATTGAAAACTTGCTGGAATGGATTTTCCATTCTGTATGCTATTAAGAACACTCGGGATTCATGGGAGGAGGTCGAAATAGCAACATTAATAGGAATTTGAAAGAAGTTGATTCCAACCTCACGGATGACTATGAAGAATTCAAGACTTCAGTGGACGAACTAACTGTATGTGGTGGAAATAACAGGATAATTGGAATGAGAAGTGGAGCCTGAAGATGAATTACTGCAATCTCATGATAAAACTTGAACAGATGAGGAGTTGCTTCTTAAAAATAAACACAGAAAGTGTTTTCTTTCTTTCTTTTATTTTTTGAAGAAATCCACTCCTAGAGAAGATGATATATGAACAGTGTTGAAATGACTACAAAGGTTTTAGAATATTATAAAAACTTAGCTGATAAAGCAACTGCAGCATTTGAGAAGTCTGAATCTAATTCTGTGTGTAAATGTTGTCGAACAGCATCACAGGCTACAGAGAATTCTTTCATGGAAAGAAGAGTCAGTCAATATGGCAGACTTTAATATTGCCTTATTTTAACTAATTCTCACAGCTACCTTAGCCTTTAGCATCCACCACCCTGATCAATCAGCAGCCATCAACATCTAGGCAAAGTCTTCCACCAGCAAAAAGATTACATCTCTCTGAAGGCTCAGATAATCCTTAGTATTTTTTACCAATAAAGTATTTGCTAATGAAGATATGTACATGACTTTTTATACATAATGTTATTGCACACTTAATATACTACAGTATGGTATAATCATAACTTTTATAGGCACTGGGAAACCAAAAATTTTGTGTGACTTGCTTCACTGAGATACTATTTTTATTGTTGTGACCTGGAACCAAACCCATAATATTTTCGAAGCATGCCTGTATTATTTTCTTTTAGTCCTGTCAGTGTGTCTCTGTGATTGCCCTGTAACTTTTGAGATAATTTGGAAATCTTTTGTGAAACTGAAATACACATGAAATAATCCTCCTTCTATTCTCTCTTCTCTTTATTCCCCATACCAAGAATGAGCCTGAATTGTGGTGCTATGATAGATGATGGGAGCAAGAACAGCCACAGACACAGTTGAGAACTTTTTTTTTTTAACCCACAGACTAGATCAGCCTGGGTTATCTCATGTCCCACTTGTGGTAGCCTGTAATATGGTAAGTGTTTGCTGTCTCTGCTCTCTTGATTCCAATTTACTTCTCAGCCTAGCCTTAGCTTCTTTTCCCATCACTCTAGTGGAATACTTTTCGTTAATGTCATAAGTGATCTATTAACTGACAAGCCAATGGTATATACTACTTGACCACTTTAGTCTACTCTCTGATCATCTTCTTTCCTTTGTCTTCCTGTGTGATCTTCTGTAATCATAACCACTGATCTTGCTATTTAATTTGCCCAACTTGCTGGGCACGGTGGCTCACGTCTGTAATCCCAGCACTTTGGGAGGCCGAGGCGGGCAGCTCACGAGGTAAGAGATCGAGACCATTCTGGTCAACACGGTGAAACCCCGTGTCTACTAAAACTACAAAAATTAGTCAGGGGTGTTGGCACGTGCCCTGGGAGGCTGAGGCGGGAGAATTACTTGAACCCAGGAGGCGGAGGTTGCAGTGAGCTGAGATCATGCCACTGCACTCAAGCCTGGGCAACAGAACCAGACTCTCTCTCTCAAAAAAAAAAAAATTGTCCAATTTCCTCCTCTGCCCTCTCCTTATAGTGCTGCATTCTAAAGAAGTCCCTCCTAGGTCCTATATTATTCCAAATCTCGGCTATTCCCCTAAGGCACATCATATAATCAGTGGTTACTACTTTTTTACATAAGACTCACAATTCTATATTACATCTCCAAACCCAAATTTCCTCCTGGGTCTCATATTCACATATCTAACTATTTTTGTCTATTGTGTGTGTGTGTGTGTGTGTGTGTGTTTTTACTGGAGTGTAGCATACTCAACAAATATTTGACATAAAAAAAGGAACTCTCTGTATTTTCGCTGTTTTACAACATGCAAAATGCTCTAGCTTTTTGTTTATTATAAGTTAATAGCGTCCTAGTCACACATGGAGCCACTTTTGAGTCTTCACGCTCATGCTCCACAGTAAGTTGCAATCACAGTAACTATTTCATAATACCTTTCAAATATGGCATTCTCATTGTTATTGTATAACTTTTGAAAATCGTACAGGCTTCTTTTTGGTTCCTCCTAACATGAACCATACTATCACCAGAATTATTTTCTAATAAATAAAGATGATCATGCAAATTTCCAGCTTCCAAAACCATGTGGACTCCCAGTTGCCTTCAAAATTACATCTTAACTCATTACACTAGACTGTAAGAATCTTGCTATATCATTTCCTATAATGCCCTTACTTTTTTTAATCTAAGAAAATACCCAATTATTCTGCAAGAGGCAGATCAACTGGCAAATTGATTGAAATTGGTTGAAAACTTTCAAGACTACCCAGCAAGTGTGATTTTCATTTCTTTTCTGTTCTCCCACACAGTTTGTTGTTGTTGTTGTTGTTTAGGTAGCATCACTTTAAAATTTCCCAGAATAACATTTGTTAGTTTTCATTTTTTAATCTCCTATTTCTCAGCCCGGTGCATGCATTACAGGGGCTCAGGGTACAGTTGAATCATGCATGCATGCATGAATGAAAAATACTGAAAAGCAGGGACTGATAGTAATATTTTGCTGCATCTATGCCAGTTTTGTGGGCTAACAGGCTTGGTATGTGACATCCATAGCTTCATTTTTTCCTGAAAGAAAATGTAGAAATCAAGGATTTATAAGAAAACAGAACCCTCCTTTGCAGAGGCAAGAGGCAGAAAGAGCAATGGCATTTATCAGAGAGTTAGCATGGGGTAGTAAATTCATGTGACAAAGTTGAAGTCTTCCAGCCAGGCAGTCAACAATGGTTTAGTTGATAACCTCAGAATTTAGGGTCAATTTCTACTGATACCCTCACTCCCCTTTGACCAGAGAACTACTCCTTATCTTTATCATATTTCTAATTTTGTTAAAATATTTTTAAAAAGCTATTGATTTAGCAGTCACTTTACTATTCCGTCTATTTATGGTAACAAACTCAATGGGTTGACCTGAACTATAATTTGTCATCTCTTTGCTATTTTCTGTTTTGTTTTCCAAAAACAATATGCTGTTAAGAATAAAGGCATCGCTATGTACATACAGGCTCTCTGGGCTAACTAGGTTTTTGTGGATGGAAGACAAATGATTGTAAACAAAGGGAGTTTCCTCTGTTGTAACCTTGACCCATGAAGGCCAAGGAATGTACTGTTCATTTAGATGAAATTCATTTCGCTGTCATATTAGTTATGCTTGAAAGTTTTATATCCAGCAGAGATTTTCAGGGACATGCTGTTCCTGGAACAGTGAACATGCTAATGCAGACGGATAGAACCGTAGAACACACTTCAACAAGCGTAGAAAATATAACGCAATAGGGGAAGAAGGAGGAAGGAAGGAAGGGAGAAAGGGTGGAAGAGAGAGAAAAACAGTGAGAGGAGAGAGCGAGAGAGCATGAGAACAAGTGAGCACATTTTCATCCTGATTTTTTTTTTTTTATAATAGTGTTATTGCATCAAGCTTTACAGCAAATTACATTATTTTCTTTATTTATTTTGGGAAAATATCCATTCCCTTTTCGAAAAATGATAATACATTCATGTGCTGTCAAGAACTGTGAAGGGTCTGATATCTTACCCTGCTTACAAGCCAACAATTTAGCCTGTACAGCTTCATGGATGCTGGCAGAAGATAGAAGATTCCTGGGTCGGAGATAGAGGACTTTATTACTCAGAGAACACCAGGCAGTGTAAACTTCATGTTTACAACAACTTTGCTTCCCGCCTCCTCTGAGTTCCACAGAGGAAACATGGAAAAGGGCCCAGGTCGACGCTGCACACACAGCGGGTTCATATGTTAGCTGAAAAATCCTGAGCTTAGTTAACCCTCAATTTTATAAGCGACTGTTAGCAAACATGCCTGATTTTTGCCCTGCAGGGAGACATTATCTATATTATCCTCAACAGCAAGCAAATCTGTTTCTTACCCTGAAGGGAGACACTCTGTTTTCTAAAGCTATTTGCTGTACAAACATCCTTAAAACCATAGTTCTTACCTACACCAACGGATCTTGAGAATTATTTTTCCAAAGTTTAAAAACTGAAAAATTATAAAACTCTGCTCAAGTAATAAAGTTTTAATGCACAGTAATTAAAGATAATAGTAGTGTATATCATGTAATGCTTGCCACTTTACATAATGCCATCCTATACATTTTTGCATTCAATCATATGTAAAATCAGTGATAAAAAAGCTAAATGCTTTCCTGGTTTGTAGCTAATGAGCCATGTTGGTAGGAAGGGGTTCTAGAATTATCATGACAGTCACATACATTAGGGTGGTACAGCTGGAAATGGAGGTTATGAGAGCTATAATAAATCATGTGTTTGTGTGTGCTAGTGTTTCTTACCAGGTTATTGTAAAACAAATGTTATAAATTATCTATATGCATGTACTATTGACTTTCTGGCATTTTCCTTAATCAGCATCATTAAAACTGCATCACAACAGAATGAGAATGTGAGTGTAACTTAGAAATTAAAAATAGAGATACTATGGCCAGATGCAGTGGCTCACGCCTGTAATCCTAGCACTTTGGGAGGCCGAGGTGGGTGGCTCACTTGAGATCAGGAGTTCAAGACCAGCCAGGTCAATATGGTGAAACCCTGTTTCTACCAAAAATACAAAAATTAGCTGGGCGTGATGGTGCGCGCCTGTAGTTCCAGCTACTTGGGAGGCTGAGGCAGGAGAATTGCTTGAATCCTGTGGGGAAGCGAAGGTTGCAGTGAGCTGAGATTGCACCAGTGCACTCCAGCCTGAGCATCACGGTGAGACTCCGTCTCAAAGAAAAAAAATACTAGAGGTGCTGGGTTTAGAAACAATTTTCTCAAGGAAATGTAAAATAAGATTTAAAAGATATCAAAATCCTATCTCCACAAATTGAGTACCAGAGAGACAAGCTGCGATTGCCTGCAAGCTGGAGAGATTTCACAGATATGCTACTGAGTAGCTCATGTTACCTTTGAGATTTTCTTTTCCTTTCCTTGTTAGAGAATTAAAATCAATCTTGAATCAAAGGCACATTGGCCATTAGTGTTGAAGGGCCCCAAAAGAAACCTGCAGCACAGAGAACTTTAAGCGTTAGTTTATGCCCATTGAAATTAATTGAGAATAACAGAATTAACAAAAATACAAGTTGTGGTAACTCATGCCTATAATCCCAGCATTTTGGGAGGCCTAGGTAGGAGGATCACTTGAGTCCAGGAGTTTGAGGCTGCAGTGAGCTCTGCTCGCACCACTGTTCTCCAACCTGAGGAAAACAGTGAGATCTTATCTCTATAAAATGAAACAAAACAAAACAAAACAAAACAAGTCCAGGGCCTCCTTGCTCAAGGAGCTGATTTTCTTAGCTATAGCAATTCTGATGGAAAGCAGTTCTGACATGATTTTACAGATGAAGCAAACCTTCACTTGTAAAATCTTATTTGTTCCTCTTCATTTCTATCACCACCACCCTAATTTCAATTCTTGTTACTTCTGTATCTAGAATAGTGCACAGCAGTACCAGAAGTTGAATGAATATTTGTTAATTTCATAAATGTTTATGTTTTGCTTTGAGATTATTTTGGATTCTGGTAATTATTCTACTTCCAACCAATCTATGCTTTCCTTCTGATCAATATTGCTTTAAAAAGAAGAGCAATCTTAAGTAAGGAGGGAATTATTTATCCATCCACTTAGCGATTGAGAAAACTGAAGCAAGGAGAGATGAGGGACCTTCTTTTCTTGCGCAAAGCATAATGAAAGAGATATCACTTGAATTAAGAAACAGCATAATTATGAAGACATGATTCATGGGTTCTTTGTGTAATTTAGATAAGTCACAACTATTATGCATCAAGAAATATGACAGAGCATGAATGGAAAATAAAGTGAATAAGAAGTAGTATATTGCAGTGGTTCAATAGAGACTGGAGATAGACTGAGGGGTCCAAATTCTACCACTATCATATCTAACCTCTAGCTGTGGAACTTCAGGATATTTCTTAATCTCTGAAAGTCACATTTAAAAAAATCTATACAATGATGATGATAGTATTTTATTACGGTGTTATAATTAGAATTAAAGATTAAGGGAAAAACTTAGTAAATCTGGCAAATAATAAAATAAATACATTTAACATATTTGTTAATCTTATCATATTATCACCATCATAGTTGTCATTAACATAGGAATACATTAGGAGATCAGACTTTGCCAAACTCAGAGTCACAGAGTGACACTGTTTTATAAAATAGGACAGGAAGTTCTTATCAAGAGTTGTAAGTATAAGCCAAAACTATGAAAAAACGTTGTATTCGGGTATATAAGAAAAGAACAGAGGAACAAGTTGCCTAAACACATTTAGACAAATACTTTCCTTTCTGCTATAGTAGAGACTAAGATGGCTACATCTGGTGCTTTTGTCCAGGAGTATCTCAAATGTATCATGAAATACCTGGCACTGTTCATAAATCCATGCATTTCAATATATGTCTATTTTTTGAAGTGCATAAGTATGATTATTTGTGTATACAGGCTCCAAGTTTCTTTGAGATGTAAATGAGAATACATCTCTTTTGCATATGAGCATAATTGCATGAAATATGGTATAGAATTTAAGAAAATGTTATATTCATAAGTTCTTTATTAGATTAGCCTTGTGGCAACCCAAATTGTTTCTTATGCTCTTTCTGTCATTGTGAGCCATTCCATTGACATAAACGCACAAAGTAAAAGGCATCAGTAGAATTGTATACTGGTTTAATGAGACTGTAAATAGGCATTGCCACTGTTCATAAAACTTCATTGGCATTAGAAAGATGTCTCCATTTATCTAATACATCGCATGGCTGCAAAAGTAAAGTTTTGGCAGGTACCTGGTCAGGGACTGTCAGAGAGATTCAGGGCTCAGGAAAAGAAACATCCCTATTTTGTCACATGACACATCTCAGTCAACCTCTATGGAGAACACTGTAAAGAACTGCAAAAGATTTTGGCCAACCACGTTAATAGCAGTTTAAAATTTAAAACATACCCCTTCAGAATTGTATAAATATTATGTCTAAATGTATAATAGCAGCAAATATTTCTCAATAGGGCTTACTATATGCTGGGACTGTACTGGGTTCTTTATGAGAATTACTTCATTTAGTCCTTATGGAAATAGTATTAACATTTCCATTTTATAGATAAAATAAATGAAGCACAGGAAAATTTGCTCAAATTCATTTGCCTCGTAAGACAAACTCAAGATTTGAATCCAGGCCATTTGTCCTCAGAGCTCTAATTCATAAATATTAATACTATGCAATATGTGATTCATATTAACTGTATGCTGCTGGGAAAGAACCAATAGTTTTTTATGTTAATTTTTCATTTCACTTAGGAGACAAAGCATTGATTGATCAAATAGTTTCTTATTGTGTTTGTCAGGATAAACTAATCTATGCTGTGATTACAAATAAATCTCCAAATCTCAGTGGCTTAACCTAAAAAATTGTTTATTTCTCACTCATATGTGGTACTAGGTGGTACTCCTTGGCTGTTCTCAAATTATGGTTCAAGGTCTGAGCCATTTCTGTCCACCGTGCTGAAGATCTTTGCTTTCAGTTGAATGGATGTGAGAGGGATACCAAGAGGAATGCGTACCAATTCTTAACTGCCTTTTGTGCTTATGATCTTATTGATGAAATTTGCAGTCATATGCTGTCAATTTAGATCCAGGAACACTGAGAAATGTAGTCCTCTTTTGTGAAGAGAAAGAGGAGACACTGGTGAATACATAGTATGTTTCTCCTTAAGCTTCAGATCACAGGTATTTCTTTCTACTTAATTCCTTTTCGTCAAGCATGTCTCATTGCACAGAAGGAAATCATAGAAGAATGTGAGATTGCTAAAGTTAATACTTAATAAAAATTTGAAACCAGTAGCTTTCTTGAATTCTGCTGAGATGACAAATGGATATGCCAGTTTACACACATAAATTATAGGATAACCAGGATTGTCAATAACATCATATACATTAAAACTTCTGGGTATATTTTAGATATGAAGATTGATGCTAAGGAGTGGTTTGGCTTTAATTACTAGTTTCTGGTTACTTTACCAGTACTATGTAATGCAGCCTAGCACTTAATTTGTATACTGTATGCTGTGAGAGTGTGTGTGTGTGTGTGTGTGTGTGTGTGTGTGTGTGTGTAATAGCCATATCTCCCTAGCATGGTAAATTAAAGCAGTCAACAGTATTCACAGTAATTTCATTTATCTAAAATAGATTTTTTTTACTTAAGGAAAACATGTTTTTTGGACATTGGGAGAGTAGAGCATAAGCTGTTTATAAAGAAATCTTTTCATAGCAACCATCCTTCCTCCAAGTCCACACTCCAAACACTAGAATTTACCATGCCCTTCTTTGCATCTCCGCTATACTCTGTACATTCTTCTATCAGAACACTTGCATTTATTTTCTGTGTTTGTTACTTGTAGAGGATAAACTTGTGCAATACTTAAACTCTAGAAGTATTCTTTTATACCTAGTGCTCAAATGCCTTATCATAGCATGGGTTCCTCTTACGTAGAAAGCAATAAACAAATAGTTTTTACAGGAAAGATGGAAAAATTAAAGCATGCGTGAAGAGCTCTATATTTAAGTACAGTGTAAGTGGCTATATATTTAAGTATGGATGACAGTGCTAGATTCACAGATCTAAAAGTCTTCAGTTTATCGGAGATGGTTGAATTCATTGCATAGGTGAAACTGAGCAAAGGGTGTGTGCATGGATGGCATATAAAAAGTTCAGGACAAAGTGAGAAGGACTAGTCTAGATTTCTACTGAAAATGAAGCAGTTTCAATGAAGTAGAGCTGTATAAAATGACAATTTGAAGGAAGAATAACTTTCTGAATGTAACATAGACTGAGAAAAACCAAGACAGCTGTTTAAATCAAGGAAATCTGTATCTGTATTGAGGAAAAGCAATCTCAGGAAATTAGTAAGATTTTTTTCATCAACAGTAGTGCTGAACTACTGAGACAGATTTTATGAATTTTATTCTCTTTGAGAATCTGTCTTCCATTAAAAAAGTAACAATTTGAGGAGTCTTTTCTTGCTTGAAATTCATCTTGTTGCTTTTCATTATAACTTTTTTCTTCTTCCATGTCGTGCCAGAAATGCAGACACTTGAATGTATCGCCTCTGCCTAGTAGAGCTAATTTTTCAATTTACATAAATAAATAACCTGCCAAAGCTAATTACTTCTCTTCAAAATCTAAATACATTATTTCTCCTCTTTTTCCAGTCTGTCTTGGTTTAATTATTTTCACATCAGTTGTCATTTTAGGAGCTAGTTTAAACTAAAAAGGGATAATCGGATGTATCTTACTGTTTTAATTTGGCTAATTAAGATTGCTGCTTTTGTCTGCGTGTCTGGAGGCATACATTTACAGCCTGTTCATAGTTTGGGGTGTTGGGGAAAAGTGCAGTCAAGAAAAAAATAGCAATATGTGTATATTTATATTTACATATTAAGTGACCATTATCTCAACTCTCCTTGCCTCCCCACACATGTTTTCAACTGCCAGCAAAAATTTTACATGCACATCAAGGAAAGCAGTTTAAAATCTTCTCAGTCATATTGCTTATTTTTTAAAAAACAAAGACTGTCTCAAATATTACACCTGAGATTTCTGCATCTTCCTTGTGGCTTGAATCAAGAAAATTGTGAACACAGTACATGATTGTTCTTAGAAAGCAGATGGTTAGCTGACTAACCACACAATTCACGTGGTGTAATTTCTTGGTTGAGAGAAAGATTATACAGCAGCATCTGGAATGTGTGTAGGTAGAATGAACAGGTGGGAAAGTAGAGCCATCTTTGCATCAGCAATCTAGTTACCACATCTGAATTGCTTAAATTTGTGTTTTTCAGAGCAGTACCAGCTTGGATTTGTAGAGCACACACTGTCTTCCAAATTGATCTTAGATTTTTTTCATACCTTGTCTCATTTGTCTTTACTACATGATTGTATAAAAGAAATTGACCATCTACAATTCTTACTGCTGTTGAGGTAATAGACTAAAATAGAGTGGGTTCATTACTGACTCCAAATCATACAGTTAGTTAGACTTTGGGTTTTTTCTGTGACAGTAAACTATTATTTACATTGTCTAATAATCTAAATAGGTAGATATTTTGTTTCCATTGGTGGTAATGTGTGTGTGTTTGTGCATATGTATATATATGTATGTACATTTGTGCACATGTACATGCATATATACACATATGTATGTACATATACACATATACACACATATATGCATATACGTACATGTGCACAAACACACAGGCATAAACTACATGTATATGTATAAATACACACACAGAAACACACATATATATATATTTTTATTATGCTTTAAGTTCTAGGGTACATGTGCACAACATGCAGGTTTGTTACATATGTATACTTGTGCCATGTTGGTGTGCCGCACGCATCAACTCGTCGGCACCCATCAACTCATCATTTACATCAGGTATAACTCCCAATGCTATCCCTCCCCCCTCCCCCCTCCCCATAATAGGCCCCGGTGAAAACACACATATATTTAAGTGCAATGGAGATTAAGTCCAGTGGAGACTATACATTATTTTACAATAAAAGATTTCGGAGGTGAAAGTTATATTTAGGCTGATCTCTGAATTAACGCATGTAAAGTCTACTGTTTAGGTAAGATCTCTTTAACTGCAAGAGTAGTTGATATAGAAGTTTACCAAAATGGTCGATTTATTTAATCAACTGATACTATGCTTGTCGAACATAGTATTTTAAGTAATTTTATATATGTCTTTGTCTTATATGCCTTATTTCTTGGTTTTGTGTTTATAAGACAGATCTTCCTTCTTGTAGGCACATCATGAGATGTTCTTTGCATTAGGTAATTCTTGAATCTAGTTGACAATGTTGGCATTTAGGTAAAAAGTAAAACAGCTCTTTGGCAACACATCAAATAAGGAATAGTGATCATAGTGTTTATTGACTCACTACCACACAACAGACCCAGTTCTTGGTGCTTCAGAAATATTTTCTTATTTAAAGCTCAGGCAAACCTGTAAAGCATATTATTATTATCAGTATCGTAGATTCATACATGAGCTACCTGAAGTTCAGAGGAGTTACGTGACTTGACCAAATTCACATGTTTAGTAAATCGTGGAGCCACAATCTAAACTCTCACTGTTCATGACTGGAGACCCTGTCCTCTGTCAACTCACCTTCCATATGCTGTGGTGCCCAGGATCCCAGGATGGAATCACTGTTCATTGCATTCAGCCTAGACACAGCAAGGAGAGAGAAGAATCAAATGTAAGACTCCATCTCGAAAAGCTACAGATTCTGTAAAATTCCTGTATCTAGAATTTCTCTCTCTCTCTCTCTCTCTCTCTCTCTCTCTCTCTCTCTCTCTCTCTCTCTTTCTTTCTTTCTTTTCTTTTTTTTGAGACGGAGTCTGGCTCTGTCGCCCAGGCTGGAGTGCAGTGGCCGGATCTCAGCTCACTGCAAGCTCCGCCTCCCGGGTTCCCGCCATTCTCCTGCCTCAGCCTCCCGAGTAGCTGGGACTACAGGCGCCACCACTGCGCCCGGCTAATTTTTTTGTATTTTTTTTAGTAGAGACGGCGTTTCACCGGGTTAGCCAGCATGGTCTCGATCTCCTGACCTCGTGGTCCGCCCGTCTCGGTCTCCCAAAGTGCAGGGATTACAGGCTTGAGCCACCGCGCCTGGCCTAGCATTTCTTTCTAAATACAGTCAGAAGAAAGTGTTCTTTTGGGCCATTTTCCTTAATCTTTTTTTTTTCCCTTAAATTCTTGCAGGTCAATAAACATAAAAAGAAAATGGGAGGCAATTAAATACTGCATTTTCATTGTTTTAATGTTTCAATCTTTTTTCCTTAATTTATGTAATTGACAGCATTTCTGAGAAATTTATAAATTACTTACAAATTTTAAAAAGGTTTTCTGTCATTTTCACATACATAGACCAAATGCATTCACTGTTAAATGGACATACTCCACATCTCTCCATTGTCTGTGGTGTCAAATTCTACAGTGTTGTTTGGACTGTGAAGCCTGGTGTTAAAAGAATATTAAAAAACAAAAAGGTAAATATCTCAATTCTCATACAGATATAAAATGGACACACATAGAGATTTTATTAACTAATTATTAATGAAGAAATCAGAAACAGTTACAATGAGTTCAAAAAAGTTAAAGAAGCAGACATGTATATGAAGTAAAACCATGCTGAAATACATTTAGAAATGGAAGAAAACTGGCTTTTTCCACAATGGAAAAAAACAGGAAAGTCAACTGAATTTCCACCAGATAGAATGTCTTCACATTTGCATAGACAAGTATTATTTTGCATGTTTATCAGTTATCTACAGTTTATAGAATTGTGAAATAGCTTCAAGGCTGTGAAAAACTACTATCAGACAACCAAGAAAGGAGTGCTCTAAATAATGCTTTGTTTTACTACACTGGATAACTGGAACACTTGAAGCTGTCCACATACAAATGGTGGAGATGAGATTACTGATACAAAAATTATCCAACAGAGACTCTATTATTATTATTATTACTTTAGAGACAGAATCTCACTCTGTGGCCCAGGCTGAAGTGTAGTGGTACAATCATAGCTCACTGCAGCCTCAAACTCCCGGGCTCAAGCGATTCTCCTGCCTCAGCCTCCAGGGTAGCTGGGACTACAGGCACACACCACTACACCTAGCCCAACAGAGACTTTTGTGATGTAAATTTTTTGTTTTATTATGTTACAAACCCACAGTTTCAAATGAATGGCAAAATTTATCAGTTGTGACATCATTTGAATTTGGAAATAATCATAATAAAGGAAATAGTTCAGAATTTGAGGATTTGTAAGGAGTACTTCCTCAGGAGAAACAAAAGTAGAAAGCAAGTACGAAAAGATTGCTGGAAAATAAGGGAGCTCTCACTGCAGAAAATTTAAGATAAGTATAAAAACTGCCAGAGAAAGAAAATGTCAAAACGCAATTTGGATGCAGAAGAAAATCAAAGTATTTCACCCTAAAAGATATTTCTTCATCATATTTTCAGATGACTCTTCATGGGACCTGTAAATACAAATAGCCCTGCAACACTTATCTTTTGTGTGGGAATATTTGCATCTGTAGAGAAAATCTGCACTGAGGCAGCCAGGTTTTCTCTGAGGCCTTCCCTTCAAAAGATCTAGGAAAGGTTAATTGAGAGTCTGATATGGTTTGGCTCTGTGTCTCCACCCAAATCTCCTGCTGAATTGTAATTCTCAGTGTTGGAAGAGGAGCGTGGTGGGATGTGATTGAATCACGGGTGCAGATTTCCCTTTTGCTGTTCTTGTGATAGAATTCTCCCAAGATATGCTTGTTTAAAAGTGTGTAGCATCTCCCTCCTCCACCTCCTTCCAGTCATATGAAAACCATGCCTGCTTCCCCTTTACCTTCTGCCATGATTGTAAGTTTCCTGAAGCCTTCTGAGAAACCTGGCAGATGACAGTATCATGCTTCCTGTACCGCCCACAGAACTGTGAGCTGACTGAACATCTTTCCTTTATAAATTACCCAGTCTAAGGTATGTCTTTATAGCAGTCTGATTATGGACTAATGCAGAGTCTGATACCTTTTAAGAGTCGTAAGAAATGCTAACCATCTAAACTCTCTGAAAGATGTTACCTGTAAAATTTCATCTACATAATACGACTGTCACCTTTGTCAGCCAGGCCTTCCTTTCCAATAACATGTTTTGTTTTGCCACAAACCAAATTCCCATTTATTCAGTGACCTAAAGATGGGGTATAATCTTCTGAATCCCATTGGAGC
The DNA here is from genome assembly GCF_047675955.1 of Chlorocebus sabaeus. Classification (NCBI taxonomy): domain Eukaryota; kingdom Metazoa; phylum Chordata; class Mammalia; order Primates; family Cercopithecidae; genus Chlorocebus; species Chlorocebus sabaeus. The sequence continues at coordinate 58,583,981 of NC_132927.1, forward strand.
ACTGGGGATAATTACACTGTGGTTCTCCCCTACATACACGTTAATAAATTGTATTCCATTTATCCTGTTAATCTCCTTGTATCAGCTGAGTTTTTCATTCAATCTTCACAAGGGGAAGGAAACATTTTCCTTTGGCTTCTACAGTGCCAATGTCAGAAAAGTCAAAGCTTAAACAATATTGGTTTCATGGCTTTTTTTAGTGTATTTATTCAAGACAGAAGGAGGTTGATGATGAATACAAAGTTTATCTTTAGGCTTTTTTGATGCACAGTTACTTGTTGGAAACTCATCAGGTATAAAGGTCACTAGCAAATGTCTGAAGAAGAAGAGGAACGAGAGGGTAATTTATGAGGCAGAATATGGGACCTTGCTTTGCTGATGCCTATGAAATATGACATTAATTGATGACATCCTAGTGGTACCTACACGATGTGAGTAAATACAAAAACCACGATTTCTGTGCTGTCTTTTTCTGAATATATTATGTAAGGCAGAACAGTGGCAAAGCTTGAAATCCTTGTACTTTCTACAGGCAGCTTAAACCCAAAGACTAAGATTTAATGTGCAAAAGGGTCAGCATGAGGTCTGCTCTGTCTGAGAAAATGACACAAACCAAATTTGATTTTCTGAGCCTGTCACTCTACAGACAGAGTTGCTTTGTCTCACTCATGGACACAGAATCAATTTTCTAGAAAATAAGACAGAATTCTGGCTTCCTAACTTCTTTTTATTAAGTAAGAAGGAAATTTGATATCTTTCCTTTAAGAATATGGTTATAAAAGTAAAATAAATTATATCAATAAATATAATTCACACCCTTAATAATATTGATAGAAAATAAATATTTATTAGTAACTGTACTTAAAACAACTACTAATAAAAATATTGGCCACATTGATTCATGAACAATGAGATCATCATCTTAAGCTCATTTTTAAGAAGCAATATACATTTGCTATTTAATTTGAGCCTAACATAATCAAATAATTTTTCAGTACCAAAGCATGGTAAATCAGCTTTATTTATGAGATACTGCTGTCTGGTGACACTGATGGAATAAACAGTAGCAAAGAAATCTTTCTGGCTCAGGGGCCACATAAAATCTCTTTCATGCAGTTCAGGCAAAGGAGGGATGACTTTTGATTATCTCGCCCCATCTCACTCTTCTTCAGAAGTTGTCTCCATGGGTTGCTTTGGAAATTAAAATCAACTATATTAGTGATGCTTTCAGCATATTCTTGTCTTCTCTGGGGATAATGTCAAAAGGAGAGAATCTATACACAAGCACTTAAAGATGTAAATATTTTAACAATTCTTTAGTTTGCAACCATCACCTTAGTTAAAAGTTGAAAGCTCTTAAAACATCTTACTTCTCCCGGTGGTTTTCAGTGAAAAGCAGCATTATTTTTTAATTACCTCCATCTCCAGATTGCTTCTTTCCTTCACAGTCTCCCACTTCAGAGTGTCCTAGTCTATAATGGTCTCACAGATGCATCTCATCCACTCCACTCGACAGTACACTTCTGCATCCATCCTGCCACCGTCAAAGAGTGGGGTGAGCTAGACCTGGCTACTAAAAGACAAGGCATGGCTTTGTATGTCGTTGTACAGCCTGTCTCAGATTTTTGCATTGAATAAGCTTTTTCACCTTCCACAAGAGAGATAGAAGTTACCTTTGAATCACATCTGAAACAAGTTTTACTTACTCTTGCTTTTTTTTTTTTTTTTTTTAAATTTAATGGATTTTGTTGTCCTTGTCATGTTTGAAAATGTGTTGTTACCATTCAGCACTTTGAGACTACTGGCAACAAGGGTTTGCCAAATGAAGTTGTAGCTGTTTTGGAGGTATTCAATCTTTGGGATTTTATACTGGCTTTTAGAAATCTAGCTATTGACTACTTAGATAAAATAGTCAACTCATTTACAAAACAAAATTTTCACAGCATAAGGATGGCTATTGAGGCTTGAGAACATTTCTTAAGGTTTCACAAAATCCCTAGCAATATCAGAATATTCTTCAATGTTCTAATTATCATCTTTGGTTTATGTGATATAAATTCTATAGATAATAATACCAGTCTTGGTAAGTAAGTGTTGATAGTTACAAGCGTTAACATAATTTTTCCGTTTTTTCCTTAAGAGTCATTTTAACCACTTTGCAGGCAGTTAACTTTAGGTAAAATGGCATTTTGGTAAATAGAAAGCTTTTGGGGGTATTTAAGAGAATATTAAGGTAAGAAGCATAGAATATGAAACTATATATTGTGCTTATATTCTTCCTTGTATGACTGCGTAGTGGTGAGACGGCTCTCATGACTGCCAGGGTCCTTAGTCTTGCCTGGAATTGGATAAAACAACACAGACGAATGTGGAGTGGTTTTAAGGAGGGAGAGTTTAATAGGCAAGAAAGAAGGAAGAAGCTCCCCCATACAGAGACAGAGGAGGGGTCTCTAAAGCCAAGAGAGGAAACCCTGCGTGCCACGGACGTCAGCCGGTTATGAGGACGCGGTGTCTGATTTGTATAGGGCTCAGGGGATTGGTTTGACCAGGCATGTCATTCATGTAGCCCGTGAAAAAACTGGCCCTCGCACCCTAGCCTTTTAATATGAAAATACAGGAAGCCATGATGTTCTACACACGTGGGGATATATGGGGGGAGACCATGTTTCCAGGCACATGGGCAAGGAAGAAGACAACTGGAATCTCCATGTTTGGGTAGACCCAGTTTTCTAATGGCCTGTATGTGCATATCAAAGCTTGCTGGCCCAACTCTAAGAGTTAGGTCTTTCTGCTACACAAGAAATGTTTCTGGAGCTGCTTTAAAAGAAACAAAAATTTCCCAAGGACCCCTTTTCCTCTCTATCTTCCCCAAATAATTTCTTAATAACTTCGTAAACAGTGGCAAGGAAATAACGTTTGGATTCAGGAAGGTGTCGGTAGGAATTCTTGGCTTTATAACTTTTAATAATAAAATTATTTGAATTTTAACTGAATTTACTATATGACTTTACTTTTTGAAGTCTTTTCCTTCCTAATAAAATTGGAATAATTGTGCATTTTTCCATGTTCTTGAGGTTGTGAAAGACAAAATGGTAGCGTGATTGGCTCAATATCTAGATTGGAATAAGTGCTCAAAAACATGATGTGGCCCATCTGAGCCATATTAAGTTATGAAAGTGGGTGGAGGTAGGATGTAGGGAAGGCCTTAAGGCCCCTTGTAGCACCTGTAAAGCTTTCTATGTTCCTAAATAGAATACCGTTTACATTAATGTTATCCTGAGAAATAATTTTTCAGAAATGTTACAGGATGGCAACAGTATTTATGGTTGTCATAATTTTTACATTATGGATTGTATTCTACATCTCACCCCTATATTACATTAGAACCTCTTCCCTCGAAAAGATCCAGGGAGTGCATTTAGCTATAAAGTAGTAAATTTGGTACTTGAAGACCAGTTGATTACAAATTTGAAGATCCTAAATAATATTCAGGTTTAGCAAATGGTCCTAATGAAAGGGGGTGAGCTGAAAAGAGTTGTCTGGGCTGAAGCTAGATATTTATCCTAGTTATTGTTATTATTATTATTTATGAATGGGGTGGTTTTGTTGTGAGAGTGGGTGAGGGCCTGAAGAGAGAGATATTGCCTCACCGTAAGTCTTGTGATAGACACAGTTGCTTCCCCAATTCCCACTTCCCCTTCAGCTTGCTAATAGAATCTCGATTTGAATTTCAATTAGAATGGAGCAGGCACTGGATGGTGTTTGAATTGCTCAGTTTCTCAGCAGATGCATCTAGAGAAGGGCATGTGCCTCTGTTGTGATCAGTGAGTCCTAATCCAGTATCTGCAGAGAAGTCATTAGGAAGGCTTCTGCATTTCTGATAGAAGGGTTAAAGATGGCCTTTTCCCTTGTTCTCCTGCCTTGAACAATGATGTGATTTTTTGGAGCTGTAATAATTGTTTGCAGCTTTCCTTCACAAACATAAAACTGCAAGCCAGCCTGTGGACAGTAGCAGGGCACAGAGAAATACTTTGAGACACACATGGCATCACACAGCTGCTGAAGCAACACTAACAACTGCCTACTCATTGGCTAATGGCATGTGAGGATGAGAAAATCTATTCTTTTAAAGCCCTTGTTGTTGAGTTTTCTGTTGTACATATACATAAAGATAATCTTAACTGACATAGATTCTGTAAGATCTTTCTCATTTTTAAATCAAAATGAAATAAAAATCATAATGATATTTTATAATTGCACAATTTTTTTTTTTTTTACTTTTTTTGAAATGGAGTCTTGCTCTGTTGCCCAAGCTGGAGTGCGGTGGCATGATCTCGCTACACTGCAACCTCTGCCTCCCAGGTTCAAGGGATTCTCCTGCCTCAGCCTCCCGAGTAGCTGGGATTACAGGCACCCACCACCATGCCTGTCTAATTTTTGTATTTTTAGTAGAGATGGGGTTTTACCATGTCAGCCAGGCTGACCTTGAACTCCTGACCTCAGGTGATCTGCCCACCTCGGCCTCCCAAAGTGCTGGGATTATAGACATGAGCCACTGCACCTGGCCTACACAAAAATTTATGAGGCACATTTATACAAAAGAACTCATTCGATTCCCACAACCGATCTGGGGGATAAGCTATTCTGTCAATTTTTTAAAATAGTGAACATGAAATGCATGATATTTGGAAAATTGTTGGAAAGATTCCACAATAGCTGGAATAGTTTGGAAATATCCAAAACTAATAATGGCAGAGATGGGCTGCAACCTGGATTTTCTAATGCCAGGACCAGTACTCTTTCTCTAATGCTCTATTGATTGCCATGATGTATTATTAGCATTATTGGGATGTCATGGTAATAAAGAAAACAATCTTAAGTCAAGTTCTCTCTGTTTTCTATTCATTCATGTATATGTTTATTTATATATGTGGAGAAAGAAAGACTCCCTCCATCTTACTGAATACCTTCCTTTTTAATATATTAAAAGAAATATAATTCTATTTTTCTTTTTTAGCTTAAAAGCAACACTTTCAGGAGTATGTCTATCTTCTACATTGGAAAGTCAAGGGAACATAAATAGAAAATGAAGTGTAACTGAGCAATCAAAACAATTGGAGAGGAACCTCATGATGTATTTGAGACTATCATGATGGACAGGCCATGTGAAAGACAATAGCCAACAGTCCCAACTAAGTTTAATCTTCTTGCCATCCCTCCAGACATCCTTTTTGAAACCTGTTGCCTGGCCTATCTGCTGACTGAGTATCACTGAGTGACCTCACTTGATGTTACAAGAAGCAAAGAAATTTTGTTGCTCTGCCAAGTTCTTCCCAGACCTTTAGCACACAGAATTCATGAGGAAAAAGAAATGATTGTTGTTTTTTTGCATAACGTTTTACTCAGCAGTAAGAATTGTAATAGGTGGGTTTAACTTAGGAAAGAAAGGCTGGGTTAATCATAGCAGACTAAATAAGAAAATCCAGATGATTAACTTAATGGGTGTAGGAAAAGTATTATAGGAAATACAATATATGCTACTGATTTAAAAAAAAAAACAAGTGAGCAAAAAAAAGGAAATATCTTTAACTTAAGCTATGACAGAATGAATACAATAATTGAAACAAATAAACAAATATTTCATATCCATGATATACTAAGATTCTCTCAATTAATAAATTAATATGAATAATTTAGTATAAAAATCTGTGACATATAGAGCAGTCAATTTTTCAGAAAATAAAATGCTAATTGCCACTGAACATTTGAAAAGATACTAAACTTCATTAATAAGTATGTAACTACAAATTTAAATTCCAATAATATACCAATTTTGACTCATGATCCTTGAAAATTTAAATCACTGATGATATTTAATGTGCAAAAGTACTTGGGGGGACAGGTTCTTTCAGTCAACTGCTACTATGATTTCAGAGAGAAATTTGAGAAATTCTTATTTTTTAAAGAAAATGAAATGTGCATACTCTTCGACTTAGATACTCCTAGCAGTTTGCCCTGCAAGGAAAAAAATGTGTACATATATAAAGATAAATATAAAGGATACTTCATAGAATTTTTTGTATAATGGAAAATATCAAAAGTATCTAAAAAATGTCTATCAATAGAGGAATGACTTAGTGGAATTACTATATAAAAGTTTTAAGACAAAAAGAGAGATGGAAAGGTATGCAGTATATAATTTTAAAGATAAAGTAATAGAAAAATATGCATAATTCCATTAAAATCCTCCTAAATATTTGTGTATACATTTTATATTTGTAAATATGCCAACAATTGTCTGAAAGAAAACACTCTAGGCTCATCAATGTGTTTACCTTTGGGGAGAATACTAGGGAGTAGGTGGAGAGGGATGTTTTAAGGATTTTTCTATTCCTTGGATTTCTATCTCAACAAACATGCTTTGGAATATTTATTGTATAATTAAAAGTAAGCAATCCAACAAACCAAAAACACAAAACAATGTAAGACTGAGAAAGTTTGAGATGGAGCCTAAACACAGAGATTGTTACAGTGACAATTTAGAAAGACAACAGTAAACATCTTCCCAGCACTCCTCTTCCAGAATATTTTTTACTGTTCCATACTGCTATGAATTCTAATTTGGATAAATACACTCTCTCTTCAACTGGCTTTTGTGGAATTAAAGACTGAGTACATTTACATTATTATATTAACATAGCTTCTCAGACAAAATCATGTTCAAGTTGCTTCTCAATTTTACAGAAAATAGAAAAACATTTTTTTTTTCTGTTATTCTACTTTTCCCTGCTGTTCATGGGCCTTTTGAATAAGACCAAAGGTTTTACGTCAGATAATGTGTCTGTTATCTCACATTTTTTATTCTGCCTTTGGTCTAGCTTTCGCAGCCAACTCTGATCCTGTATAATCATCTACAATGAGTGTTTAACTGAGCATACTTCAAAAACAGAGCCTTCTGTGTAAGATCTGAGCTTTCACTGTTAGGTAGCCTCTTGAAACATTGAGTCCCCTTTAATTTCTCTTATAATACATTAACAACAACGTGCTTTTCATGTTGTAATTGTGTTTCTTTTATGCTGGTTTTGTTATCTCAGTTCCTACATTACCATAATGGATGTTGCCCTCCCTTCTGAATTCCTTTAAACCCTTTATACGCCCATGTACTTCATGTTCTATCGTAAGTGACCCACTCATAAGTTCATCTCTTCTGTTTTAATGTTACCCACTTTCTCCCTCCCTCCCAACTAGGCATCTATCTGCCATCCTATTACTCTGTTTCTTATTGGATACATGCCGCTATTGTCTACGCACCCTGCCAAGTTTAATTATTGCACTTAGATCTTCTCTCCATGTTGGTGATGCTTCTGTGATCTCACTGGTGTTCTCTATCCTTTCAACAATGCAGATGGCTTCATCTTCTCTTATTGTAGTTCTGCATCTCTGAGACTTTCCCCCCAACTCTTTTTTTTGTTTTTCCATGAAGAATGAGGATAGTAAAAAAACATACCAAGTGAAATGTTGCCCTTTCCACTATATACCTCTCGTTGTACATTTTTATGTGAAATATGTTTCATGGATATAATAAGGCCTTAGTCGTGGAGACTTTTCAATAGCCTTGAGATCTATAAAAGAACTATAATGCCTTCTTTCTTGCCTTCTGAGTAAATAAAAATATCACCACCTAAATACTAATAGCCAGGTTTATTACTGCTGATGAGACACAAAGCAGAAGGAACACAGACACACTTTAAAATGATCATTCATACCTGGGAAGTCTCACCATGCTCAACTGCTTATGAATCTGTTTACTATGGAACATACACATTTCAATACAAATCAAAAAGATATTGTCTGTCTGTAGTAGGCGTGATAATGGCAACCACAGATGTCTATATCCTAATCCACAGAACCGATGGATATGTTACCTTCCAAAGCACATACATGCACAAAAAAGGACTTTACAGATATGATTAAGTTCAGGATATTGAGGTGGGGGAGATATTCCTGTATTATCTAGGTTAGCCCAATGTAATCTCAAGGATCCTTATAAGTGAAAAAGGGAGGCAGGAGCTCGGTGTCTATGTGATTTGATGCAAGATAACACTGGTCTTTGTTGACTCTGGAGACGGCAGAAGGAGCATGAGGCAAGAAATGCCAGCAGTCTTTAGTTTAAAAAGACAAGGGTACAGATTCTCCCCTAGACCCTCCAGAGGGAACACAGCATAGCCACACCTGAATTTTATTCCCAGGAAAATGATTCATGTACTCTGACATCCAGGACTATTAGATAACACATTTGTGTTGTTTTAAGTCACTATAACTCGTGGTAATTTGTTTCAGCAGCAATAGGAAACTAATACATTGTCCAAAGAGGCAGTTTCCATAAGTGATTTACTGGAGCAGTAGAAATGTCCAGCCAAGATCCTGAAGAGTAAAATAGACAAATTACTTCTCACTTGCACCTTCTCGAATGAGGTTCATTTTTATTTCAACAATCCAAATGTTCATCCCCTGTTTTTCTCCTTAGGCTAAACTATTTCCTTTAGTATCTTCAGCTATTCACTACATCCACCCACCTTTGTTACTATGACCTAGTCATACAGTACAGAAAACCCCCTAAGCATTACTTTCCCTTTCTTCAGTAGAGTCCAGTCAGTGAATCTTGGGGTTCTTTCTTTTATTGGAGCCATAAATTCCTCCACTGAGATGAAGACTTAGTTTTACAACCAGTTCCTTTTTTAATGATAGTACAACCTACCATGAAGCCAATTGAGGCTGAGTGGTCAGAAGTACAACATCTGCATTTTCTAGTAAGAAAAGCATTCCATTAAATACATTGATTACTGTAAGAAATGCCTTTATTGTCCATTAAAACACAAGTATATTTAGGAAATAAAGCAGTACTAAGCACTCTTTATATATCATTATTTTTCCAGCTTGACAGTTTTATAATTTCCCCATGTCCTTTCAGACCCGGTGTCCATTCTAATATCCTGTGTCATTGTTTTTTAAGCTATTTAAGTTACTTCATACTGTATTAATAGAAGATATATATTAACCTCCCCTCTCCTCATGGTTTTTGTTTTAATAGTGAAATAAAACTACTTGCTGCTATGTCGTTTCCATCTTTGAGCCTAACTCTTAAATTATTGCACACTGTTGGGATAGGCACATTTTCATTTCAAATCATGTCTTAAGAACACAAACACCTTTTTTTCTCATTTAATTCCAAAATATTAATCCAATCATTCTCTTGAATAGGGTTAACTGATAGTTAGTTAATTGAATAGCCTCTCTGTGTATATTACTATGGTAGGGCTTATGGTGATTAAATTTTTTAAAAGATATAATATGTATAGTCTCTGCCTTCAAAGAGCTTATTGGTACCTTGTACATACATTGAACAGTTAATTAATATTCTATAATGATCATACACACAAAATGTGGTGGAAATATATAAAGAAATACCTCTTTTTCATCTGATTTGCTTGCTTGTTTTTCTTCCCTAATTGAAATAGATATGTTCCCTACATTGCATTCTTTTGATACCTTTTCCTTTATTACTTTCTTAACTACAGTATTTAAGCAGATATTTATATCTGCCTATTTTCAATATAGTCTATGTGATACCTTCACCCAAAGACTTCATCCCAAGGTGTCTACAACCGGATTCATAATGTTCAACTAAGCTAGTACTTTCTGGTAGCTTCTTCCTTTTCTTAGTTGCTAAAGCCATTTTGTCCTAAGCATTTAAGCTTAAAAAACTAGCTTTATTGCAATGTCATCTTATCTTTTACTTTAGGATTGACAGGTAAAGTACAAGATGTCCAATTAAATGTAAATTTCAGATAAGCAGCAAAAACTGTTTTAGCATAAGTATGTCCCATAAAATATATCGTATTTTTCTTTCTGTTTTCTTTTTTTTCCCCCGTTGAATGGGACAACCTTAGGCCAGTGGTTCTCAAACTTCAGTGCAACAGAATCACCTGCAGGGTTTGTGAAAAAACATATTGCTGCTCCCCCCTCTCCCATTTCAGTAGGTCTGAGTAGGTTTTAATTTTAACAAATTAGAAATTGATTTAAACTTCTAACAAATTCCCAGTTAATGCTGAAGAGACCAGCGCTTTAAGGATCACTTATCCAATTTAATTTCCCTGATTATTGGTTGTAGGTCTCAACCCTGGAATACCCGAATCTACTGGAGACTTTTAAAAACATGCTGATACATGAGTCTTATACCACATACTTTCCTTTAATTGATCTGGGGTGTGACCCAGGCTTGGGGTTGTTAAAAAGCTTCCGAGGTGACTTTAACTTGCAGGCAGGGTTAATTATGATTAATACTTCTGTTGAGCCTGTCTGTGGACAGCATAAAGGTACAGGTAATTCAAACCCTTATGACTGCCTTAGTTTTGTGATCCGTTCTCTGATTCTCATGGTTTTACTAATTCATCTTTTCTACAACTATGTATTACTTTTTCTGAAGCATGTCTCTGATTGTATAATTGTCTTTTTAAAACCTTCAACATAAACCCTTGACAATTGAGCAAATACATATTTCTTATCTTGGCATATAAGATGTAGCACAACCTTTTTCTAATCTACTTTTAAGGTCTTTTGAGCAATGTTTCTTTATACAAACTTGAGACCCAAGAAACCAACCTACATTCATTTCCTTATCCCCTTGTCTTCTATGTATATCGATTGCTGATTTACTCGGTGACCTTGTGTTTGTCTTCACCTCTCCCTTATAGGTCAAACTATATGCAATTCTTCCTTCCCTTTCCCTGTCTTTGTAAATCTAGAAATGCCCTCTTTCCTCAGAGCCCACCTTTTTAATAACTTTAAATACTTTAACTCAAATTATTCATTTATTTTCTCAATCGATTCATATGCAACCAGTAATAATAGTGTCCTTTATGTGCACTGGGCTACATCAGTGAACCAGGAGTCCTTATTCTCTTGTAGCTTACATTGTTTTGGTAGAGACAGATAATTAAGAACTAAAACAGGTGTTAGGTGGTAATAAGTAAGAATAAGAAAAAATAATGAGAAGGAAAGAGGCTGAAAGACGAGAATAGTACAGAGCTATTTTGAAGAGGGTAGTTTCATCTGGAGATGCTTCTTTCCTAAATGACATTTTACATAAGGACCAAGTGAGTGAATAAATGAGCTCCAGACATGTTAGGGGGCTTCCTGAAGTGCAAATGCTTGACAAGTGCCCAACAGTATCAGCAATCAGGCCACATGAAAACTCTTGTATTCTAAGTGAAAGGTGAAGCCATTGAAGAGTTTTGGAAATAAGTGACACAACATGATCTATATTCTAGAAGATCACCTGTGTTGCTCTGTACCAAATAGAAATGGAAAGCAAGGATGAAAACACGAAGAGTGGTTAGCAAGCCTGATCATCATCATCATCATCACCATCCTCATCCAGGTGCTCTGGAGAAGTAGTGGGAACAGTCAAATGGAGGAACTGGGTTTGTTGGAAAGATCATGAATGGTGATAAAACTGTTGAGTTTAAGATGTTGAGTCTTCAATGGAAAAAAAAAAATCATTATACCAAAAAGACATCTGCACGTGTATGTTTATTGCAGTACAATTCACAATTGCAAAGACTCAAAACAAGCTTAAGTACCCATCAACCAATGAGTGGATAAATAAAATATGGTATATTTACACTATGGAATATTACTCAGCCATAAAAAAGAATGAAATAATGTCTTTCACAGCAACTTGGAGGGAGCTGAAGGCTATTATTCTAAGTGAAGCAACTCAGAAATAGAAAATCAAATAGCATATGTTCTTACTTATAAGTGGGAGCTAAGCTATGGGTACACAAATGCAAATGGATCAGTATAATAAATGTACTAAAATCCTAGACCTCACCACTATACAATTTATCCATGTAACCAAAAACCACTTGTACTTCTAAAGCTATTGAAAAAAAAAATGTTGGATCTGTAATGAAAGAAATGTGTAATTCCATTGTTTGGATGTTTTAAATTTATTTGTTTATTAATTTATTTTAAAGGAAGAAAGTGTTACAGCTGCAATAAACATTCATGTGTTTACACTTTTACATGTACAAGATAAGATGGTGGGTTTTTCTTGAAGCTAATAAAGGAAAGTGCCAGAGTCCCCTACCCCATACTTGGCTTTCTGTGTGTCCTGGAGAATGATCAATATCACAGGAAAGCCAGGATGCGATTAAGTAGCATTCCTGAAATATTGCCCCGTAGGAATCTCAGAAAAAAAAAAAAAAGGCTTGAGTAATTAGTTGTGATTTCTTTTTACAATCTAAATAAATATTTATTTGTGTATCTACGTTTTCAGTTTTCATTTGTAATTTCGTATTATTTTCCTTGAAAGGCCCCATGAATTGTATAGCAAACTATACTCGTATGCACTTAAGCAGTTGTATAAATCATGTTAATATTCTGCATGTTTTACTAATGTATATTAAGTTTATGACATGTATCCATGTTGATATGTGCATGGAATCTGTCTTATACATTTTAATCACTATATAACATTTTTCTATATGATTATAGCACAATTTACCCATTCTCTTCTGGTTGAAAATTTAGCTTGTTTTAAATCTTGTTACTATGAAAAATAATGAACACAATAATAGACACCTTTTACCCACCTGCTTGAGTTTTTTTAGATTCTCTATCCAGAAATATTAATGTATCTTCAAATTGCAGTCACCAGAACCTGGGAATATGTTGCATTGCATAACAATTGGAGAAATCTGACACTATCTTGGCCTCATGATTAAAGTTAACATCAACAGTGATAAGTCATTTTTACAATATGTGTGATGAAAATAGCACCTTACCTCTGTGCTGTTTTTCCCCAAAATCCATACTATGATCTAATCATGAGAAAAACATCTGCTAAACTCCAATTAAGGGACACTATAAAATTCCCAACCAGTACTGCTCAAAACTTCCAGTATCATCAAAAATAAATTGTTACAGGTGCTAACAGAGACATGATGATTAAATGTAATCTGTTGATGAGACCCTGGAACACAAAAAGTATGTTAGGTACAAACTAGTGAAATTTGGACTGAAATGATGGATTTTAGTTAATAATAATGTATTAATACCAATTCATTCATTTTGACAAATGTGTCATATTGTGCAAGTTGTCAGAATTAAAATAGAGTCACTTTTATAAAAATCCTGACAAATATAGAGCTGGGGAAGTTCATGAAGGGAGAGTTCATATCCACAAAGCCCAGTAACAAGAATTATCACAAAAGACTGCAAAAGCCACACCCTTGCTCAAGGGCCATTGCAACCTTACATTAAAAAAGTACTTCTGTGAGGACATCTGCCCAGCAACTGCCTATCTACCTTGAGCTGGTAACACCCTTGTTACTAATCTTTGTAGCCAAGGAAAATTATCTCAAAACACGTATGTAATCTTCCTTTTTTTTTTTTTTTTAAATCCTTCCTGTTCCTTTACCTTCCTGAATATGCACATAGTTTACTATGGCACCTGTATTCCCACTGGAATGCCTACTCCCAAATAAACATTTTCTTTAAGAGTCACTCTGTCTCACTATTTTCCCCTTCTCTCTCTTTCTCTTGCTCATTTCTTGTTGACAATAATAATGTAAGAAGTTAACAATAGGGAAAACTTGATGTGGTTCATGTGATAATTCTCTGTACTACCCTTACAGTTTTCTGTAAATCTATAACTATATAAAACAAAACACTTTAAAAAAAACAACAAACTTATGTGCATAGAGTAGATTAAATGTATAATATGATGAAAATTTGTTCCAAAAAGTGTATAAACTTAGTAGACTATCAACTTAATGTCCTAAGTCTAAATCAATTCAGCTATGTACTTATCTATCAAAGCTTTTGAAATTTTTTTGAAAATGAAATAAGGCATGTATAAAATCTATCACACTGGTTGTGATATAAAGTCACTTGTGGAATATTAATTTTATTTCTCCTTGGGAGAGGTGCTTAGGAACTGATGCTTATGTATTTGTTAGTCCAAGGTCAGTTTTGGGGAAATGAGGTACATTTACTCTGTTCTAGGGAGAAGGACATGGGTTATGGAGGTATTCACCATACAATCTGGGTTACAATCTGGGATTCACCACCTTGTGTGGCAAGATATGTTACCTGTCTGAAGCTCAGTTTTATCTTTATGCAGTGGTGGTCATAATACCAACCTTTCAATGTTATTATAAAAATTAAAGACAACAGATCAGGCGCAATGACTCGTACCTGTAATCCCAGCACTTTGGGAGGCTGACGCGGGTGGATCATGAGGTCAGGATATTGAGACCATCCTGGCTAACATGGTGAAACCCTGCCTCTACTAAAAATACTGTCTCTACTAAAAATTAGCCAGGCATGGTGACGGGTGCCTGTAGTACCAGCTACTAGGGAGGCTGAGGCAGGAGAATGGCGTGAACCTGGGAGGCAGAGCTAGCAGTGAGCTGAGATTGTGCCACTGCACTCCAGCCTGGGCAACAGAGGAAAACTCTGTTTAAAAAAATAATAATAATGAAGACAACATTATTTGTAAAGTGATTACTCTCTGGTAGGAAATTTAGTAATATTTTATTTTCTTTCTATTCTGTTTGAAGAACTAAGACTTAATCATATTAAGATTGCTCAATTACCTGACAATCCTATTTACATATAGTGGATGCTCAACACATTTTTGATTAATGATTACTTATGAAATAAATAAGGAAAACACACCTAAAGGAAGATGAAAAGAAAAACATATGATGATAATTGGTTTGAGTTTCTGTGTTGTTTTTCCTAACATTGACATTTTGTTGCCTGTGTAGAATTTATTTTAAGACTATTTTGGTATTAACAGTGTGATACATGTTTGTGTATACAAGTTAACTCGAATTTACATCCTCGTGTAAGTTTCCATGTAGCACCCTATTCAGGAATACACACTTCAGAAGTGGTTAAGCAGCATATCATTGGAAGCACTCCAATTAGAAATCAACACCTTTAGAAGTGGTAACTTAGCACTCTGATATGGAAATTTACACAAGCTAAGTTGTTTATTAGTAGCATAAGGGGTGCTAGAATTAATTTTCCCATTGGAGAAATAAAAGTGTTACACATGGGTAGTTGCTTAGTAAGTTTCTACACCCCCATGGCAATTGCATGAATGAATTATAAAATTCAGAAAACTTGATAGTAGAATAACATCACTGCAGTTTTGGGGATCCTGTGACCCTCTGCTTTACTGGCCCTTGCTATAAACTGGTATGGTCTGCCTCCTGAGAATCTCACATGAGCCTGCTATTGGGAAGATCTTAACTACTGAACACATGACTTATTCTCCTTTGTTTACATTTGCTGGCAAGTACTTGTATGGTACATAGAAGAATTTAGTTTTAGACTTGCTTTGATTTAACATACTAACAAGTAGCAAAGTTGTAAGAGAGGTGGATATTTGTTTGTGTTTATTTATCTGTATTGTTAGACTCAAAATATATTTTTTAAAATACTTTAGCATGCTACAACATAATTTTTTTAAAGGTAAAAATGATTTACAGATCTAAAACACATACATGTTAGATTTTCTTTAACTCACTGATTCATGAGAGATCAGGAAAATGCTTTAACTGTTTCAAAAAATATCCAAAACCAAACACATTTATAGACACAGACTATTGAAAATAATGTGCAAATAGATGTGTGTTGGAGATTCCCAAGACCACCCTTAGGCTCTGTTTGCTAGAAGGACTCACAGGACACAAAGCTATTATTTGTGTGGTTATAGATTATTACAAGAAGATATAGATTAAAATTGGTGAAGGTAGAGGAAAAAAAGGCATAATGGGCAAAGTCTAGGAGAAATCAGACACAAGCTCCCAGGTAACCACTTCCCACCAAGGGGATTTGCACAGGGATGCACTTAGGTCTGCTAGCAATGATATGTGACAACACATGTGATGGAAAGTTCACCTGAGGACTTTAGGAGGAGATGGTCAATCATGTAGGCATGCAGTGGCCATGTGACTGACCTCAGCTACTCAGACTCCAGCCCCCAGAGTAAACATAGACTTTCACCATAAATCACATTGTTAGGATAAGCTTATCTGGGCAAACCAGTTTAGAGTGGCCCAAGGCACAAAAAAAGTAAATAATTTTTTTTTTTTTTTTTTTTTTTTTTTTTTTGAGATGGAGTCTTGCTATGTCACCAGGCTGGAGTGCAGTAGTACAATCTCGGCTCACTGCAATCTCTACCTCCCAGGTTCTAGTGATTCTCCTGCCTCAGCCTCCAGAGTAGCTGGGATTACAGACCTGTGCCACCACACCCAGCTAATTTGTTTGTATTTGTAGTAGAGACGGGTTTCACCATGTTGGCCAGTATGGTCTCGATCTCCTGACCTTGTGATCCACCCGCCTCAGCCTCCCAAAGTGCTGGGATTATACGCGTGAGTCACCGCTCCCACCTATAAAACATTCTTATCAGGCAGACTATTCTAAGGGCTCGGAGGTATCTCCCAGAAACTGACCAAGATCCAAACCTGAATAAGGGCTGTTGTTTGAAATGTACAGGATAGAAGCAACCTAGGCCTGCTGACTTAACCCTTTGCTGTGTTAGAATCAAAACTAGCTTTACCATGGAGGGAGAACAGGTTGTCCTTCTACCAAACAGAATTCTTTTTTATGTCTATACACAATAGTTATTTTGCATTGCTATCAGTTGTCTACAATGTACACAGTTCAGAATCAGACAATACGGAAGAGTGTGTTACAGACAACGCATAGTTTTCTATTGAAGCACAAGTCTCTTCCACAGCTTTAATGAAATTGGTGAAATTGGTTTAGTTCAATTCACCTACATCTGATATCTCTTTCACGGTGTGTGTGTGTGTGTGCGCGCATATGAGCATTTGTGTATCAGCCCATGCTTCTGCATTCAGGATTAGTAGAGGGCATCACTTTCATATAGGAGAGACAATAGCCCAGAGAAGTTCATGGCCCTATTCACATCAGAAAGTAACACATCATTCACAAACCAATGCTTATTCCACGTGACTGAACTTCTCTGGATCTATTATAGGCAATTGAGGAAATAGATGTCAGTACATTTCAAAATAAAAAAAAACCAAAATGATTCCATAATGACTAAATCTTTAGCAACAGTGTGTAGAGTCAAGCTTCAATAAGCTCGATTATCTCCTTTCTTGACTGAGACAACATATTCAGATAAACTGCTAGTAGGAGCAGACTCAACTCCTTTCTTCTTACTATATGAACACATAGATGGGGTTGACTCAGTAGTGCAGGCCAGAGAAGGCAAACCTAGCATCTCCTTGGGTGTGGTGCTACAGCAGGCCAGTTGAAATTCTTTAGGGCAAATGCTCCTTGGTAAGCTCATGTAAAATATTTTGGAATATAAAATCAATTTGAAAAATTACAGATTCCCAACCTTATGATTTTCTTTTCTTTAAAAAGCAATTTCAGTTTGGTAAGTACCAATTATATCCCTAACCTTCTGTTTCTCCAGGCAGGACAGCTCCTTTTCCTAAGCTGTCTTTTTTCAAACAACTTTCAATTTATTATTTAAATTAATAGCAAACCGGGAGGTTCTTTCCCTACTAGGAGTTTTGATTATATATTTTAAGGTATGTATTCTCATAGGCCTCAATGGAAAATATTAAATATATAAAACATTAAATATATTTATATCTAAAATGCAATGTGTGTGTATGTATGTGCATATATATATGTATGTAAGTATGTACGTATTTGCGTGTGCTTGTCAGTGTTTGAGGGAAATAGATGGAGGCTGTGATTTCTACAACAGTAGAGAATGCTTCGAGCAATACAGGAACAATGGCCTTCCTTGCTAATGTGTAAGGAAAATTCCCCATGTTTTTGGAGTGTCTAATCATCCTTAAAGCAGAAAGTGAATCTGTGTGAAACTCTTTGTCATTTAAAAATATAACAAATTATTTTTCCCTTTTAAAAGGGAGGTCTGGGCTTTTGGAAAGATAGATTGACAGTTATTGTTAAAAGTGGGGTATATTTCTAAGTAGGGAAAAAAAGTTCTGGTTGTAAAGAATAAGAGATTGGTCTCATGTATATACCAATATAATATATGTCCATAGAACAAAGATCTGAACACATATATTTTGTGGAGTTAATAGTTTTTCTGGGTCTGTTGGGATTATAGATGGTAGTAATTTTCTTCTTTTTGCTCAATAATAATGATTTTTGTAATGATTCTGTGATGAACATCTTTTATTTTTTAATAAGAAAATGAACAAAAAGTATTTTTAAGTCTTAACAAAGTGCAAGGAGGATAATTGAATATGTGTTATACCACCTCCCACGGTGGCAAATGTTTTTAGCTTTAGAAAGAAAACAATGAAGTGTGTGCAGTTGGGTTATATCTGCTATTTCATCTAGTTGTTCTAAAATTAAACTCCCACTTTGCTCTGCTGTCTGTCAGTAAAATCTCTCAAAAAAGTAAAAAAAACAAAAAAAAAAAAAAAGAAAGAAAAAGTCAGGAGAACATGTACTTTATGACATTAGAAAGTTACTGCTATCTTCCTGCTACTCTGGGGGGAAAATAACACAATCAGGCTAAAATCTAAAGGGTAAACCAACAAAGCAGATTTATCTGAAGAATCATTTGGGCAACTTCTTGTATAGAAGAATCAGTTGATATGGGGACAGTGCAGAGGGGTAGGGTGGGGGATTACAGTGGTATGGAATAGCTTAATGCAGGATTTCTCAACTTTGGCTCTGTGGATATTTGGACCAGATAATTCCTTGTTGAGAGGGCTGTCGTGTGCGTGTAGCATAGTTAACATCATCTCTGACCTCTACCTGTTTGATGCCAGTAGTAACGGAGGAGACCACTCCTCATATCGTCTTATGCCCAATTTCTGCCTCCAAAGAAAGAAGCAGCAAAAACTAAAAGACAGAAATGAAATCCGCAGGCAGACAGCCCGGCGCCACACCCAGGGCCTGGTAGTTTAAGATCGACCCCTGACCTGATCGGTTCTGTTATCTATAGATTACATTGTATAGAAATGCACTGTGAAAATCCCTATCTTGTTTTGTTCCCATCTAATTACTGGTGCATGCAGCCCGCAGTCACGTACCCCCTGCTTGCTCAATCAATCACGACCCTCTCACACGCACCCCCTTAGAGTTGTGAGCCCTTAAAAGGGACAGAAATTGCTCACTCGGGGGGCTTGGCTCTTGAGACAGGAGTCTTGCCCATGCCCCCGGCCGAATAAACCCCTTCCTTCTTTAACTCGGTGTCTGAGAACTTTTGTCTGCGGCTCCCTCCTGCTACAGTAGTAACTCTTTCTGATTCAAGTTGTAACCACCAAAAATGTGCTTGAATGTTTTCAAACATTCCTGGAAACAACATCACCCCTGGTGAGAACCACTACCTTAACACTTGCTTGCAATTTCTACATGTGGAATTTTAATATTATGATTGTTTTTTAATGGATGTGACTGATAAAATGACTCAAAATGATAGACTACTTCTACTTAAGTAACAGATGTTTAGAGGTGAGACACTCACATCTCGCATGGTGATTCTGTGATTATGAGGGACCCTGAGTTCAAGTTTCTGCTCTTCTATTTCCCATTCTCAGCTTCCTTTCTGAAAGTCACCTTATTGCTCAAATTACTGCTGGCCATCCAGTCATCAGAACCATTTTCAAGGTAGGCATCTAGAAGAAGGGAAAAGGCATCTGAGAAGACAGTATTTGCTTCCTTCTTAAGAGAACTTCTGGGAGTTCCATATTTTACTATTTCATGTCTTTGCCAGAGCTTAGCCACACAGCCCTTCTTAGCTGCGTGGAAGAAGGATAAATATAGTCTTGTAGCTGAGCACATTTTCTCTCCACATCTCTACATGGGGTTCAATTGGAAAAGACAAGGAGCAAATAAATACTTCAATTATATGCTTTTAACAACATGCTACATTAACATTAGGAAAGTACTTTTTCTAGAAAAAAACTTTGATTCCAAATAAAATATTTTAAAATCACTATAGAATATCTGCTGCAAAATAGGTTTTCAAATAGTGACAATAGTCTATAATTGAATTATCTGCTTAATAGAAGAGACTCAAAAATAGCAGTTTTATCTCATAATATTTAAACTGCTCTGAGGTATCTATATCTCTACCTGAATAAAAGCAATACGGTGAATATCATTAGGTCTTTCTTCATTTGACACCCTTGTGAAGGGCTTAATTCTTAGCCTGTGTTTTCCTGAGAACAGTGCCTGAGACAAAGGCTTCATGTAGGTTGTTCATTCAGAGAGTCGTCTTAAAGAATGGGAGTTGGGAAGGAGAGAAGACAGGGAAGGAGGTGCCACGCAATAGGGTGCCAAGAATGTGTGCCAAGTGCTTGGCAGTTTCCCACTTCCTGGAGTCAAAGAAGTCACCAGTCAAAAAGTGGGAGCTACTTCCAGATTGCCTATGGGAAGCTGGTCCTCGTGTGGTGGCTGGAGCATCAGTTGAGACACACAGAACCAAGGCAGAACACAACTGGAATAGGAAACATTTACTCTTCTCATCAGAAATGTCATTGTTTAGGAGAAGAGATGAAGGAGTTTGGTGTTAGGACATACCTTGTTTGTCACTGTCCTGGAACATAGTTACAGGATATAGAATGTTAATTTTTGAAATAGTATATGGGAGATGTAAGTACATACACATTTGCACATATACACATGTATATACATATGTACACATATGTTCACAGACATGTGTGTGCAGATATACATGCACATACACACAAAATGTATACACATATACATGTTTATGTTATTTTCCATTGTGAAAGGAAAATAAATATCAGAACCCCAAACTCACTAAAAAGGGAAAGAGTCAAGCTCGGAACTGGGTCACACAAACCTGCCTCTCACTGTGTTCCTAAATAAGATAGCAACAAAGATTAAAAAGCTCCATACCTCCCTCACAATTGACTCAAAAGGACATATCTTCTAGGCCCCAAGGTCTTTACCCTAAAATAGTTCTGTGGAATTTCATCCTAACAATGTAAATTGATATCTTATCTTCACAGGTACGGGACAAAAGACAGAACTCAATGTCATCTCTCTGCTCACCTGAGACAAATGTATATCTGATTGTTTCCTCTGTCCTGTGTTTATGTTATCTTATGTAAAATTTCAGATTCACAGAGCTAGATGTGTTGGAACCTAGTTTTTAGATTCCTTCCTGGGCAGGGGTCGCCGTGAGAGACCACTCGACACGGAAGTCACAGCGGAGAGATTTATTGCTAGCGTGCTAGGGTCCTATGTCCTAAGTTGGCCACAGGACCCCGAATGCTTGTTACAGACAGTTTATAAAGGCAAAAACCACAAAAATTCACAAAGCTTGAGGCGCAAGATGATTGGAGCAGGTTATGGCCTGAGCAAGGTGTCTTACTCTGATTGGTTGGTTTGAACCTGGTTTGAACCCGCGCGGGGTATTTCCCAGACTTGTTCTTCTGTTTGAGTTCCAGGAATTTGGGTGGGTGTTTTAGATAGCCACACGGACATCGGGCGGATGCTTTAGATGGCCATCTGGTCATTGGGTGGATGCTTTAGATGGCCACCTGGTCATTGGGCGGGGGCTTTTAGATGGCCACCTGGTGTGGCTTTTCTAAGCTTCTAAGTTTTTAAGTCTCTAAGTCTCTAAGTCTAAAAGTCTAAAGGTTTCTAAGTTTCTAAGTCTATAGGTCTCTAAGTCTCTAAAGGTTTCTAAGTTTCTAAATCTATAGGTCTCTAAGTCTCTAAAGGTTTCTAAGTTTCTAAATCTATAGGTCTCTAAGTCTCTAAAGGTTTCTAAGTTTCTAAATCTATTTTCATTCCCTCCTCTTTTTGTGACCAAGAGGCTCAATCTTGAGCCTCCTCTTCTGTCCTGAGGGCTTGGTACTGTTGGGTCAGGACCATAGCCTGCACAATGTTTAACTTATCTTTAATAAAGGTGAGCAAGCGGTTAAGTATACACGGCCCGAAAGTCAGGATGAGCATGAGTAGGATAAGGGGGCCTAAGATGGTGGAGACTAAGGTGCTGAACCAAGGGGACTGGTTGTACCAGCTTTCAAACCAATTTTGTTGAGACTCTCTTTCCTTTTTTCGTTTGTCTAATCTTTCTCTTAGTTTTGCCATAGAATCTTTAACCACTCCTGAATGGTCTGCGTAAAAGCAACATTGTTCTTTGAGGGCTGCACAGAGCCCGCCTTCCTTTAAGAAGACAATTTCTAGTCCTCGCCGGTTTTGCAATACAACTTCAGACAGAGAGGTTAGAGATTCTTCAAGCTTTGAAATAGAGTGCTCTATGGCTCTAAGGTCCTCATCCATGGCTGCCCTAAGTTGTTGCAGGTGGTAGCTACCACGTACTAAAGCTGCTGTTCCGGTCCCAACCCCAGCTGCTACCCCCACTCCTAGCATTACAGCGAGGGTGAGTGAGACAGGTTCCCTTTTGGGTCTACTATAAGCTTTCTGTTCATACCGGAGGTCAAAGGAGTCTCCAGAGTGATAGTATACCCGGGGAACAACCTGTACTAACACGCAGTAGTCTGTGCTATGGTTAAACGCTGCTGTGGATACACAGGGAGTGAGTCCAGTGTTGCAAGCCCACCAGTCTGTCCCGGAAGGGACCAAGTAGTGATTGGAGCTAGGCACTGTCAGAGTCTTGTCACAGAGATGCTGATGGCTAGTGGGCACCTTTCCTATACAGATTCCTGACCCGGAAACTTCAGCCAGGGTCAGCTTTTTATGCTGATCCCATGCACATCCAGTAGGATTAGTGGAGTTGGTAAAATTATTAGTGGAGGCAATGCCCTCATAATAAGGGGGGGCTGTCGCTAGGCACAGCCAACAAGAGGAGGTGGATTCTGGCCTGGTCTGGTTCAAGGCAAAGTAAGAGCCCTTTATGAGATGAAGGAGCCTGTCACCTAAGCCCAGAGAACTCAAGGGCGGGGTAGTGCCTTGAGGGGCCTTTGGCTGAGGGCCCTGAGGGGCCTCCGGCTGAGGAGGCTTTGCTTCTGGTAAAACTGGGTTTTGCCCTATTGAGACAGGAGCTGAGGCAGGGCTGACTGCTAGCCTAATTTGGATGGGGATCCCAAACAGTGGCTTTTGGTGTAAATATAGGCCCCATATTAACCCTGACATCCAGCGGCCATCAGATTTTGCCGCTTTTTTGAGTTTGATGCAGACCAGATTACAATCGGCCGAATACCGGGTTCTGGTGCAGGGCTTAACAAAGGACATGGATATGTACCATGGTGTTGTGGCCCATTTCCATTCTCCATCATTAGTAGTTACACAAGTCCAGCTAGCGCAATACAGGGAAGTTATATCCCCGCAAGTTTGTTTCATTTTTCCTGTCCAGAATCCGGGGCAGGCATAGAACCCGTTCCGGCTTATGGACACCCTTCTAGCCTGTTTTCTCCATGCTCCCCCTTCCATGTTATCCACCCCTGCTACTTTATCTAGGTTGAGATAGAGGTCAGGGAACCAAGTTCCCATAGGGGCAATTTGTGAAGTCTCATATAGGACTTCATGGGTATTAAAATTAGTTATTCTCCAGGTTAGGTTAAAAGGTTGGTGGGGGTTTTTGGTGTCAGCGACGCGGGGAAGGAGGGCTAGTAGTAAGCAAAGGGTTAGGTACGAGAGAGTCTTATCTTGAGGGGGTCCTCGGAGCGACGGAGTCTCCATGTCTCAGGTGGTCCGGGCGTCTCTGGAGCAGCCTTGGCGTGGGATGCGTGGATCCAAGTGGCGATTCCGTCAACCTTTATAGCTGTGGGTGTGGTCAGGAGAACAATGTAGGGTCCTTTCCACCGAGGCTCCAGTCCTTGAGAACGGTGTCATCTAACGTAGACAGAGTCCCCCACCTGGAAGGGGTGGCTTGTCTGCGAATGTCCTGGCTGGTACAGTTCTGCCAAGGGGGCCCAGATTTGGGCCTGTACTGCTTGTAGTCCTTTTAGCCGGGCCTGCAGGTCAGTCTTAGAGTTGGAGGGAGAAAAGGAGTCAAGCAGGGTTGACAAAGGGGGAGGTCCTCCATAGAGGATTTCATATGGAGTGAGCCCAAAGCGGTTAGGCGTATTTCGGGCTCTTAAAAGAGCTAGAGATAGGAGGCGTCTCCAATCTTTTAAGCCAGTCTCTAAGGTCAATTTAGTAAGGGTCTCTTTTATTGTTCTATTCATTCTTTCTACCTGTCCTGAGCTCTGGGGTCTATAAGCACAATGCAATTTCCAATTAATCCCCAGTATCCTGGCTAGCCCCTGACTTACCTGGGAAACGAAGGCCGGCCCGTTGTCTGACCCAATTACCTTGGGAAGTCCAAATCTAGGAAAGATTTCTTCCAGAATCTTCTTGGCTACTATGTGTGCCGTTTCTTGCCGGGTGGGGTAGGCTTCTACCCATCCTGAAAAGGTATCTACAAACACTAGTAAGTACTTATACCCAGCATAGTGAGGTTTTACTTCAGTGAAGTCTACCTCCCAATAAGCCCCCGGGCGGCTGCCACGGGTTCGTATTCCTGCTGGCACTCGAGTAGCCCCAGCGTTCACCTGCTGACAGACCTTGCAGGCAGAAGTCACCTGTTCTATTAGAGTACTTGCCTTAGGAATTAGAAAGTCAGTTTTTTCAATCAACATTTTTAACTTCCGGCTACCTAAATGTGTACAGGCGTGCATCTGCTGGATCATAGCCACGGCTTCTTTTTGTGGAAGGACTGTCTTCCCTTCTTTTTCCCAGTTCTTGGTGTCCTTGTTTTCTATAGCTCCTATGGCTCTTGCCTCTTCCTGGTCTTCTGGGGTGTAGGTGTGTCCATCCTGGTCAGTTTTGTTGGGTTCTGAGGCTAAGGTTAGTACTTTTGCCATGGCTGCCTGCTTGGCCACGTGGTCCGCCTGTCTGTTTCCCACTGCAACTGGATCCTGTCCTTTCTGATGTCCGGGACAGTGGATTATGGCTACTTCTCGTGGGAGGAAGAGGGCTTTTAATAAGGCAATTATTTCAGCTTTGTTCTTGATTTCTTTCCCCTCTGATGTTAGGAGACCTCTTCTTTCATAAATACTTCCATGGGTATGAGCCGTTGCAAAAGCATATCGGCTATCTGTATAAATATTAGCCTTTTTCCCCTTGGACAGCTCTAGGGCCTTTGTTAGTGCTATTAGCTCAGCCTTTTGTGCAGACGTGCCAGGGGGCAGCGACTGTGCCCAAATGGTGGTGTGGCCATCTACCACTGCCGCTCCCGCCCTCCGGGTACCTGAGTCAAGATAGCTGCTGCCATCTGTATACCATGTGTGGTCCGCGTCTGGGAGTTCTGTGTCCTTGAGGTCCTCCCGCGTTCCGTGGGTTTCTGCCAACACCTGCCGACAGTCGTGAGGGCTCAGTTGGTCTTCTGGTAGCGGCAGCAGCGTTGCAGGGTTCAGGGTGACCGGAGGGCCAAACCGGACACGGTCTGTGTCCAATAGGAGGGCCTGGTAGTGGGTCAAGCGTGCGTTGGTAATCCACCGGTCCGGGGGCTGTCGCACTATGGCCTCTAGAGCATGTGGAGTAATAACAGTCAATGGCTGCCCAAGGGTTAACTTAGCAGAGTCTTTGACTAACATGGCGGTGGCTGCCATGATGCGGAGACACGGGGGCCAACCGGCTGCTACAGGATCTAACTTTTTAGACAGATACGCTACCGGTCTCTTCCAGGGCCCTAATTTCTGGGTTAAGACTCCTTTTGCAATTCCTTGCCTCTCATCTAAGAAGAGGGTGAAAGGTTTTGAGGTATCCGGTAACCCAAGGGCTGGGGCAGAGAGGAGTGCTTTCTTTAGAGTCTCAAAAGCCAATTGATGTTCCTCCTGCCAGGTAAAAGGGGTGCTTCCCTTGGTGAGGGTATAAAGGGGGGCAGCCAGTTCAGCGAAACCGGGTATCCACAAGCGACAGAACTCAGCAGTTCCCAGGAATTCACGCACCTCTCTGGGATTCCGGGGTGGTGGAATGCGAGCTACAGTCACTATGCGCCCAGGGGTGAGCCACCTTTTCCCCTCACTCAGTATGTACCCCAGGTAGGTTACCTTGGTCTGACAAATTTGTGCCTTCTTGGCGGATGCCCGGTATCCTTTCTCACCCAGTTCCTGGAGTAGATGCCTAGTACCTTGCATGCAGGTTTCCTTTGTGGGGGCCACCAGGAGGAGGTCATCTACATACTGGAGCAAAGTCACTTCTGGATGCTGGGTCCGGAAGTCGGTTAGGTCCCGGTGGAGAGCCTCATCAAAGAGAGTGGGAGAGTTCTTGAACCCTTGGGGAAGTTGGGTCCAGGTCAATTGGCCTGAGATTCCTCTCTCAGGGTCTTTCCACTCAAAGGCAAAGAGTTCCTGGCTTTGGGGGGCCAGGGGTAAACAAAAGAAGGCATCTTTTAAGTCCAGTACTGTATACCAGCTGTAGTCTGGTTTTAAGGTACTGAGCAAGTTGTAAGGATTGGGGACCGTGGGATGGATATCCACAGTTCTTTTGTTAATTTCTCTCAAATCTTGGATGGGCCTGTAATCCTGGGTACCAGGCTTTTTTACTGCCAGAAGAGGAGTATTCCAGGGTGAGCGACAAGGTCGCAAAACTCCAAGTTCTAGAAATTTGATAATGTGCTGCCGAATACCCATATGAGCCTCTCGGCTCATGGGATATTGTTTGATAGACACAGGCACCGCCGTGGGCTTTAGATCAATAATAATTGGGGCTTGACACTTGGCCCGCCCAAGTCCTCCCATTTCCGCCCAAGCTTGGGGAAAATCTTGTAACCAAACATCAGGGAGGCTGGTGGTGACCGGGGTGTCAAAAAGCCGGTGTTCATCTTGCAGAGACACAGTCAAAATTTGGATGGGCTGGCCGTCCTGGTTTAACACTTGGGCCCCTTCCTCGGAGAAGTGAATTTGATCTCTGAGCTTGGTCAAAAGATCTCGCCCTAGAAGGGGGTATGGGCATTCGGGCACCACCAAGAAGGAATGTGTTACCATCCCTTGTCCAAGATTAACTGTCCGGTGGTTGGTCCACTTGTGTAGCTTTCCCCCTGTTGCCCCTTGAACCCAAGAAGTACGAGAAGACAGGGGCCCGTTTGCCTGTGTCAACACTGAATGCTGGGCCCCTGTATCCACCAGGAAGGTGGTGGGGTGCCCCCCTACAGAGAGAGTTAGCCGGGGCTCGGGGGGGGCTCCAGAGCCTTGACACCCCTATTCGCTGTCCTCACCTAAGGTGAGGACAGGGGCAGGTTTCTTCTGGTCTCTAGGACGCTTGGGGCAGTCCTTGATCCAATGCCCTCGTTCTTTGCAGTAGGCGCACTGGTCCTTGTCTACTTTTGGCTGCCTCCGCTTCTCCCCCTGTCTCCCTGGCCCTTTCTCTGTTACTACTGCCGCCAGGATTTTTGTCAAGTGCTTATCTCTCTTTTGATCTCTTCGATCCTCCCGTTCCTCTCGTTCTTTCGCTAGCCTGGCCTCCCTTTCCTCAGGGGTTTCTCTCTTATTATACACTTTTTCTGCCTCTCTGACTAATTCCTGTAATCCATAGGTCTGGATCCCATCTAATCTTTGGAGTTTCCCTTTAATATCTGGTGCTGCTTGGTCTATGAACGACATGACCATGGTAGCCTTATGTTCTAGAGCCTCTGGATCAAATGGGGTATACATTCGGAACCCTTCCAGAAGTCTTTCCATAAAGGCTGCCGGGTTTTCGTCCTTTCCCTGAATTATGGTCCTTACCTTGGCCAAATTGGTGGGGCGTTTCCCTGCCCCCTTGAGACCCGCCAACAGAGCCTGGCGATAGATTCGGAGACTCTCCCTACCTGGTGCTGTCTCATAATCCCAGTCCGGGCGGGTGAGGGGAAATTCCTCGTCTATTTCGTTGGGGAGCTGGGTTGGAAGGCCTCCTGGCCCTGGCACATTTTTCCGGGCCTCCAGGAGGACTCGTTGCCTTTCTTCGGTGGTCAGAAGGACCTGCAAAAGCTGTTGACAATCATCCCAGGTAGGCTGGTGGGTGAGGAGAATGGATTCTATCAATGAGGTTAAGGCCTGAGGGTCTTGGGAAAAGGGGGGGTTGTGAGTTTTCCAATTGTAGAGGTCGGAGGCAGAAAAGGGCCAATACTGGATCACGCGATTGACCGTGCGAAGGGGGAAAAGGGAGGACTGCCAGGTGGGAGTGCCATCCGGGTCTTCAGTCCGCCGCAAGCGGAGACGAGGTGTTGGTGGCGGCGTTCTAGGGGTTAATTCGGGCGGGGTTGGAGAGGGAGGCGAGGTCGAGGAAGGGACCGATGAGGGGGCTGGAGAAAGAGTAGGGGCCGAGGGAGTAGTGGGAGGGATTGGGGATAGGGTAAGGGACGAGGGTGAAGCGTAAGGTGGAGGCCTCAGGAGGGGGTTGTGAGGAGGAGGAGGAGGCGGAGGGTCGAAAAGGAGGAGGTCTTGCTGAGTTCCATCAGGGAGGACTGGCTTAGGAGGATCCAGAGTCTGATTCTTTGGGGCTTCCATGGCAAGGAGGGTAGATTGGGACGGGGAGGGGGAATGGAAGAAGGGTTTCACCCAGGAAGGGGGGTTTCGGACCAAATCTTCCCAGGTGATTATGTAGGCCACTTGGTCCTGGTGTCCTTGTGGCCCAGGATTCATCACTTTTGCTTTAACCTGTAAGATAATGGAGAGGTCAAATGTTCCGTCTTGGGGCCACCCTACATGGAGGGTTGGCCATTCAGACGAACAGAAAGTTTGCCATCGTCCTTTATGGACTTCCACAGAGAGATCGCGGGCTCACGCCCGGACGTCAGGGAAGTGGGTCAAAGTCAAGGCTAAAGGAGTTGTTAGTGTCTGTCCCATAGTTTCGTCCAGAAAGTCACGCACACACAAGGACGAAATGACAACAATATACACAGTGACCAAACAAACACAGAGGAGCCGCGCGGCCAGAGAGTGGCGCCACAAGTTTACAAAAGATTCAGACGGCAGGGGCGACCTGCCTACCAATTTGAGGAGGCCAACAGAGTCGTCAGCTTTTCCTCCCAACAACCGCCAGGGCGTCCCCCGGGGCACAAGGGGGAAGGTACCGGACACGTCTGTCCCCCTTCCCCACTTGATCATTCAGACGGAGTACTCCTCAGAGCTAGCCGGCAAGACAGACAGAGCGAAACGAAAGTACCTGACAGAGTCCGTTCATCCGATCAGCAGTCGGTGGCCCGGGCCAATGTGATCTCCGCCGGAGGGGTCGGGGGTCCTCGGGCGACCCCCTTTCCCGGCCAACACACCAAATGTTGGAACCTAGTTTTTAGATTCCTTCCTGGGCAGGGGTCGCTGTGAGAGACCACTCGACACGGAAGTCACAGCGGAGAGATTTATTGCTAGCGTGCTAGGGTCCTATGTCCTAAGTTGGCCACAGGACCCCGAATGCTTGTTACAGACAGTTTATAAAGGCAAAAACCACAAAAATTCACAAAGCTTGAGGCGCAAGATGATTGGAGCAGGTTATGGCCTGAGCAAGGTGTCTTACTCTGATTGGTTGGTTTGAACCTGGTTTGAACCCGCGCGGGGTATTTCCCGGACTTGTTCTTCTGTTTGAGTTCCAGGAATTTGGGTGGGTGTTTTAGATAGCCACAAGGACATCAGGCGGATGCTTTAGATGGCCATCTGGTCATTGGGTGGATGCTTTAGATGGCCACCTGGTCATTGGGCGGGGGCTTTTAGATGGCCACCTGGTGTGGCTTTTCTAAGCTTCTAAGTTTTTAAGTCTCTAAGTCTCTAAGTCTAAAAGTCTAAAGGTTTCTAAGTTTCTAAGTCTATAGGTCTCTAAGTCTCTAAAGGTTTCTAAGTTTCTAAATCTATAGGTCTCTAAGTCTCTAAAGGTTTCTAAGTTTCTAAATCTATAGGTCTCTAAGTCTCTAAAGGTTTCTAAGTTTCTAAATCTATTTTCAGATGAATGCATAAGTGACTTTTCCTGTACCCCACCCCACATGTGAATGGCTGATCAAAGACTCAAAAGAATGTAACCACTTGTGTCTTACCTACTCACACCCTTTAAAAAAAAGTCTTGCTCTTTCTCCAATACCTACCATTTTCCTTTTAAATACTGAGCTCCCCAGACCCTCTTCAGAAACAGCATGAACCGCATAGTTTCCTGTGAATCTCTGTTCTTTCCCAGATGCATCCTTAACCTTGGCAAATGAACCTCCTAAAATGATTGAGACTTGCCTTGGTCCTTTTTCTTTGACTTACACTATTTTAGTAATAAATAGTCTAATATGCTATGTGTTATTTTCAAAGTCTATAAGCCAAGAGAGTAGATGCCATTACATACACATGCTTGTACCTTGTGAGTTTCTGCATCTACTTCAGTTGATATATACTACACTAGTTTGTTCCATTTAGATTCTCTTTGGGCATTAATCTCACAAACATATTTGATTCATACTGTATGAGAAGTGTGGTCAGGTATACAGTGCTAATTTGGCATAAAAGTTTAAAAGAAAGAGAATAATGTTTGATGTTGAAATTTTTATGTTGATTGCAGAGATGCCAGCATCTTGAATGAACTAGTGGTAGAAATAAATAGTAAAGACCATCAGTTCTTTAACATTTTGAAGGGCATACTTCTCATCAATGAACCCTGGAAGAAAGTTACGAATAATTGTCTGTATTGTAGCTGGAAGAAATTGTTGGAAACATAACCAGCTTCTGGATATTTGAAAAAAACCTGCCAATTATAGTTGTGAATTTTATCACGATGTTTTGGTCAATAAAAGACCACCTATATAATGGCGGTTCCATAAGTTATAATGAAGCTAAAAGAATTCCTATCTTCTGGTGATGTAGCATTCATAAAGTGGTAGCACAATGCAGTACTCATGTTTTTGATGATACTGCTATAAGCAAACCTACTGTGCTGCCATTCAGAAAAGTAAAGCACATTCAATGGTGTACAGTATGTAATAATAATAAATAACTTACTGGTTCATTTTCCATACTATACTTTTTAATACTTATTTTAGAGTTTAATCCTTCTACTTGTTAAGAAAAAAGTTAATTGTAAAAGAGCCTCAGGCAGGACCTTCAAGGGGTGCTCCAGAAGGAGACATTGTTATCATGGGAGATGACAGCTTCATGTGTGTTATTGTCCCTGAAGACCTTCTAGTGCCCCAAGATGTGGAGGTGAAAGACAGAGATACCAATGACTGTGGCCTTGTGTAGGCCTAGGCTAATGTGTGTGTGTCTTATTTTTTTAACAAAAATGTTTAATTAGTAAAAAGATTTAAAATTTTTAGAAACAGAAAAAAGCTTATCGAATAAGAATATAAAAATGTCTTTGTTCAGGTGTACAATGTGTTTTAAGCTAAGTGTTACTGTAAGAGTCAAAATGTTAACATGGTTATAAAGTTACAGAAATCTAAGGTTAATTTATTAAAGAAAAAACTTTTAAATAAATGTAGTGTAGCCAAAGTGTACAGTGTTTATAAAGCCTACAAAAGTGTATAGTTATATCCTAGGTCTTCACATTGACTCACTACTCACTCACTGACTCACCCAGAGCAACTTCCAGTCCTGTAACCCCCATTCATGGTGCCAATGAAAAGAGTCAAACTCTAAAATAGTCAAACTTTAAAATATTTAAAGGGATTTATTCTGAGCCAAATATGAGTGTCAATGAACTGCGACACAGCCCCAGGAGATCCTGAGAACATATTCCCAAGGTGGTTGGGCTACAGTTTGGTTTTATACATTCTAGGGAGGCATAAGACATCAATCAATACATGTAAGATGTACACTGGTTTTGTCTGGAAAGGCAGGACAACTCAAAGTGGAGACTTCCAGGTTATAGGTGGATTCAATAATTTTCTAACTGGCAATTGGTCAAAAGAGTTAAGTTATTATCTGAAGACCTAGAATCAATAGAAGGGAATACCTGGATTAAGATAAGGGGCTGTGCAGACCAAGGTGCCCATTATGCAGATAGTATCAGTAGAAGGGGATGTCTCTTATCAGTCTTAAAGAGTCTTTTCTATTGGTCTTAAGGTCTCTGTTTTAGTGTTAAGGCTCATCAGCTGTGCCTGAATTCCAAAGGGAGGAGGATACAATGAGGCATGTCTGACTCCTACTTCCCATCATGGCCTGAACTAGTTTTTCAGATTAACTTTGGAATGCTTTGGCCAAGGGAAGGGTCCATCAGTCTGTTGTGGGGCTTAGAATTTATTTTTGGTTTTCAATGGTAAGGACTCTTATATAGGTGTACCATTTTAAAATCTTTACATTTCACTGTACCTTTTCTATGTTTAGATACACAAATACCTATCATTGTGTTACAACTGCCTATAATAGTCAGTATAATAACATGCTGTATAAATTTGCAGTCTAGGAGCAATAGCCTAGCGTATATAGCCTAGGTGTGTAGTAGGCTATGCCACCTACATTTGTGTAAGTATACCCTGTGATGTTGCCACAAAGACAAAATCAGAGAATAATGCATTTCTCACAATGAATCTTCATCATTAAGTGAGGCATGACTCTATATATTATTAGGAATGCAGTGGTATAGGGACTGTACCTTAACAGCATTGTACAGAGCTGAATCAAATAAGCTCATAGATCCCTGGAGCTAACTAGAATATAATTAAAATCTATTCTGACCCTAAGGCTTGCTCTGCAATTGGACATTTCGAAAAAATTTTGAGACGAGTCTTATCACTTGGATACATTGTTGAGATATAAGTTGAGTCAGAATTTTAGTTAACCAAGGTTTGGATAGTTTGAGTTCTTGTAACTAAAGACTTCACTGCAATTAGAGTTAGTGTGGCTCAGCATTATTCTTATAGTTTAAAAGAAAACTTAAGATTGAAGCTACAACTTAATAGAACTTTTTGGGGTGAAAGTCCTTCAGCTTCTATTAGATGCTCATGAATTTTACAGCACAAAAAGACACAATTCTTTGGATGCTTAGAAATGGTTGCTTAGTTTTTGGTGGAAGCTTCTGTCTTTTAAGAAATAAACAGTTTGATTTGAGCTAAAGGGAAGATCAGGCACAGAAACACAGTTGGGGTGTCAACTCCAAGCGCATCAGTAAATGAACAGAAAAGAGATTGCATTTGCTGGAATTCTCACAGCAAATAAATGAGGTAACAGGAGAGATTCGCTGAAAACGGTGGGCTGCAGAGAACCAGTAGCCAAGCACTTTGCTTTCAATTCAAGCATTGAGTATGTAAATCTGAAGATCTAGTTTCTGTTTACTGAGACACTACAAAGAAGTTTACCTATGTTATGCCAACAATTGCCTTCCAGCTTCCTTAAGTTACTTCATTAGCATTTGTGAGAAAAGACGAAGCAGCAGTAAAGAATGTAAATCTAAAGCAGGCTGTTGGAGTTTAGGAGATGTGGGTGGTTAATTCTTTCAGCAGCAGTATCAGTGTTGTTGTCCTGTATCACCCAGGCCTCAGACACTGAAGGCATAAACAATGCCTCTGTCTTCCTTGGTCTCTCAAGAGAAAGAATTTTGAAGTCTTTCACTTCTGTGATGATCAAACGCCTAAACCCTCAACGATCTAATTTTTCTATGGATCAGGTAATTTATCCATGTACTGTGGGATGTGAGATGAAAATATTGGAACTCAGCATCAAAATCTGAGAGACCTCAGCAAAGCTTTTCATAAACTTGAAAGTATCTCTTTGAAGAAAATATAGAGATACAAGTAGGGTCCTTCATTAGTTCTGTCTTCCTGACCTCTGTGGTCATTTTCCCTCCCCATTCATAGGCTCCTGTTGGCCACGTGACTTATTCGGTGGGATGTTAGCAAATGAGAGTTGATCCTGTTGATGAAAAGAGTAAAATTCTGTAAAATATTTGGAGATTTATTCTGAGCCAAATATAAGTGACCAATGGCCTATGACACAACCCCAGGAGATCCTGAGAACATGTGCGCAACATGGTTGGGCTATAGTGTGGTTTTACACGTTTTAGGTAGACACAGTGTTACCAGTGGTGAATCTGTACAGGTCCTCAGCAACCTCAGTTCTTGCCTTCTCAGAAGAAAGAATTCAACTGATGGGCATGAAGCAGAAGGAGAGACTGGGCAAGTTTTAGAGCAGGAGTGAAAGTTTATTAAAAAGCTTCAGAACGAAAACAGAAGGAAGGAAACTACACTTGGAAGAGGGCAATCTGAGAGATCAATTGCATGTTTGACCTTTGACTTAGGGTTTTGTAGGTTGGTATACCTCCAGAGTCATGCATTCCTTCTTTCATGATTCTTCCCTTGGGGTGGGCTATCTGCATGTGCAGTGACCTGCTAGCACTTGGGAGGTGAGCATGTGCAGTGTGTTTGCTGGAGTTGTATGCATGCTTACTTGAGGCGTTCTTCCCTTACCAGTGAATGGCCTTAGAAGGTCATATACCAGTTAAACTCCACCATGTTGTCTCTTAGTGTGCATGCTTGAGCCCACTCGCCCAACTCCTGCAATCTTATCAGGAAGCTTCTGATCACCAGTTTCAGGTTTTTTTCTATTTATTGGGAAACTGCCTTTCCCTGGCACTGGCTACAACCAATTATTATTTTAGAGAGACAGTTAACAACCACCTGACCATCACCTGATGGTCACCTGATATTCCTGGTGGGTGGTGAGAGGAGCCCTCTCCTGCACTGCTCATGCCCGTGTAGCTACCAACTGTAACAATAAGACAACAATCAATACATGTAAGATGTACATTTGGTTTGGTTCAGAAAAGTGAGACAAACAGACGTGGGGGCTTCAAGGTCATAGGTGGATTCTAAGATTTTCTGATTAGCAATTGGTTGTAAAAGTTATTACCTAAAGACATGGAATCAATAGAAAGAAATGTGTGGGCTAAGATAAGGGGTTGTAGCTATAATAAGGTTTTATCATGCAGATGAAGTTGAAGACTCCAGGTAGCAGGCTTTAGAAGTCTTAACAGACCTAAAAAGGTACCAGATTGTTAGTTAATTCTCTCCTGGATCAGGAAAAAGTCCTGGAAAGGATAGGGAATCAGTTCTTTACAGAACATATATTTTCCCCACAAGAGACAACTTTGCAGGACCATTTCAAAGTATGTCATTAAGATATATTTTGGGGTAAAAGTACTTCGATTTCTTTCAGGGTCTGCTATCTCTTATGTGATACTATACTAGAGTCAGGCTGGAATTTGGTGCCTTATTGCTATAAAAGGTCTACTTCATCAGTCTTAACATCTCTATATTAATGGTAAAGCTGCTCAGCTGCACCTAAATTCCAGAGGAAGGAGGATATAGTAAGTCATGCTCAACCCTCACTTTCCATCATGGCCTGAGCTAGTTTTTCAAGTTAACTTTGGAATGACCTTGGCTGAGGGAAAGGTCTATCATTCAGCTGGGGGTTTAGAATTGTATTTTTGGTTTACATTCTGAGGTCTGACATGCACTGCATGTTAGGGCTTTCCTCTTGTGTTCCTGCCTTTCTCCATGAAAAGATATGCTCCTTGGCTAAAGGCTAACTAAGACATGAGAGACTTGTGGAGTTGACTTGATTTGACCCTGTGTTCTAGAATCAAGTTCAAATGAAGTCAACAGAACTCCAGCCAATACACAAAGGCAAGATCAACATCAATGTCGGTATGGAAGCCACAGATATTCTTCTATTCTTAAACATATTTTAATGGATCACTTTAGCTGGATTGTATTCAGGGGTTTGTAATCACCCAGTGGGTTCTCTGTGCCTGCTTCTCAGACAGAACTGTTTTTGCAAGATGGGAATTGCAATAGAGAAAGAATTTAATTCATATGGAGCCACCTATACTAATAAAACTAAAAAGATTAGTTTTATTATTATGTGAAATGGTCTCCCTGAAAATTTGGAGACGGGAGTTTTTAATGATAATTTGATGGGTAGCGGTTTGGGAAGTGGGGAGTGCTGATTGGTTAGGTCAGAGATGAAGTCATAGGGGGTTGAAGTGGATTTTTCTTGTTGTCGTTGGTTCCTGGGTGGGATCACTGAACTGGTTGAACCAGATTACCCATCTTGGTGGTGCCAGCTGGTGCATCAGAATGTGGGGTCTCTGAAATATCTTGAACACTGAGCTTAGTTTTTGTGAATAATGTTAACCCTAGGAGCAATTTGAGGACATTCAGAATCTTGTGGACTCCAGCTGCATGACTCCTAAACTGTAATATCTAATCTTGTGGCTAATTTACTGGTCTACAAAGGCAGACTGGTCCTCAGACAAGAAGGGGGTTTGTTTCAGGAAAGGGCTGTTATTTTTGTTCAAAGTTAAACTATAAACTAAGTAATATAGTTTGAATCGGTGTCCCCAACCAAGTCTCAAGTTCAATTGTAATCTCCAATATTGAAAGTGGGGACTGGTGGGAGGTATTTGGATCATATCTCAGCATGGATACTACTGATGTGGATCCTCTCTAGGCTCAACATTCATAATTCCTCTGCAAACTTTCTGTAGTTTCTTAAATGAACCAGTTTTTTTTCCCTCCTTGCCATAGTTTCTTGTATACGCTATTTTTCACTTTCAGTAATATATTTCTCTCCGTGATTTGCTTGGGAACTCATACTCATCCTTTAAGAGTTAATTGATGCTTAGCCTCCTCTGAGAGGAAGAAAGAAGAACCAAGTGTTAATATCCAAGACAATAAGAAAATTGTCTCCAAGGCATTTGAGAGACCTTTGCAGTATCCCCCTTCTGTCACAGGCCCAGAGGCCCAGGAGTGAAGAATGAGTCCACGGGCCAGGCCCAGGTCCCTACGGCCCTGTGCAGCCTCAGAATTCTGCTCCTTGTATCCTGGCTGTTTCCAGCACCAGCTGTGACTCAAAGGAGCTCAGGTAGAGCTCAGGTTGATTCTTCAGAGGGTGTAAGCCATATGCCTTGGCAGCTCCTACATGGTGTTAATCCTGCAGGCATGCAGAGTACAAGAGTTTAGGGTTGGAAACCTCCACCTAGATTTCAGAAGATGTATGAAAAAGCCTGGATGTCCAGGCAGAAGCCTTCTTCAGGGGAGGAGCCCTCTTAGAAAACCCCTTCTAGAGCAGCAAGGACAGTAAATGTGGGTTCGAAGCCCCCTCACCGAGTCCCCACTGGGGCACCACCTAGTGGAGCTGAGAGAAGAGTGCCTCCATCCTCCAGATCCCCAAAATTGCAGATCCACTAAGAATTTGCACCTTGCACCTGGAAAGCTGCAGGCACTCAACACCAGCCTGTAAGAGCAGCCATGGGGTCTGAATTCTGCAAAGAAACAGAGGCAGAAATGCCTAAGTCCTTAGGAGTCTACTCCTCACACTAGTGGACCCTGGTTATAGGACATGGAGTCAAAGGTGATTATTTTGGAGCTTTAGGATTTAATTACTTCCCTGTAGCATTTTGGAATTTCATGGGGCCTGTAGCCCCCTTTGATGGCCTATTTCTTTCTTTTGGAATGGGAATATTTGCCCAATGCATATATTCCCATTGTATTTTGGAATGTAACTTGTTGTGTTTGGAGGTAATTAAGTTGTTTTTTATTTTACAGGCTCATAGGCAGAAGGAACTAGCCTTAGCTCAGATTAGACTCTGGAATTTTTTTTTTTTAATGCTGGAATTAGTTTAGACTCTGGGGGACTATTAGGAAGGCATGATTATATTTTGAAATGTGAGAAGAACAAGAAATATGGAGGGGCCAGGGGCAGAATGCTATGGTTTAGATCTGTGTCCCCACCCAAATCTCATGGTCAATTGTAATCCCAAATGTTGGAGGTGGGGCCCAGTGTGAGGTGATTGGATCATGGGGGCAGTTTTTCATGAATGGTTTCATGAATGAGCACCATGCCCTCAGTACTATTCTGTTGATATTAAGTGAGTGAGTTACCATGATATCTCGTTGTTTACAAGTATTAGCACCTCCACCCCATCCTTGTTCCTGCTTTGGCTATGTAAGATATGCCTGGTTACCCTTCATCTTCTGCCACGATTGAAGGTTTTCTGAGGTCTTCCTAGAAGTTGAGGAGATGCCAGAATCATGCTTCCTGTACAGCCTGCAGAACGTAGAGCCAATTAAACTTATTTTCTTTATAAATTACCCAGTCTTAGGTATTTCTTTATAGCAATGCTAGAACTGACTAGTACACTAAGTTCTTCCCCAAATTAGTTTGGCCTATGCCCAGGAATGAACAAGGACAGCTTAGAGGTTAGAAGCAAGCTGGATGGCATTGGTTAGATTAGATTTATTTCACTGTCATAATTTTCTCACTGTTATAATTTTTGCAAAGGCAATTTCAGGTTGAGAGCAGTGTAGAGGGTAAGGAGAATCTTTTTTCCCATCTACAAATATATAGTTTTTAAATTGAATTATTCTAGTCTTTGATTTGCCAGCCATCTGGGCTTTGCCCATTTCCCCCTCATCCCTTCAATTTAATGTAATCTCTGTTTAAAGTGTCAGTGTCAGTCAGCACATGATAAAAGCATACAACCCTAAAAGTACAGCATCTAAGAAAAACAAAGATTTGCCAACAAACTCTTATCACAGTAGTCTTTAAGGGATGTGGGCTCGTATAGTTCCCTTTTAACACATGTTTCTAAGACCATTATATCAAAAGAAGGGGAATATACCAAACCTCTGACCCATTTTATGATATTGTCATTAAATATGTGAATCTATTCACATTTTATTCACTTAAGCAAGTCATTGTGTCTGAC
This sequence comes from Chlorocebus sabaeus, assembly GCF_047675955.1. Classification (NCBI taxonomy): domain Eukaryota; kingdom Metazoa; phylum Chordata; class Mammalia; order Primates; family Cercopithecidae; genus Chlorocebus; species Chlorocebus sabaeus. The sequence goes on from NC_132927.1 coordinate 58,622,660, forward strand.
ACTTAAGTTCACAAAGAATGGAAAAGTGCAGTCCTACTATATGCATCTAAGGTGAACAACTCTAATGACTATTATACCATGTGTAACAGTGGGTTTAAATGATAAGGCAATTTTCTTAATTTGATCTCTACAAGTGAAATGACTTACATTGTTGAGCAAGCAATTCTTAACAGAAGATGCTTGAAAGTCTCGCCTGGGGACACAGCATCTTATTTTCTGTTCAATATATTTTTTCATGGTATTCTATATAAACTTTAATTTCGGGTAACAAAGAAATTGACCTTTACAGTGAGGTAAGGATTCAAATAATTGGATTCTCAGTTAACTCGAATCTTAGGCCAGATCCAGAGACTTTATAAAATTCTCTCTCTCTTTGCAGGCCATCTAGCTTGAGCCAGAATTTGTATCTTATATGCAGGGTTTTATTAAAAGTGGCAAGAAGTAGTAAACTCACATATACATGCTGGATTTTTCCTATAATTTACTCTAATGTCACAGCTGACTAGCTCATGGTCTCCTTTCCAAGGACAAGTAACAATTTAATCAAATGCTTTGCTATTGTATAACAAAGATCATCAGTTTCTCAGTCTGCAATATCTGAGTCCTTGCCATCCACCACTCTGTCCCTCTCAGTCAGCCAATTTTGTGTATTTTGGGTTCCATTATAGGAGTACTCTGCTTACTGGAACTACGTTTTACATATTTAAAAATTAATATTGCTGGCAATTGATGGAAAACAAAACTGCTGTGATGCAAACAAAATAGTTATTTCTCTCTCAGATAGATGGAAAACAAATGTATATAATTTTTAGGGCTAGTGTGATATTTCTGTTTCACAAAGTCCTTAGGCACCCAAATTTTTCCAAGTTAGTACTTTATCTTCCCTTAGTAGTGGTCCTCACATTCAGAGTTTAAGAACATAGCATCTATAAGAAAAGCAGCAATATGGAGGAAGGGATGCATAAGTCAATGAAAAACAGTATGTATTGCTTTCTTATAAGAAAGGTTCCCGGAAGTTGCACATGACATTCCACTTACATATTATCGTACAGAAATTTGCACAAGAAAGGCAAGGAAAGGTCTTTCTTCTGGTTATAAATATGTCTAGCTAATTCTTTTAAGATGTAGGCAGCTGGTGGGCTCTACCACAGATGCTTTCATGCTCCTCTGTGCCGGATGTTTATCACCATTGTACAGCTGAGGAGACCAAGATCCATCCATACACAGTTAACTTGCTTAAGATCACATAGCTATTGCAAAATTAAGAATATGACTCAAGTCCTCCTGAGCCACAAACTACCTAACACTATATTGCACTCAAGTGCAGGCCTCAGTGAAGGATGAGCACTGTTCAAAGAAAAATTCAAGACAAATAGCAATCAGATTCCCAGGGGTAGTTTCAAGGTCCAGGCTGAAACCTCTTAAAATTTCCAAATGGCTAGACTTCTTGACTGCTGGTAGTTTCCAGAATGAATTTACGATATGAGATTTTTGTGTCTAGAAAGTTTTTTGATGACCATGTTCACACATTTCAAATAAGTATATACTAGATTAAAAAAATGAATAGTCCTTGCCTGGTGGGCTAATTAGACTCACATTGAAAGAGGAATCAAATATCACGACTGGGGACAGAAAGGCTGCTGAGAGGATTAGCTTTTATTCTCTACTTTCTTGTGTAACTTGAATTTTTTCAATGTCCATTTAAAACTTAATTTTTAAAAGTTTCATCTAAATCAAGTTTGACAATTTAGATCATTCAATTAACTTTCTAGAATGTTAATTTCTGGCTTACTCTCCTGTGTACTTCAAGATCTCACTTAGAAATATTCACTATTTGAGAATTCAGAGTGTCAATACTATTTGAGAATTCAGAGTGTCAATAATTATATTATTGGCTTTTGTGGTATGGGGAAGAGGGAGCACATACTGACATTTACACATAACACCCCGTCTCTGCCACTCAAGGGGATCCGAGCCTTGAGTAAAGGAAAAAACAAAAAACCATCACCCCCACACAAAGGCTGTAATCAGCATTTTCACTGGCTTATTCTAGGGAGCAAAAGGCCCAAATCCCCAGCTTCAAGTGTGTTGCAAAAGCATGGTGCTACATAGTCAAGTTTCTCTAAATGGTACAGAGAGCATTTCCAGGCCCCTTTCTTTTTATTAACCCTTTTTCATAGTTTGAAACAACTTGACAAGCTTGTATTTCCCCTTTGGAATTCTCTCGCCTTCACATTCCCCAGAAGGAGATATGCACATGCATACACACACACACAAAACCTTAAGAAAGATGTATAATCTTGGCTGGGCGCAGTGGCTCACGACTATAGTCCCAGCAATTTGAGAGGCCAAGGCAGGCAGATCATTTGAGGTCAGGAGCTTGAGACCAGCCTGGCCAACATGGTGAAACTCTATCTCTACTAAAAATACAAAAATTAACCTGGCGTGGTGGCACACTCTTGTTGTCCCAGCTACTCAGGAGGCTGAGGCAGGAGAATTGCTTGAACCCTGGAGGCAGAGGTTGCAGTGAGCGAAGATCACACCACTGCACTCCAGCCTGGGTTACAGTGTGAGACTTCATCTCACAAAAACAAATAAATAAAATAAAATAAAAAACAAAGATGCATAATCATAATCTTTATTGATGATTAAGGCTTCCCATTCTATTTGCAACAACTAAGTTGAAATAAGCTAGAAGGAAGCGTGAAATTCAGGCTCCCAATAATTTCTTAGTATTACATTTTCATCTTGCCTCTCCCCAAAGTACCCACTTTCCCATGTTTATGATGTATTTATCTGAAGTTGGTAAGAAAAGAAGAAAAGGTATATCTTCTCTTTTTTTCTCTTCTAGAGAAGAATATTATTTCTCCTCTTTTGCAAGATTCTTCTTCTATTTTACCCTGAACATTCTTTATTTAGCTGACTATAATTTTCTCTTCATGGTTAAATCCATTTTAAATGTTAACATTTAGTCTATGAACTTTTTTTCCCTCCAATTATGTCTTGGCTTTCTCCAGGTCACTTTCCTGAGAATTGTGAACTACAAATGGATGAATATTAGAACCATCACCTGAGAGAATTGTCCTTTCAGTAGGAAGCTCATGAAGCTGGATTCAGACACCAAATTGAATTCATAACTCTGCTACACTCCAGCTGTGTGACTTGGAGCAAGCGGTTTATTATCTGTTAGTGATTTCCATCATCTTTAAATGATAGTACCTGTACCAAACATTTCATACTATTTTTGAGACAATAAAATAAAACAGTGCACACCCAAAAACTCAATCTCTAAAATAACATTCACACAGACACACACACGGGTGCTATATCTGTGACAAATACATTAACATATGAGGTTAATAGTTTCCTAAACCTATCCTTTACATAGCGCTCAACACTACTTAATACATCGTTCATTCATTTATCCCCTTTTGTTATTTGTTTGACTGTTTATTTGTTTCATCTTCCTTCTCTAGAAAGTAAGCTGTATTATTGCTGGGACTCAGCCTATTTTGTTTTGTTCCCAACTGTATTCTCAGAGTCTATAATATTTTCTGGTATACTGGATGTTCAATACATATTTATTGAATGCATAAAGAAAAGGATGACAACTTTTTATGTGAACAATGTTATTATAGATGGAAAAACACTCACTTTATTTTATTTATTTATTTATTTATTTATTTATTTATTTATTTATTTTGAGATGGACTTTTGCTCTGTCACCAGGCTGGAGTGTGGTGGCACCATCTCAGCCCCTCACTGCAACCTCTGCCTCCCCGGGTCAAGCAATTCTCCTGCCTCAGCCTCCTGGGCAGCTGAGACTACAGACACACACCACCACGCCTGGCAATTTTTTTTTTTTAATTTTAGAAGAGACAGGGTTTCACCATGTTGCCCAGGCTGGTCTTGAACTCCTGAGCTCAGGTAATCTGCCCACCTCAGCTTCCCAAAGTGCCACAATTACAGGCTCCAGCCACTGTACCCAGCAATACTCACTTTAAAAAACAATTTCCAATTTCTTTCTAGAGGTTGCCCACCTTTCTCTTTACTATCAGAATTTGAAATCTGAGCATGCACAAGATTGTCTGGCAAGAAGTCATGTCACAAAGAGAATAAAGTATCTTTGCCTCTGCCAGCTCCTTTCCACCACAATTTTAAGCCAAGTCTTCATAATTTATAATTTCATTTTGTGCTTCTGGAATTATATGTGTGTGTGTTCGTGTGTGTGTATGGAACAACCTTTATAATACTGAAGATTTGAATCTGAAAAATGTTATTGAGTTATTTGGATGAAGGCACTATAATATTGACGTACCTGGAATAATAAATGTCTGCTTTGGCAGTTCCTATATCTCATCAGTTTTATGCAAACAAAACATGAAGGAGAAAATATATATAGACATCCTAGTGCTTAATAACCATGAAGAAAGATGTCTGTGTCTTACTAGAAGAAATGGCACTGTTGAATATTCATGAGAGAGATCCATTTTACCCCCCTGCAGGCACAAAATATTTATATGAATATGAAGTCTATGCATAATTATATGAAAACAGACATTCCCCAGAGGTTAAATATGTTAACAAGAAAGGTCTCTCCCTCCTGTAGATTTTATTAAACGAATTTAAATTGTCGAAAGGATGTAAACATGAAAGAAGAGCACAATACTTTAGGGTGGTCCAAAGGAATATAACTGAAATAATGAGACTACGCCAAGTAAGGACAAGTAACTTGGGAACATTTTTTACTACGTTGTGTTTTACTCCATAGCAATGCATTTAGAAATGCTTTCAACCTAAAATGCAGAGTCTAATGAAATCTATTAGACTGAAATGACCTTTCTGAGGACATGATGAAAGTCTTATTCCCTGAAATGCCGACTGCAACTTGACTCAATGTTTCAATCCATCTTAAAATTGGATCAAATGTAGAGAGGCCAAAAGAACATATATTTGGTTGTCTTTGCTTTTTTAGTGACTGGTATGTGACCTTGGACTGTAACTGCAATAGCTGACATTCTTTTATTATTATTTTTTAAAGTCACTTTATATTCTTTATCATGGTTCTAAATATCAAGTTGACTCTTACTTTCAGGTAAACTGTTCTCTCATTTTAAGATGAAAGAAACATTTTTTCTTTTGCCTGGGACAAAGCCTTTTTGGAACAGGATCTTTCCACACCTCTCCATGTTCTCAAATTGGTCACGTTCCAATGCATAAGTATATTTGAATTTAATTTTTCATATCCTTCACCATTCCTGTTTTCTATTTTCAAAGCCTGAATCTCATGATCTTCCCCAACCCTTAAAGATTAGATTTTAAGGTTTTAAATGCTGAGATACCTTGGGTTCTAATTCAGTAGTTAGACCAAATATGTGATGATATAAAATACTATACATATATCATATTATATAAAACGGCCATATATTTTGGCCGTATCTTTTGTTCAGAGCAAAAATATCCTTCATATTGTGATTTTAAAAGACAGGCTTCCCTTTCAAAGGGCACTTTTTGATATAGTCCTCTATAAAATATTGATGATTTCATTATGTTAAGGCACTGTAAAGTATGTGAAATACTAAGCTGATCAGTTACTGCCTGTCTTGTAAATTTCTGCTGATTCCTCATTTCCTATAGGATGAAGTCAAATCCCAATGAGCAGCCTATGGAACCTTTCAGAATATGGGTTACTAACTACCACTGCTCAGTTTACCCTGTCCTTTTTCACATCAACTCAGCTACACTCTAGTCCAGTTTTTAATGAACATTTTGTATCTCTCCATCCATCACCTGTAATGTTATGTCTACCTTTTCTGAGTAGGTATAAAGACTTGACATTTAGCTACCTAAAATTTGTAAAATCATGTTCAGCAGCAACCCCAAATCTCCTCTATTTCTTACACCAGGGCTACTCTTTAGGGATTTATGCCTAGACTCTTCCTTTTCTTTAATTTATGTCTTCAGCCACCTTATTTGTTTCTTTCCTTTTTGTCTTTATGCTCTACTTTCATCAAATTTACCCATAGTCACTTTGTCTCAGCTTCTTTGTAACTTCTGTCTTCTAGTAATTTCACTTTTATCTTTGCTCTGAAGTACTAGGCATCAGTAAGAGGATAATTTGGCAGCATCAGTCCCAATATGTCCTTAAGATAGTTTGACCATTCTAATTTATTTTTCATCAATTCTATTGAAGTGTAATTAACAAAGAATAAAATTTACATTTTAAAAATATACAGTTCGTATTTTGATAAATGTATGTACTCCCATAATTGATTCATTAATAAAGATAGACCCAGAAAGTTTTCTTGTGTACCTTGGAGTTATTCCCCTTACTATCCTTAATATTTGGCACCTAATGACCTAATTTTTTATCACTATTGATTACTTTTGAAATTCTAAGAATTTATATAAGTTGAAGTGTGCAATATGTACATTTTTGTACCTGGCTTCTTTGCTCAAGTGAATTTTTTGGCAATGTTTTATGTTGTTGCTTGTTTGATTATGCTTTTGCTGTAGTTGTTGTTACTGTGTAGAATTACATTGTATGGATATATCACATTTTAGTTTTGTATTCACTTGTTTATGTATTCACTTTGTTTGCTTCTAGTTTGGGCCTGCTATAAATAGAGCTACTATGCTGATTCAAGTACAATAATTTATGTGTGTGTCTCTTTTCCTTTTTCTTGAATAAATGCTTAGGAGTCAGACTGATGGGTAAAATAGTAGGCCTATGTTTAACATATGACTATGTCAAAATGTTCTCTAAATTAGTTGTGACATTGTACACTCTCAAGGTTCCAGGAGTTCCAGAACCTAGCCAACCCTTGGTGTTATTGTAGATATTTTAAATTTAGCTATTTTAGTGGTTCTGGTGGGAGTGAAGTGGTATCTCATTGTAATTTTAATTTGCATATCCCCAGTGACTTATGATATTGAACAGATTTTCACGTGGATATGTCAATTGTATATCTTATTTTGTGAAATGTCATTTGAGACATTGTACTATTTTTATAGGGTTCTTTGTCTTCTGATTGTTGAGTTGAAAGAATTTTGGCTATTTTATAGGACATTTTCTTATACATTTTAGAATCAGCTTGTTAATTCTTATGAAAGCCTAGTAGAATTGTAATTGGAAGGGCATAGACTTTATAGATCAATTTGAGGAAAATGGACATTTCAGCAATATGAGTGAGTCAATCAATAAACATGACAAGTCTCTCCATTTATTTGGGTCTTATTTAACTGCTCTTAGCCATGTTTATAGTTTTTTAGTCTAGAAGTCTTGTATATATTCTGTTAATTTTCATTATTTTGTTAATAATATTTAAAATAGTATTTTTGTTTTTTTCTCCAATTATTTGTTACTACTATGTATAGAAATAAATTTGTTTTATTTTGTACTAGCTATGTCTCCTTCAGCCTTGTTAAGTTCACTTGTCAATCCTAGTAGGGTTTTTTTTTCTTAAAATATTTTATGTAGACATCTCTGTGTATATGCAAACAGACACATGTGTGTGTGTGTGTATATATATATACACACACACACTTTTGTATATGCCTTTGACTTATTTTTCTTGCACAAATGCACTAGCTGAGACCTCCAGTACAATATTTAAAAGATATGCTGGGAATATACATTCTTGCCTTGTTCTCAATTGTATGAAAAAGCATTTAGTTTTTCACCATTGTATGTGGTACGTAAGTTTTCAGAGATATCTTTATCGGATGGAGAAAATTTTATTCTATTCCTAGTTTGCTGAGAGTTCTTATCATAAATGAGTGCTGACTTTTATCAAATAGTTTCATCAATTGAGATTATATGATTTTTCACCTTCATATATACTTTCCTTGTGTAAAGCCCACATAATCTTAAAGTAAGATCATTTTTCATATTTTGCTGAATTGGATTTGCTTATGTTTTATTGAGGATTCATTCATTTGTTGGTCTCTAACAGTATCTTTGCCAGATTTCAATAAGAGGGTCTCACAAAATGAATTAGGAAGCCATCTCTATACCTCCAGGCATTTTAAAGGTGTGTGTAAAGGATAGTGTACTATTTTTCTTTAGTGTTTCATGAAATTCACACAAAATCCCAAATGGATCAATAAATTGCTTCAAGGGAAACTTTTGATTATAAATATAATTTCTTTAATATATTTTGTATATTATTAATTGTATTCATCTAAATATTAAATTTTCTATGTTTTTCAATTCATTTTTGACAGATTACATTTTCCAGGAATTATTTAATATATTATAAATGTATTGACGTATGTTTTTTCATAAAATTCCATATTATCCTCTTAACATTTCTAGTTTCTGGAGTAAACAACTGTTATCCCTAATACTTTAAAGTTTTTTTATATTTTTTACTTGATTAGTATTGTATAATAAGTTGACTACTGTCTGCCAACATTCATGTCCACCTTAAACTCCATTACTGATTAATTATTCAATTTATCATTATACAATGACTCTTTTAATCCTTAGTAGTAGCTTCTGTTCTACAGTCTACTTTTAAAAATATTAATATAGCCACACAGCTTCCATATGCTTACCATTAATATGATCTATCTTTTTTCATGTTTGCAACTTTCAACCTATTTGTATTTTTAATTTTAAAGTGCATCTCTTGTAGACAGCATGTGGTTGAGTTTGGGTTATTGGTTCAGTCTGTATTTGTTCTTTAGTTTGTGGTATTCAGGCCATTTACATTTAGTGTAATTTTTTTTTGAGATGGAGTTTTGTTCTTGTTGCCCTGATTGGAATGCAATAGCATCATCTCGGCTCATTGCAACTTCTGACTCCTGGATTCAAGCAATTCTCCTGCCTCAGCCTCCTGATTAGCTGGGATTACATACACCTGTCACCATGCCTAGCTAATTTTTGTATTTTTAGCAGAGACAGGGTTTCACCATATTGACCAAGCTAGTCTCGAACTGCTGACTTCAGGTGATCCCCCCACCTTGGCCTACTAAAGTGCTGGGATTACAGGCATGAGCCACTGCACCTGGCCCATTTAATTTTTCATATGGTAAGATTACCTGGCCTTGGTAAATTTTTATGTTTGAATTTAAGGGCATTCTTTGTTACTTGTTTCCTATTGGTTCCTCTTGTTTTGTTTATTTGTTGCTTCTTTTCTGCGCTCTTTTAAGTTAAATTTGTTTAATTCATTCTTCAATTTTATTTTCTTTCTTGGATGCTTACTTATACTTTTTATGCCATTATTTAGTGGTTTCCCTAGGGACAACACTGTGCATCCTTAACTATAAAGTCAATTTAGATTCAAATAGACTATACAATGTCTAAGTATAGATTTTCTGGGATAATTAGTCTGGACAAAAATGGTCAGACGGTGCCAGTTTATGGTTTTTAATCATGAAAATCTGTCAGTAAGTATATCTATAATTAAGGATTCAAGCAAACCTGATGATTTAAACAGAGTGCGAGTCATTACTAATCCCGATATTCCTATTGACACTTGTTTGACCACCTTAAATAGAGATAATAAGGGGCAAAGGCTTAAAGTTAATGAAAATTAGATCAAGTCTAAATGAAATGAAAAGGCAATAGATGCATAGAAAACTCTTTTATTTTGACTAAATTTAATCAGTTGAAATTATTTTTATAGCACTATTTTCTTCACATTTTTGAAATGAAGACTTTACTTTTCAATAGAAAATCTGCATTTTATCCTATGGAAAACAGGGTCTTCTACTTAGTTACTTTCCAAAGATGTGTGTTCATTTTATTTTGTGGGTCGATTAGAGAGTCAAGAGATAATTCATCATAAATCTACCAAAAAATAATGGATGTCACTTCTTATTGTTTATGTTTACAATATTATCCTATACCACTGCTTGGAGTTAAGAGTTTCGCTATTTCCTAATTGTCTTAAAAACAGAAACGGCTGAGCACGGGAGCTCACGCCTGTAATCCCAGCACTTTGGGAGGCCGAGGCAGGCAGATCACGAGGTCAGGAGATCGAGACCATCCTGGTTAACACAGTGAAACCCTGTCTCTACTAAAAATATAAAAAATTAGCCGGGCGTGGTGGTGGGTGCCTGTAGTCCCAGCTACTCGGGAGACTGAGACAGGAGAATGGCGTGGACGAGGGAGGCAGAGCTTGCAGTCACCTGCAGTTAGCCGAGATCGCGCCACTGCACTCCAGCCTGAGTGACAGTGCAAGACTCCGTCTAAAACAAACAAACAAACACACCCCCAGAAACAGAAACTACATTGAAAATGAGCCAATGTTAGAATCGTATGTCTGGCTTCATTCTGGGATGAACAGGGCAATGTTATTTTACACTTATTCAATAAAAATGCATTGGTGTTTACAATATGCTATATGTTGGTAACATAGAAATCACAGATAGAATTTTTGTCCTTGACATATTTAGTCTAATGATGGCAGAGGTGAGGAGCAAATCAATCAACAATTATACTGTAATTGTATATTCTGTTAAATAATACGTTAGGAATATGTACAGAGAAGGCAATGAAAATACAGAGGAGAGATGTCTAGCTTCAGAGTTTTCCCAGAAGAGGCTAAGCATCAGTTAACTCTTAAAGGATGAATATGAGCTCTCAAGTAAATCACGGAGAGAAACATATTACTGGAAATGAAAAGCAGCATATACAAGAAACTATGGCAAGGAGTTAAAAAAAAAAAAAGACCTGGTTCATTTAAGAAGCTACAGAAAGTTTACAGTGATTCCATGATGGAGAATATTTTTGAGGAATTATGTATGTTGAGCCTAGAGAGAATCCACATCAGCAGGGTCTATGCTGAGATAATCTGGATCTCAGCTTTGTAATGATGGAGAGAACTGGATGAAGCTAAGCATGAGAGTAATCATATTTACTTTTGGAAATAACACTCTGGTAATAGTAAGAAGGACATATTAAAAGGGGATAAAACTGGAATTGGACGACCAGCTGAGAAATTTCTGCAGTCATTGAGGAGATACACAATGAGTGCTTAACCGAAAGCAGTTTCCAAGAGTATGGAGAGAGAAAAGATGAGAGAGAGACTAAGCAGGTAGAATCACTGTGAAGTATTTAGTTTCTTGTTTTTATTTCTGCCTATTATGGGAGAAAAATTGACTGCAAATTTTAGCTGGTTTGTTCTGCCTTTTGTTTTTCTGAAGAGGGTCTTTAAAATAAGAATTTCACAAATCTGTAAGTGAGAATGTCTGGGCCTATATTATGGATTCAATTTTGTATACTTCCACTAAAAAATTACATTGCATGTATGAGACTATAATGTGAAAAATTATTTAAATTCTTCCTGATGATGGTAACAGGAGCTTGCTCTTCAGACAGAAGTAGGCATTTTTATTTCATTATACAATTTTTTTCTCTTGTCCTATATGATTTCAAAAATTTTATATAGTTATTTTCTTTTAACAAGGGTGGTGTGATAGAGAGAATTGTCTTTTTCTGCAACTATTCAAAGATCAGACTTTAATGAATCTACAACCACATCTTTTTATAAAATAGATCTAATAATTATTGCAAAGAATATAAAAGCACCTAAGCATGGCTACACTCTCTTGCACATAAACTCATGCACCAAGAGTTTGTGTGGAAGAAATTTGAGTAGAGTGGGGATTTTTGTTTGTTTTTACTAGATCACTTAGAGGTAGGGTGGAAGGAAGGAAAACTATGAAACTAAATGTGATTTCAAAGTCTTTCTCCACTACTTTTCATTTGCTTTTTCATCAGGCCTAGCCACTTCGGTTTTTTAATTTTTGGTCCATGTTGTGCCTATGTATGCCTGATTCATTCCAGAATTTAGAATTTATGGAACTCAATCTTGGTTATTCATAAATGTATTGTTTCATATTGTACCATGTCACGATATATTCAGAGTTTACTTTCATTATATAGAAAACAAGATACATCCTTTCAAAATAATGTCAATAATAGTCTCATTTAAATGAGATTCCCTTGTGAAATTCTAGTTTCTTGCTAACAGTTAAAAAAAAGGTATTGTGGAATACACAGGATTCACAGTCTAAGAGACTGTGTTCCAAATATACCCAAGGCTACTTAAAAACTATGTATCAAAGAAATGTTGTTTGCCCCCCTTGAGACTTGGTTTATGTATCTATTAATGGGGATAACCTCATCTATTTTGCATGATTGTTCGAAAAATGAAATAAAAGTTTTATATGAAGTTCATAACATACTAGTTGCTATAAGTTTTCAATTAGTGTTTTTCTTGTTTATTCTTTTCTGCAAGAAATTCCGTGGTTAATCCTTTCCTTCAATGTTGGGATAGTACTTCTCAACTGGGAAGGCACTTCTCCCTAAGTTAAATCTGGATGTCTGTGGGTCATTGTGATTATTGTAAGGTCTGGAGGCCACTACTGGCTCTGTGGTTGGGGGATAGAAATACTTGATATCTTAAGGCCGGGCGCGGTGGCTCACGCCTGTAATCCCAGCACTTTGGGAGGCCGAGATGGGCGGATCATGAGGTCAGGAGATCAAGACCATCCTGGCTAACACGGTGAAACCCTGTCTGTACTAAAAAAATACGAAAAAATTAGCTGGGCGCGGTGGCGGGCGCCTATAGTCCCAGCTACTCGGGAAGCTGAGGCAGGAGAATGACTTGAACCTGGGAGGCGGAGCTTGCAGTGAGTGGAGATCGCGCCACTGCACTCCAGCCTGGGCGACAAGGCAAGACTCCCTCTCAAAAAAAAAAAAAAAAAAAAAGAAAAGAAATACTTGATATCTTGAAAGTGAACGTTCTGCTGGACCTATTTATAATATCTGAAGCTATTACCTAACCCCAGTTTACATACAAACATAAAATATATTTTGTGTGGAATTACTATTCACTGAATTTTCAATACATGCAATTCCTATGCAATGGACGAAAGATGTGATATGTATGGATAGAACCTTCTTAAGATTTCTCAACAATTTTGGAAAACAGTGTCACTAATGACTGTTCTGAATTTAAGTTAGAAAAAGACACAGCCATGTTGGCCTGCTTTTGTAGTTTTTATATTTATAGTAATTCTGTTTGTTTGTTTGGTATATAAGTTTGATTATTTCATCATTTCTTTTAAGGAATTTGTGCTTCTGCCAGGATGACTAATGTATTTAAAATATATTTTTAGTATAAATTCTTCTTTATATGACTTTTAGTTCACTGAATGGATTAAAAATATTTTTGCAAGTATACTATATATCTATAGGTTGTACTTCCGGATTTTGGATGACTGATTATGTTATACTTTTACTTAATTTGGTCTGATGGCTTAAGAACTCACTAAGGACCTGATAGTATAAGGCCCCAGTCACTTTCCTTATACTATCCTGTCCTTAGTGAATTGGGGGCCAGGTCTAGGAGCTTCTCATGAAGTAATTAAAAGCTGTGTGTCAGTGACATCCTGATGAATATTGTCCGCTCTGACTGGTTAGTGCCTACTATTCTCTTAGCCTCAGGACCTGACCCATCAGGTTTGCCTTCTGATTGTTGCCCAACTAATGTTACTGATGCCAACATCTGTGAATTTGAAAAACTCGATGAAAAAAATCTTATAAAAGAATTACTTTTCAAGCCCTCAAGCCATCTCATCACTCCATTATTTCCCTTTAGCTACCTTCATTTCTGTTCCAGTTCCTCTGAAAGTGGGAATTTAATCTGCTCACTTTTACACAACTGCCTTGTAAGTTAAAATCACTTGCATTAAGTCATTTCAAGTCTCCTTAATTTCCTATGAGAATAAGTATGACTTTTTCAATTTTGATGAGTAATATGAGACACAGCTTACAGCCAGTAAATTCTACAGCAATATTCGTATCTCCTCTGATTTATATTTTAGTTTTTTAATAATACACTCTAGCAAACTATGTGACACTTTCATTACTGTCTACATGCTTGGGGTTAAAGATGAAACTTGAATGCTGTAAAATGCCTTTGAAAAAGGCAGAGTGTATATACTTTGATTCCCAATTTTATATTTATTTTAAAAAGTATTATGAATAGATTTCAGAATGTTTGAACAATAATCTTTCCCCCTCCTGACAATAAGGATATGTATGTAAACTAAATAACCGTGTTTGTTGCAAGATACATATTAATGATACATGAAAAACATTGAATTATTTAAATGTTTTTGCAACAATTTTACCAATTCTGTGATCCTCTGAGTAGAATTATTTTCACATGACCTTTCTGTTAAGGGATGAGTGTGTTGGGGGGTGCATATGTGTGTATGTATAAATAAATACATTTTTTTCCTGCATAAAATATGTATTTTATTTGGATATAGAGATTCCCCATTGTGCTATGGGAAATTTTTCTCTTTTACATAGTTAAAACAGAGCTTTTCATATTTCCTAGGGCCTTTGTGAGGGGGTATGTCTTTCAATCTTGGCTCATAGATTTTAATTCTACTCCTTATTTCATAGCATTGTGAATTCCTAGAGGGAAAGCACATCCTCTACAGTAAATAAATGGAACTTACAGTCTATCATCTTTAAAAGATTGTACTATGGTTGGAAAGAAAAAACTTAGAGCCAGATACAAATGGCTAGGATTGAGAATGTGTGTTGTTAAATAGTAAATTATATACCGGATTTTTAAGGAAGGAGTTACAGAAACTTAAAAGCCAGGGAGGAAATGCCATCAGGAATGAATGGAACAACTTGCTGGGAAATGTGGGCAAAATTGCATTTTTTAAATTGCTATTTGACTGATTCTATTTTCAGTTTTTATTCATATTTTTGCTGGTATAGACATAATTTTCAAATGGATTTAATTTTTTATATATTTTATAACCCACTGTTAGATTCAGCATCAAAATTCTCCAGTGGCATCTTTTTATATCAAGGAAAAATTGCTTTGAATGATGTGATTGTGATTACTGACTGGCAGTAAAGCATCTGAAATCACCATGTTTCTACTGCCAAAAAGTGTCAACTCTTCATTTGGGCCTTATGTTGATATTCTGGAAATATTTTCATCTGCAAGGTAGATTTCCCACCTTGTTATATGCTTTTTTGGGGCTATTTAAATGACAAAGTTTCTAGTAATCTGAAAGGAGGAGCCAGGGTTTCAAGCATATATCAGAGTATGGGTCTAGATGAGAATTTAACATACGCCTAAAAGTCTTTCTCCCTTATCTCTCATGGTCTCAAAGGTTAGAAGTTGTGTGTGTGTGTGTGTGTGTGTGTGTGTGTGTGTGTGTATGATTTGTTGGTTTTAGGTAAAATGAATAGGTTTCCTCAATCTAGTAATTATTTAGGGATTTTACTCTTAGATTTTTAGAACCCTAATGAAATAGATTAGCTCATACATTTTTGCCTTAGGATTTACATGTCAGAAATTCCAAATTCTCCTCCTTTCCCTTAACAATTGTGTCTTTACCCTACTTTTGTGTTATAAGCAGATTTGTTTTATTCAAAAGATACCTTGAAGGGAGGGATTCTTTTTGTGACATTATTAATCTTATACTGAGAAACAATGGTCTTTTTTTTTCAATTGAATGGTTTATTTGAAGTTTGACTGTCAAAATAATGCTTAAATATCCCCTTGGCTGGCTATTTACAGAGAGTTCTAGCTACTGATAGGAGGTAAGAAGATCCAACATTTTGTTGAGAATATAATTACTACTGTGGTCTACTGTTGTGACCATACTAGTAATGGGATAAATGACACAGTAGAAAGATCCAGACAAACCCTAATGGCATGTTGTCATGGTTAATTTTACATGTCAACTTGACTGGATCATGAATTACCCAGATATTAGACTAAACATTATTTTTGGGTGTGCCTGAGAGGATGTCTCTGGATGGGATTAGCTGGGTTTTTTTTTTTGCTTGTTTTGAGACAGGGTCTCACTCTGTCACTCAGGCTCCAGGCTGGATTGCAGTAGTGCAATCTCAGTTCACTGCAACCTCCTCTTCCTGGGCTTAACCAATCCCCCAACCTCAGCTTCCCTAGTAGCTGTACTGCACGTGCACACCACCATGCCCAGCAGGCGTATTTTCTGTAGAGACAGGGTTCGCCATGTTGCCCAGGTTGGTCTTGAACTCCTGGACTCAAGCAATCCACCCACGTTGGCTGCTCACAGTGCTGGGATTACAGGTGTGAGCCACCATGCCCGGCAGGGATTAGCATTTTAATTGGTAACCTGATTAAAGCAGATCACTCTCTGGTGTGGGTGGGCATCTAGTCTGTTGAAGGCCTGAATAGAAGAAGGCTGAAGGTAAGAGAATCCACCCCTTTGGCCTGCATGCTTGGGCTGGACATTGGTCTTCTGCCTTCAGAGTGGGACACCCTTGTCTCCCCTGTTTGTCAGGCTTGAACTGGTTTGCAACACAGGCATTCCTGGGTCTCCAGCTTGCAGATGGCACATCATGGGACTTCTCAGCCTCCACAACTGCATGAACCAATTCCTGATAATAAGCCTCATTCTGAATACATATGTATACAATTGTGTTCTACCTTATGACATTTCAGCCCACGATTGACTGCATATGTAGTGGTAGTCCTCTATTATTCTGTTTTTGCACTTGTATAAAGAAATACTTGAAACTGGGTAATTTATAAAAGAAAAATTTAATTGACTCATAGTTCTGCATGGCTGGGGAAGCCTCAGGAAACTTACAATCATGGCGGAAGGAAAAGCAAGGACCTTCTTCGCCTGGCCGCAGGAGAGACAAGAAGCAAGAGCAGGGAAAAGTGCCTTATAAAACCATCAGACCTTGGGAGAACTCACTTACCATCATGAGAACAGCATGGGGGAAACTGTGCCCTTGATCCAATCACCTCCCAACTGGCCCCTCCCTCCACACATGGGGATTATGGGGGTTGAAAACCTAGATTTGGGTGGGGACACAGAGCCAAACCACATCATGTCCCATAAGAGTACAATACTGTACTTTTACTGTACCTTTTCTATGTTTTGATATTTTTAGGTACATGAATATTTACCATTGTTCTACAATTGTCTACAGTATTCAATATAGTAATATGCTGTGTAGGTTTGTAACTTAGGAGCGAAGGATAGACCAAATACAATCTAGGTTTGCATAAATATTCTCTATGATAGCACAATGACAATATCACCTAACAACACATTTCCCAAACATTTCCCTGTGCTTAAGCAATGTGTAGCTTTATATATTTGCATATCTATGCATGTATGTCAGTTAACTGTGTTGAGCCTCAGTTTCTTCATGAGGAGAATGGGTGATAGTGATAACTTCCTAACAATGTTGTTTATGTTAAGAAGTAATGTATGTAAAGATCCTAATTAAGTACTTTGAGTACTACTGAAGCTCACTGAGGAGTATCTCTTAATATCAAACCAGAAAAATGCCATAAATGGCTTCATGACTCTAGAACCCTCAAAGGTCAATGTTGTGATCAAGGATAATTAGAAGAGAAATAATAGTGACTGGAAAATAGATAACAGGTTAAGTGGTTGGCAAAGGAAAAATAGATGTTTATTAATGCAACTGTGAGAAGTTCACGCACATTTGACAGTAAGTATGCTGTGGCCTTGGTCATAGTCTTTCTGTTTTTCTTAAAGAGTAGGGAGAAGGAGAGCAGATCAATCTAGGTTTTCTTTTTTTTTGTCTTCCCTGCCATAAATTTTTCATTATTGGACTCAAGTGATTTAAAAACTATATCTGTATTTTTCCCTGATTTCATTAGGCTTTCATGTCATGGTTGACATTATGAAAATAATGTCAGGAGTTGGGAATCCTCGAGATAATAAGATTTTTAGAGTCAGATTTTTTTCTCAAAATGAAAGATTCACTTAAATGACTGAAAGCTCAGCTTCTCAATATGAGGTGTAAATATCTATTCAATCTTCCCTTTATCTACATGTGCTATGTAGCCCTTCCCTTCCTCAATCACTAGCAAGAAATCCTCTGCTATACAGAACTTGCTCAGATTCCAGGAAATGTTCCAGTCTCTCTCTTTGCTTTGCCTGCAAATTCTGCCCTTTCTTTCCAAGGACACCAGAATAATCTCTTTATTGAAATTAAATTCTCTTATTAGAGCAAGAAATTGTAGCAGCTCTTGCTTCCTGCCTTGCAAAATCCCGGAGTGAAAGAGTTGCAAAGGACCTGGCTATCTGCAGAGATACTGGATTTTTTGTGTTATGGGTTGCAAGAGAGTTGAAGAAATGTTGGCAGAATAAATTTAATATCTGAATAAATTATGTTATAACTGGAATACACCGTTTTTAATTTTTTCAAATAAAAATTACTATCTCCCAACACTATTGAGCTCCAAGTAAAATACTGATTAAGGTTAAAAACTATCTTTGAATCATGTCAACATTGTAATATCTGATCCAAGAAATTTATTTGATTATCACTAATGCAGACATCACTGGAAGCCTTCTTCATTTATTAGAGATTACAGTTAGTGAAAACGGGCCTGGCACCATTTGGGCTTTAGCCATGAAGGGAGAAAATTTGGACTTCAGTATTATTAAGCATGAAAGAAGTTTAATTTTTAACAAAACTTATGTGCATGAAATATTTTTAAGGCACCAAACTTCAGGTATAAAGAAGCTCCCTCACAGCAGCAATCGTATTTTATCTATTAAGAGCACTTAGAGACAGCAGGTATACCTATATAGGTGGCTTGGCTTTTGCACATTAACTAAAAGTTTTGGTGGCTATGATTTCAGGAGTAAAACAAAAGAAAATAATATCAGTAGATGTGCTTCTTAGTGTTTAGGTCATTCTATCGCTGTTATATCCCTCCTAACCAGAGTCTTTTTAAAATTTCATGTTATTATTTATTTATTTGAAAGCATACGTGATTTTGTTCATGGCACAAAACAACTGCTTGATTTTTAAAGAGCACAGCAGGGACTGTGATTGTAAAGGAAGTTGTAGAGTTGAATGAGCATGGTTTAAATTACAGGATAAAGAAGAGAGCTATTTGGACTCAGGAAGTTATCCATTGAATTGGCGGCAAGAAAGTGTTATAATAGAAAGTTTCTAATTGAAGGAAACAAGGCTTGAGCTAATTGGAATAAACAATTGGCCACCAAGATACCTGGAACTCAACAGAGCATATTCCTTGCCATACCCTTGGCCTGTTTCAGAAGTCACAAGCTATGCATTTCTAAGCTGCCACCTTGGATAGAATAAGGTTTTTCATAAAATGTCTTGAGCTTTACCAATGTCTTATAAACAGCAATATAATCAGTGAATGGCAAATCTATTAGTAAAACCTTACGGATGCAGCAGTGTTGGGTGATCAATTGGCTGCAAAAATCTGAAAAAGGTATTCAGGATGGGATTATTTCCAGACATTATGTTCTTGGATGATTGATTCAGCTTTGCTCAGCTTCCACATGGCATGCAAGCAACACAGAATGATTATTCCAAATGCTCAATCTTGCATGCTGGCTGATACTGCTATCACAGCAAGAAGTGGTTTCTTAAGAAAATCTGCCTTTGCAGTGTCTCAGCCACCAGCCCAGGAAAAGCAGGCCATTCAAACATCAGTCTTTTCACTTTTAACCTGAGACCTTTCTAGTAGTAAATTAAGCGTCCACATTAATGCCTAACAGTTTTAGGATCTAATCAACAGAAATAACCCAAAAGCTAGACAATTATCAATGTCTCTCTCTATGTGATCTCATTCCCATCCCTCTGAGTCTGTGTTTCTCATTCTTGGTTGCTCTAGCTTTTTGTCTTGCAAAATATAACACACATCAGAAACACACAAAATGAAAATAGATAACTAAATTATCCCCAAAATAAAACCAGGATAACAATCACCCAAATCAAGAAATAGTGTATTTTAGCACCTCAGAAAGCTCTCTTGTGCTGTTTTGCAATCTCCTCTTTCCTTCCCTTCCAAAGATAACATTACTGTTGTTAGTTGTTACTACTTTCTTTATGATGTAATCACTTAGGCATACTTAAACACTAAACTTTGGTTTTAACTATTTTTGAACTTTGTTTAAATTGAACCATATTATATGTGTGGTGTTGTGTTTGGTTCCTTTAACTCATCATTTTGTTTGTGAAATTTATCCATGTTTTCCTAGTTGCATTTTATTTTCATTAAGATTTAGTATTCTACTATATGATTGTCTCACAATTCATGTATTTATTTATTTATTTTTGTTAGCAAACATCTAAATAGTTTTCAATTTGGAGTTAATGTGAGTCAGGATTTTCCAAAGAAATAAACCAGTAAGACATATATATGTATGGGTGCTGGGAGGAGGCAGAAAAAGAGAAATTGATTGATTGATGGATTCGAAGGCAGTGGCTCACATGATTATGGAGACTGGCAAGTCCAAACTCTGCACAGTAGACTCACCAGCTGGAGACCCAAGGGAAAGTTTGTTGCAGTATTAGTATCAAAGTGATCTAGGGGCAGAATTTCTTCCTTAATGGGGATCTCAGTCTTTTATCCTAAGGCTTTAAACTGAATATGAAAAGATTGTGGCTATTCATCTTCTTCATTCAGCCTACTGACTTAATCATATCTAAAAAATAACATTCACAGCAACATCTAGACTGCTGTTTAACCCAAAACTAGGTATCTGGCCTAGTCAGATTGACATATGAAATTAACCATAGCAGAGCTATTAGGGCAAGTGCAACTATGTACAATTTTGTGCACTTGTTTTTATAAACATAGTTATGCTTCCTCATGAAAGAAACATAGGAAACATAGGAATGAAACTGAGTAATGCTAAACTGTTTTTCCAAGTTGTAGCACCAGTTACTTTCCACTCAGCACTGCATAAGAGGTCTTGTTGCTCTGTATTCTCTTTTGTTAAGTGGCTTCTTACATCCTTTGGACATTTTTGTATTAGCTGTTATTTTTATTTGTTTTTTGTCTTTAGACATTTTAGATATGAGCCCTATATTTGTTATACATGATGCAAATAAACATTGTCTACTGTTTTTTGCCTTTTAAGTTTTTTAATAGTATCTTTTGATGAGTAGAATGTCTTAATTTTAATGTAGCCAAGCTTAGAGATTGGTTCTTTAATTGTTAATGCACTTGAAAAAACACTTTACTATTTTAGAATATTTTTAGGTTTTTATCAAGATTGAGAGAAAGGTACACAGATTTCCCATATACCTCTTGTGTCCCACACATGCATAACCTCTCCCATTAAACAACATCTCCTAACAGAGTGGTGCATACTATATTGGACACATCATTATCACCCAAAGTCTATAATTTACATTAGGGTTCACTCCTGGTGTTGTACATTCTATGGATTTGAACAAATGTGTAATGACATGCAGCCACCATTGTAGTACATACAGATGAAACCAGCGTCCTAAAAATCCTCTGTGCTCCCTCTATTCATTCCTTCCTTCCCTCTAATCCCTGCTAACCACTAATATTTGTATTATCCCCATAGTTAATTTACCTTTTCCAGAATCTCATATAATTAGAATCATACTGTATATAGCCTTCCCAAATTGGCCTTTTTAAAAGCCTAGTAATATGCACTTAAATTTTCTCTATGTCTTTTCAGGGCTTGACAGTTCACTTCTTTTTAGTGCTGAATGATATTTCACTATCTAGATACCTAGATGTACCACAGTTTATTGTATTGATTAACTAACTGAAGGTCTTCTTGGTTTCTTCCAATTTTGACAATTATAAATAAAGCTACCACAAATATCCATGCGCAGATTTTTGTATGGACATGCTTTCAATTCCTGTAAGTACCAAGGAACATGATTGCTGAATCTTACGGTAACGGTATTTTCAGTTTTGTAAGAAACTGCAAAATTATTTTCCAAAGTAGTTGTACTATTTTGCATTCCCCGCAGCAATGAATGAGAATTTCTGTTGCTCTTTATTCTCTACTGATATGTTCGGTATTGTCAGTATTCTGGATTTGGACCCTCTACTAGGTATGTAGTGGTATGGCATTATTCTTTAAATTTGTATTTCCCTGATGAAATATGATGCAGAAAATATTATGCTTATTTGTCATTTATATTTTTGGTGAATCATCATAAGGCCTTTGGCTCCTTTTTTAATCAAATTGTTTGTTTTCTTATTGTTATGTTTAAAGGGTTTTTTTGGTACATTTTGGATAGCAATCCTTTATCAGATAGGTGTGTACTGCAAATATTTTCTCTCAGTTTGTGATTTGTTGTTTTATTCTCTGCACAATGTCTTTTGCAAAGCATTTATTTTTAAATTTAATGATGTACTCTTTATCAATTCTTTCTTTCTTTCATGAATTGCCTTTAGTGTAGGATCTAAAAAGTCACCACCAAAGTCAAGGTCATCTAGATTCTCTCCTATTTTATCTTCTTGGTTTATCATTTTGTGTTTTACTTTTAGATTTGTGATGTATTTTTATTAATTTTTTGTGAAGGGTATAAAGTCTGTGTCTTGGTTTGTTTTTTGCATGCGGATGTTCAGTTGTTCCAGTACCATTTGTTGAAAATACTCTCTGTGTTACATTGTACTGCAATTGCTCCTTTACCAAGGATTGCTTGATTATATTTATGTGGGCGTATTTCTGGGTCATCCTTTTTTTTCATCGATCTACTTGTCTGTTACTTCATTAATACCATACTGCCTTTGATTATTGAAACTTCATATTAACTCTTGAAATGGAGTAGAGTCTGTTCTCAAACTTTATTCTTCTCCTTCAATATTGTGTCAGCTACTCTGGGTCTTTTGCCTGTCTTTACAAATCTTAGAATCAGATTTTCAATATTCACAAAATAACTCACTACCATTTTATCAGGGATTGCATTGAATTGTGTAGGTCAATGCACGTTGGGAAGAAATGACATCTTGACAATATTGCATGATTTTATTCATGAACATAAAATATTTCTCCATTTATTTTGCATTTTGTTTTCTTTCATCAGAATTTTGTGGCTTTTCTTGTATAGACCTTGTACTTATTTTGCTAAAATTATATCTACATATTTTATTTTTGGAGTGTGCTACTACAAATGATATTGTTTTTGTTTCAAATTTCAATCGTATTGCAGGTATAGGAAGTCTTCAATTAACATCATTGGTAGGTTCTTTGAAACTGCAAGTTTAAGTGAAAGGACATAGGAAATAAATTTTTTTTTTTCTCTCATGAGCATTTTAACAAAACTATACTAAATGAAATGATGTTACTCAAAGACCTGCTGTACATTGTTCCACTTAAAATCACAGTTTCAAAAAACCTATTGACAACATTAGTACTAAATGTATGCAGAAAAGTTTGGCCTTTTGTATATTAACCTTGTATCATGTAACCTTGCCATGTGTAGTTGTCGATTAGTTCCAGGAGAATTTTGTCAATCCTTTTGGATGTTCTATATATGCATGCCATTTGCAAATAGTTTTATTTATTTCCTAATCAATACATCTATTGTTTCCTTTTCTTGTTTTATTGCATTAACTAAGACTTCCAGTGTGATTTTGAAAAACAATGAAGACAAGATATTCTTGCCATATTCCTGATCTTGTCAGAAAAGCTTAGAGTTTCTCACCATTAAGTAAATATGGTTAGTAAAATAAGTTAGCTGTAGGTATTTTGTAGATATTCTTAATTAGCTTGAGGAAGTCTTCCTCTATTCCTAGTTTACTGTTTTTTTTTTTTTTCTAATCATAAATGAGTGTTGGATTTTGTCAAATGTTTTTTCTGTATCTGTTGATATGGTCATGTTATTTTTTTATTCTTTTCCCGGTTGATATAACAAATGACTTTTTTTCTTTTCAATATCCAATTAGCCTTGCATGCCTGGGATAAATCCCATCTAATTAATCAGGTGTATAATTCTTCTTTTTTTTTTTTTTTTTGAGACGGAGTCTCGCTCTGTGGCCCAGGCTGGAGTGCAGTTGTGCTATCTTGGCTCACTGCAAGCTCCATCTTCCGAGATCACGCCATTTTCCTCCCTCAACCTCCCAAGTAGCTGGGACTACAGGTGCCCACCACCATGCCTGGCTATTTTTGTATTTTTAGTAGAGACGGGGTTTCACCGTGTTAGCCAGGATGGTCTCAAACTCCTGATCTCATGATCCACCCACCTTGGCCTCCCAAAGTGCTGGGATTACAGGCGTGAGCCACCACACCCAGTCAATCAGGTATATAATTATTCTTATACATTATTTAATTTGCTAAGAATTTTTGCATGTATGTATGTTTGTAGAAGATATTTACCTTTAGATAATGTCCTAAGACACTGATCATTTAGATTCTTGTCATGTCTTTGTCCATTTTGATATTAGGGTAATGCTGGTCTCATCAACGGAGTTAAGAAACAGTTCCTCTGCTTCTACCATCTCAAAAACATTTGGTACAATTTTTTCTTAAGTTTTTGTTAGAATGTACCAGTGAACCTATCTGACCTGCTGCTTTCTGCTTTAGGAAGTAATTAATTATTGATTCAATTTCTCTTATGGATACAGGTCTATTCAGATTGTCTGTTTCCTTTTGGGTGAGTTTTGACAGATTGTGTTTTTCAAGTAATTGGCCCCTCTATCTCAGGTTATTTAATTTGTGGGCTTAGAACTTTTGATAGTATTTCTTTTTATCTTTTTAATGTGCATGAAATCTACATAATTTGTATTGGTGTCCCATTTTATTTCTGATATTAGTAATCTGTGTCCTCTCTATCTTTTAACTAGCCTGTTTAGAGTATCATTCATTTTATTTACTTATTTATTGGGTTCATTGATTTTTCTCTACTTTTTTGGTCTTCAAGTTTGGTGAGACCAACTCTAATTTTTATTATTCCTTTTTTTCTGCTTACTTTGGATTGAATTTGTACTTCTTTTTCTAGTGTCTTAAGGTTGGTTAGTGCTTTCTGATTCTGATCAAGAATTTTTGACAATGGTTAGTAAATGTTATATCATATATTATATGCCACGTATTATATATTAAATATTAAATATATACAGTCTTCTGGGAGATGCATTATTTAGATTTCCATGTGTAGATCTGCATCTACTTGGAAGTGACTTCATACAAGATGTGAAGTAAACATCCAGTTTTATTTTTTTACATGTGGATATCCAGTTATCCTATAATCATTTTTAAAAATAAATCTGTTTTTTATCAACTGTTCTGCAGTGTCATCTTTTTCTTAAATATCCACGTATATATGGTATGTGTTGAGATTTTTTTATTTCATTAGCCTATTTCTCTGTTGCTGCACTGATACCACACTATCATAACTACTATACTTTATAATACATCTGTAATAAGGTTTTGTTTGAGATGCAAGGTGAAGAATCAGTTTCAATTTTCTCATGTAGATAACCAGTTGTTATAAGGACTATTTATTGGATAGTCCAAAATTTCTACATTATCTGAAATATCAACTTTGTCATGAAAATGTTTAAAAATACATATGTCTATTTGTGTATTATTGATTTCATTTTATTGGTCAGTATTTTTTAAGGACTCATAGTTTCTAAATTACTGTAGTTTAATAAAGCTATAGATTTGATATCTGGTAGAATAAGATGAACTATATTCTTATTCTTATGTATTTCTTCTTGGGTCTTTTATTTCTACACACATTTTAATGTAATTTGTTATGTAACCCCCAAAAAAATTCCTGTCAAAATTTTGATTATAATTGCATTTTACGTAAGTAATGTGAAGAGAATAAACATCTTTGCCATATGAACTCTTTTATACTAATGATTGTGGTATATTACTCATATGTTGAAGTGGCCTTTATGTTCTTTCAATGAATGTGGCATATTACTTCTTTTTTTAAGGCAATGTTTTACATTTCTTCAAAACATGAATTTTCTCCATCAGTATCATCTATTTATATATTTTATTAGGTTTACTTCTAGGTACCTTACATATTTTTCATTTATTTACTTCGATGACAATGATAATGGCTTTCTACCTTTTTGTTGCCAATATTTGAAAACACAATTTTTGTTATTAATGTTACATGTGATTATCTTGTTAATCTCTTATTAACTTGCTAATTTGTCTGTACCTCTTGGGGAGGGTGTTTATTTCATTTGTAATAGTTTGTTTTTTTTTCCTTTCCAAAGTTTTAAGAATGTAGCTATCTTTATTGGTTGACTATTTTTATATTTTAAATATATATTTTAAAACATCATAAAGATAGATGATTTTTGTCCATTCAATCTGACATTTGATATTTTTATTTTCTAATTTTGTCTATTTGTGTTTATTAATATTAGGCATTTGAATTTCAAATTTTTTTGTTTTTCTTGTTTTGCCTTTGTTTTTTATTTGTTTTCATGCTATATTTCTGTTCTCCAAATTGAATAATAGAAATAAGGGCAAATGGTTTTAAAAAAGAGAAGAAAATTCAGACAATACACTAAAAATCCATGTATATGTCTTACTTGCCATTGCAAAGGTGGCTAAGAAATTTTTAAAAAATTGTTATTATCTCTATAGTACTAGACACCATTTTTCATAGTGCCACTTGATACAGAATTTTTAATATTTTCATGTACCAATTATCTATTAAATTTAATTATATATGAACATTTAATCTTATTTTCTTATAGCCATCTTTCCCCAGGATCATCTGAATTTATTATTCTTTCTCTTGCTTCACATGCTGAAATCTGCATAGTTATGCTGAAAAATTATTTTGCTCCTAACAATTACCTGAAATGATTGTATTCAATTGTGAGACCCTTTCCTTTTCCCTGCTGATATTGGGTTTTTACTCACCTTGTAATATTTTTATCTCCTAAGAATTTTTTTTGTTGTTGTTGTTCGTTTATCTTTTGACTTTGGCTCTTTTCCTTCTCTTCTCATCATTTGTCTTCTACCCCTTTACTATCAAAACCATTTCCATTTTAAGTGCGTATTTACCATAAAACCAAAAGCAAATACAAAAGTTAAAATAAAATGTATAAAGTACTTATCTCACGTTACTGGTTGCGCAAGTTGATAAATTACTGGTTAAAAGACTTTAGATTACTTTACTATATGCATACCAGTTATGTCAGAGAGGATGAGCCATGTATTTTAATATCTATTTTTTCCTAGCAGTTACTCCTGTAGAAGTTTCTCTTTCCAGGTCAGCATTGTGGACGTTTCTGTTTCCACAACAGCGTCTGCATATGTAGATCCATGATCCATGAGAAGTGGAAATTTAGAGAGGTAAGTTCATGAATATCAGATAAGCAAATATTATTTTCACTCGACTTTGAGGTGCAGTTGGGATTTGGGGCACATTCTTTTACACAAATCATCAATCTTAGATCTGTGCCCTCTGTTTCAAGATTGAGGGCATTCTC
This sequence comes from Chlorocebus sabaeus, assembly GCF_047675955.1. NCBI lineage: Eukaryota > Metazoa > Chordata > Mammalia > Primates > Cercopithecidae > Chlorocebus > Chlorocebus sabaeus. The sequence goes on from NC_132927.1 coordinate 58,649,914, forward strand.
AACACTCTTTTATCTCGAGCTCTATGTGAATTGCAACTTCTTGTATCTGTTTCCAAAAGATAACTCATGAATGAAAAACCTACAGTGACATTAATGAGTCATACAATTGGCGAACTTAAAAATCAAAATTCCTTGATCAGGGTTAAAATTATGATGCCTAATACGTTTAGCACTTGTTACTACATTGTTCTAAGTACTTTGTGTATAGTAATTTCTCTAAACTTTACTACCATACCACAAGATAGGTGTTCTATATTTTGGATGAGGTTAATTAATTTTCCTTAGGTCCCACAACAAGTTATTAATTTGCATCCATATAATATGACTTCACAACCTAGTCTCTTAATTGTCACACTCAACTTCCTCAAAGTTAGTAATAGGGGAATTCAATTAAAATTCTGATTTTCTATTCCAAAGATGGTTATCTGATGCCTTGTCAAAGAATAGACAGGCTGGTAGATATTTACAGTAACTGGTATGTATGTATGCGTTGTTTTATGAGATACCACAATTGGGTTCACTAATCAAAAATTAAGTTATTTGATTAGTATTTTCTTCTTCTTCTCTCTCTCTCTCATTTGATTCCTTTATTTGCCAGCTACCATGATTTAGTGCAGGATTTGGCCTACATTCATTTTTATCCAATAAAAACCTTACTGAAGTCCTAAACTTTGCATACTTACTGCCAGCCAACTTTATTATTTTATGAAGTTAGAAAAGCTGGATCTTTCCTGTTTCACTGAGATAAAAGTATCTTGGCTTTCCCTACTCCACTGTGATCAGGCTAACCATATGGAGTTTTCTCTTAATTTTCTTGCTTTTTATATCATAAGCAAACACATTTTGAGAGATACAATATAGCAGAACTAGTACAGCTATTAATTGGCAATGGGTTTACTATAAGAAATAGGATATTAGTTAATAACAAACTATTAAGCTATAGCTACCTGGGTTCAAGTCCCAGTCTCTTTTAGATACACAACCTTAAGTAATTTACAAAAAAACTTTCTGTGCCTCTAATTTCTCTTTTATAAATGTAAAGATGATGACACCAATTTTAAATATATCCTAGACTTGTTATAATAATTAAATGAATTGACATGTATAAAATAAATTCTGCTTTTCACAGGGTATGTGTCATATAATTACTAACTTGTGTTACTAATAGTCTACCTTTTTTGAGTTAGAAAAATTTAACTTTAATTGAAAAAATATGTATATACACACACATACACAAATACATGTATAGTTACAAACTGTAACAATGAATATAAATAAAAGTCATTATGTTGTAAAGGAATGATACGGTTTTTCTGTGTCCCCACCCAAAATGTCATTTTGAATTGTCATCCTCATAATCCCTATGGGTCAAGGGCAGAACCAGTTGGAGGTAATCAAATCAGGGTGGTGGTTTCCCCCATGTTGTTCTTGTAATAATGAGTTCTCACGACATCTGATGGTTTTATAAGTGTCTGGCACTTCCCCTGCTTGCACACACCCTATCCTGCCACCCTGTGAAGAAGGTGCCTGCTTCTTGTTTGCCTTCCACCCTGATTTTAAGTTTCCTGAGGCCTCCCCACCAGTGTGGAACTGTGAGTAAATTAAACTCTTTCTTTTATAAATTACCCAGTGTTGGGTATTTCTTCATAGCAGTGTGAGAATTTACTAACACAGTAAATTGGTACTGCGAGTTGAGTGCTGCTGTAAGGCCTGGAAATGTGAAAGTGACTTTGGAACTGGGTAGCAGGCAGAGGTTATAACAGATTGGAGGGCTGAGAAGAAGACAGGAAAATCTGGGAAAGTTTGGAACTTCCTAGAGACTTGTTGAATGGCTTTGACCAAAATGCTGATAGTTGTATGGACAATGAAGTCCAGGTTGAAATGGTCTCAGATGTAGATGAGAAACTTGTTGGGAACTGGAGTAAAACTCAGTCTTGCTATGCTTTAGTAAAGAGACTGGCAGCATTTTGCCCCTTCCCCAGAGATCTGTGGAACTTTGAACTTGAGAGAGATGATTTAGGGTATCCGGCAGAGGAAATTTGTAAACCGCAAAGCATTCAAGAGGTGAACAGAGCATAGAAGTTTGGAAAATGTGCAGCCTGATTCTACAATAGAAAAGAAAAACCCATTTTCTGAGGAGAAATTCAAGCATGCTGCCGAAATTAGCATGAGTAATGAGGAGTCAAATGTTATTTGCCAAGAAAATGCGAAAAATGTCTCCAGGACACGTCAGAGACCTTTGCAGCAGCCCCTCCCATCACAGGCCTGGAGGTGTAGGTGGAATAAAGGTTTTGTGGGGTGAGCCCAGGGACCTCTTACTCTGTGCATCTTCAGGACATGGTGCTCTGTATACCAGCTGGTTCAACTTCAGCCATGGCTAAAAGAAGCCAAGATACAGCTTAGGCCATTGCTTCAGAAGGTGTTAGCTCTGAGTCTTGGCAACTTTCATGTGGTGTTGGGCCTATGGGAGCACAGAAGTCAAGAATAGAGGGTTGGGAACCTCCACCTTGGTTTCAGAGGGTGTATGGAAATGCTTAGATGTCCAGGCAAAAGTTTGCTGCAGGATGAAGCCCTCATGGAGAATTTCTGCTAGGGCAGTGCAAAGGAAAATTGGGTTGTGAGTCCCCAAACAGAGTCCCCACTGGGGCACTGCCTAGTGGACTTTTGAGAAAAGGGCTGCTGTTTTCCAGCCCCCAGAATGGTAGAGCCACTGACAACTTACACCATGTGCCTGGAAAAGCCACAGATACTCAATGACAGCCAGTGAAAGTAACCAGTGGGTGGGTGGGGGGGATTGGACTCTGCTAAACCACAGGGATGGACCTGTCCAAGTCCCTCGGAGCCCACCTTTTCATCAGCATGACTTGGATGTGAGACATGGTGTCAAAGATCATTTTGGAACTTTAATTTTTAATGACTGCCCTATTGGATTTTGGACTTGCATGGGGCTATAGCCCCTTTGTTTTGGCCAATTTCTTCCATTTGGAATGGGTATATATACTCAATGCCTTTATCCCCGTTGTATCTAGGAAGTAACTAACTTCCTTTTGACTTTACAGGCTTATAAGTGGAAGAGACTTGCATTGTTTTAGATGAGACTTTGGAATTGGACTTTTGGGTTAATGCTGGAATGAGTCAAGACTTTGGGGTACTGTTGGAAAGGCATGATTGTGTTTTGAAATGTGAGGACATGAGATTTGGGAGGGGCCAGTGGTGGAATAATACATTTTGGCTGTGTCCCCACCCAAAATGTCATTTTGAATTGTCATCCTCATAATCCCTATGTGTCAAGGGCAGAACCAGTTGGAGTTAGTCAAATCATGGGGGTATTTTCCCCCATGTTGTTCTCGTAATCATGAGTTCCTATGACATCTGATGATTTTATAAGCATCTGGCCTTTCTCCTGCTTGCACTCATTTTGTCCTGCTGCCCTGTGAAGAAGGTGTCTGCCTTCCACCAAGATTGTAAGTTTCCTGAGGCCTCTCTAGAAATGTGGAACTGTGAGTCATTTAAACCTGTTTCCTTTATAAATTACCAAGTCTTGGGTATTTCTTCATAGCAGTGTGAAAATGAACTAATACAAGGCTATATATCAAGGAAACCTAACTAAGCCAGGTACATAGGTGAGAATTTTTTTTCCAGTGTTTGACACTCAAAGTAAGAATGATTCATAAATAGATGGTAATATGCCCAGGTAGTGGAAATTGTACTGGCAAAGATTCCATGAAGAAGGAAGAATGGCCTGTTTAAAGAATGGAAAGGATCCGGCTGGGTGCAGTGGCTCATGCCTGTAATCCCAGCACTTTGGGAGGCCACGGCAGGTGGATTACCTGAGGTTAGAATTTCAAGACTAGCCTGGCCAACATGGTGAAACCCACTCTGTACTAGAAATACAAAAATTATCCATGAATGGTGGCACATGTCTGTAATCCTAGCTACTTGGGAGGCTGAGGCAGGAGAATCACTTGAATCTCGGAGGCAGAAGTTGCAGTGAGCCAAGATCGTGCCATTGTACTCCAACCTGGGTGACAAAATGAGACTTCATCTCAAAAAAAAAAAAAAAAAAAAAAAAAAAAAAAAAAAAAAGGAAAAACAAAAGAATGAAAAGGATCCAGTATGGTTTGAATTTAAATTTAAAGAGAGAAGAGGAAATGGAAAGAAATAATTCTTTAGAGTTAATCAAAGATAGTACAGAATCACGTAAACCATGCTAATAGTTTGGTCTTTATTCCAATAATAAGAAATATCCATTAAGGAGGTGGCTGAATTCATCAGTCATGTGCCCACATTCATCATAAAGAGGTTATTCTGGCCAGCAGTTTCTATTACAATCTACCAATCATGTTTGGCCAGTTCCCACAAATCAGATGGTTGCATTTTCCCTACTAACTTCAGGTTTCTTCTTTTGTTTATTCCTCCCTCTTAGGGACTGAATTGTATCCTCCTCTTCCTGAAATTTGTATGTCAAAGCCCTAATCTTCAGTACTTTAGAATGACTGTAATGGAATTAGAGCCTGTAAAGAGGTAATTAATTTAAAATGAAGCCATTAGAGTAGGCCCTAATCTAGCCTGACTCACTGATATTTTTATAAAAGGAAGAGATTAGGATATACAGGTAAATATCAGGGTTGTCCATGAACATAGTAAAACCATGTGAAAATACGAAGAAAAAGTGGTTATCAGTAAGCCAGGGATAAGGGCCTCAAGAGAAACCAAATCAACTAGCACCTTGATCTTGAACTTCCAGCCCCCAAACTGTGAGAAATAATTTTATATTGTTTAAGCCGTCCAGTCTGTAGTATTTTTATGGCAATCCTACCAAACAAATATACACCCCTCTCTTTTTGTCTTTTCTATTTTTAAATATTAAATCTGCCCCTGTCAGTGGAAATTATCATGATAAACCATTTGATATTGAAAAGATTGTCAGTTGTTATTTTGGGGCTCCTCTAACATTCCATTTTTCAAAGGACATTGATTATAGAGAAAATAAATTCAGTTTGACAAACAAACATTAATGTGGTATCATGTCCTGTGACTTTGACTTTAGCAAAGCTCCTATTGACGCCCTGAAAGTGAAGCCTGAGTACTAGTTGCACCATTCGCAGCCTTGCAGCTGGGGCACTGGGATAGCTCTAATAATTCCTTGCATGACTCTTTCAATAATTAATGCTTTGGTTGTTTTAAATGTTTCAATACCAAAAAAATAGCCTTACACCAAGTGTCAGATGTACAAATTATAATACAAAATAGATGTTCTGCAGTAATTTACATGAAATTAATTCTATCCAGAGTTCTGGTAAAAATTAGAAGCCATTTACATGCTGAGCTGTGGTAGTTTCTGTGTCACTAGACCCCTGTCTCTACAACTATTTTCTCTTAAATCTTTGCAGTCCATTTATATTTTGTACACACTTAGTCTCTTGATGGCTCTGATGGTTCTTAATTGAATTTCTCATAGGCAGTCTCAGTGGTAGGTTTGTTACAACTAACAACTAATAATGATATGCCATTATGGCTAAAACAACTACTCTCACTTTAATTATTAATAATAATAGTAATGTCTTTCTAGTTACTTCTAAGAAAACATGAAAGTACATTGATTGAGTAACAGACCATTCCAGCATATAAAGCATAGTTTAAAAAATGTTTTTTGTGTATTTACTTTTAACTTCAGGTACCCTGGATTGAGTTAATCATATTCCTCTAGCACCTGGAACATTAGTACAGATCTGCCAGATCTGCCAATAAGCCTCTGTATTTTATTTATGCGTTTGTTTGTTTATTTTCTCTTAGGTAATATTCCAAATATGATTTAAAAAAAAAATATTTGTTTTGGTTTTCATAAAACTTGTACATACCTTTTTGATTTGCACAATTGCTATATTCTCTATGTGGTCTATTTTGTTTTCTTTCAGCAGTTTCTTAGGATAATTTTTCTTTATTAAAAATGAATGAAATTGTTTATAACCTCTCATTTGGGAAAAGAATACAAACAACAAAGCCTCTGTGGAATGTTATGCTTACTGCTCCCCTAGTCTGATGTGCAATTAAGCAAGTGTTGCTACCTGTGCTACGTATGTATGTATAAATGGAAGCAAGTGATTCCAGCTACGTAGAATGAAACGAATCCCAAGCAATATCTTCTTAATGTAACATTTTGCAAATTTAACATTTTAGCAGCTCAGGTATACATTTCATTTGGAGTACTAAATCTCAAAAGCCCATTGAAAGCTGTATTGGGTAAGAGAAACATATTTCTGATTAAGACTAAAAACGATACTAAAGAAGATAGAGAGAGGTACTGGCCAACCAACATAATTATAGTGTCTTGCCTTTTTTAAAAAACCTGGAAGGATTTGACCATGCATGTGCTTCTAGTGGAGAGTAGGGTGGGTAAGCATCAGTTAAGATTCATTCTATGGCTTCACAGAAGACAGTAAACAGCAGCAGGGCACTCAAAGTAACCCCAGAGTTATGTCAAAGTAACCCCAGAGCTCGTGTCTATGGACTTGGGTTATATGGGTATTAGTCTAAGTTAGGAATAGCAATATTTGGCTGCATCTAACATTCAGGAGATGTAGGAAAGGGGAGAGCAAAACACAGAAGCAGTTCATCTCAAGTCTTTTGTAGCTACCTAGAAAACGAAGTAAAGGGCTAATGGTATAGGTAAGGTGTTTTGGCTCTGCAGATTAAAATTGCCCATAAATTCTATGCCTTTACATGAAATCTGTCTGCAAATGTTATGGGCATTATATATTTACATATTTTTTTCTGTTACTTAAAACTATTAATATAATTCAATGATAAGAGTGCTTGTCCTGATTTCAGATATTTCAAAAAAAGCTAGAAGAGAAAATAAAATGAGACACATCCCAAGCAATACCTTCTTAAGTAGATTTTCCAGGGGAATTAATGTGCAAACAGCCACATGTTTGATGTACTTATGGATAAGTAGATGAATGCTCTCTGTGTGTGGTACAGTGTGTCTGGCCAGAAGAAGGGTCAGCAAACTACAGTGTGTGGGTTAGATTTGGCCAGCTGCCTGTTTTTATAAATGGGATTTTATTGGAACACAGCAGCACTCATTTGTTTACAGATCATCTATAGCTGCTTTTGTGATAAAATTGCAGAGCTGAATAGTTGTGACAGAAACTGTTTGGCTTGAAAAGCCTAAAATATTTATTCTGGCTGTTTAGGAGCTTGACAGTCCTTTGAGTAAATCAAACCAAGTCAAGTTTCAGAAGTGAGTATAAACCAAAATGAAGAAGACTGGATAAAAAACAAAATTTGAGAAGAGGTTAACCTTAACTCTTAGCATCGTATTGAGGGTGAATCCTGAAAATCTGGAGAAAGTAGAAGTAGACTGATAATGGACCTGACTTAGGGATGAATAGATCAAGAACCCAAATGTAGGTATGTAGATTAGAAATAATCTGCACAGACAATGAGCAAAGTTGGATTTTGTAGCTTTCATGTGTGGTTTGGCAACTATTTGTAGTCTTCATATTTTGGTTATTGAAATGACAAAGATGTAAAGGAGTCTGTAGGCACTTAGTTTCGGAGTATATCCTCACAATTTAGGTGCTAGGAACAAAGGCACAAAGTTAATGCAACATCAGTTTATTTGCTAACAAAAAATGCAGGTGAGCAAGGCTAGCCCTTCATATTCACTGTGTATTTCTTACTTTCACATACCATGTGCTCTGGTAAGTGACTATAAAGGAAAAATGCAGGTTTCCTTATTCTAGTGAAAAAAAATACACTCAACTTGGGGTGGAAGTATGGTCTGAGAAATTACTCTTTTAGGAACAATATTTTCTACAGAAAAGGTTATCTCCTAGAAAAATTATGAAGACACTTTGCAAATACTCCTGAGTTTCTAGAGTTCCTCTGGCCAAAATCTCTGGATGAAAACCTCAGCTCATTTCAAACAATCTGATTTCCAGTTAGAAGTCAGGTAAAGAGAAATTTAAATGAATTCAAATACATGACGTCTAATTATAAGTATGAATCAAATATGCCAATAACATGTACTAACTGCCCTTATAAGGCTGGGTCTGTGAGTATAGGTAAGGAGGATACAGGAGAGTAGTTCTACATTCATTTCAGTTAAGAATGAAATTTCTGAAAACCTGTCTCTTAAAGTATAATTGTCTGACCTTTAGTTAGATGTCAAACATAAAGTCTGAAGTTTTACATTGGCATATTATTACCTAATATTTTATAAAGGCATCTTTTTAAAAGGATAAGGGTATAAATGGATGGAGTATATATTTTGAGAAGATGGGACTCCAACTGATTGTTACATGCTGTGAAGTGTTTATATGGTCTCACTTTGGAAAGTGATTTTAATGTTAAAGGCAGAAAAATTAAACACATTTCCTGAAATACCTCAATTCTAACTAGAAAGTTCATTGACAAATTCTCAGCAGCAGCTCCACAGTTAAGCAAAACTTTCTAATTGCTGTGGACCTATGCTTTGCAATAATATATATGTAATAATCTGGAGAAAGTTCTATGCAGTTTTGGGCTTCTGTTCACGGTCATGTGACCGTGTGGAATCTTAGGTGAGTTTGTAATGTTAATTAGAAAATTGTGATTGTTATTACTTTGAATGAAGAAAGAACAACTTCTAGATTATTTAAAATGTTTCAAAATTGTTCTTACTTTAACAGAATAATCATAGATATTTTTATAAGATTTATTTAGTTAAAGTAAAAGAAGAGGACAATGAATTAGAAAGAATTGAAGGGATCAGGGCCTCCTGTTTCTGCTTTTGACACTGGTGCTGGATGTAAAGAATGCGGACACATATTAAACCAGGCTAATGTTAAGAAATGAGGCTCTTTTCAGTCATTATTGCTGTAGTTCAATACTCACTGAGGAGGCTGAGCTTGGCAGTGAGAGCTGGGCTGGCTAAACTTAAATGGAAAAGGCCCCAGTGCTACTATGATTTGATTAGTCATATTTATAGAAATATTATTTATGATTCATATTTTAGCATCTTGGGGCAGAGCAGCAACAAAGACTAAAATCTGAATGACACTTTGTCAATACGTGGAACATGATACTTATGACTATTGCTAACCCTTGTATTTTGTCTTTAATTTCAGGGATAGTATCTTTTTTATTAGCAACTTCTAATCTTCAGACAAAACTCATTTCTCACCCAAAAATATAAATACTATTAATGTAAAGATCTCATTTAGTGTCCTCTAACATCCCATGATCCTCAGTAATAGGAATCAGTTTTCAGACATAGCTTTGAATAATAGCAGTGTTCACTTTGCAATGTTAACTCCTGTCCTCCTAGAGCACATTGAGTTCCAGGGATTAGCAACATGAACGTATCTTTTTATGTCACCTATTTTAATGCCATGGTCTGAATGTTTGTGTTCCTGCTAAAATTCATATATTAAAACCTAATCATCAAGATGACGGTCTTACAAGGTAGGGCTTTGTGAAGTGATTAAGTCATTGATGGCTCCACCCTTGTGAATAGGACTAAGGACCTTATAAAAGAGGCTCATAGAGCTGCTTTCTCTTTCTGCCATGTGAGTACTATCTTTGAAACAGAAAATAGGCACTCACCAGAGACCATATCTGCTGGATTAACCAGCCTTAAGTTCTTGGTTATAGCATCCTAAAATGATTAGGATACATCATGAAGCCACTTTGTTTTATTTGACTTTTTATAAGGCAACTACAGAAACAAAGTAACCAAATTCATTTTATTTTTTAAAGCAAGTTGTCAATACTGTGGAATTAATTATCAATATCTACCTATTCAAACTAAAGAGAGTTTTCCAATAAGTCATGCCTATTTTCTTTTTTCATTTTATGAAATAATCTACCTAATAAAAAGAAAAGCCTATGTTAAAAGCATCTTCTAAATTGTTTTTTCAGTTTACAGTTTGACACGATAATCTTGGGATTTGTTTTTCCTTCACGTGGGTATATATTGACCCTCACAGTTTCTGGAAGCAGACAATGTTGTAATTATGCTTACTTGGGAAAGACTACTTAACTTTTCTAGGTCTTAATTTTCTCATTTATAAAGTGGGGATGTTGTGAGGCTCAAATGAGACAATGTACAAGCAATGTAAAGATGATTAGGACATTACTTATTTACTTAGTTTTATTTTTTTATTATACTTTAAGTTCTGGGATACATGTGCAGAATGTGCAGGTTTGTTACATAGGTATACATGTGCCATAGTGGTTTGCTATACCCATCAACCCATCATCTATGTTAGGTATTCCTCCTAATGCTATCCCTCCCCTTTACCCTTACCCCTGACAGGCCCTTGTGTGTGATGCTCCCCGCCCTGAGTCCATGTGTCCTCATTGCATGCGTCTTTACAGTAGAATTATTTATAATCCTTTGGGTATATACCCAGTAATGGGATTGCTGGGTCAAATGGTATTTCTGATTCTAGATCCTTGAGGTATCGCCACACTGTCTTCCACAATGGTTGAACTAATTTACACTACCACCAACAGTATAAAGGCATTCCTATTTCTCAACATCCTCTCCAGCATCTGTTGTTTCCTGACGTTTTAATGATGGCCATTCTAACTGGAGTGAGATAGTATCTCATTGTGGTTTTGATTTGCATTTCTCTAATGACCAGTGATGATGAGCATTTTTTCATATGCTTGTTGGCTGCATAAATGCTTTCTTTTGAGAAGTGTCTGTTCGTATCCTTCACTCACTTTTTGATGGGGTTGTTTGTTTTTTCCTTGTAAATTTGTTTAAGTTCCTTTTAGATTCTGGATGTTAGCCCTTTGTCAGATGGATAGATTGCAAAAACTTTCTCCCATTCTGTAGATTGCCTCTTCAGTCTGATTGAGAGTTTCTTTTGCTGCGCAGGAGCTCTTTAGTTTAATTAGATTCCATTTGTTAATATTGGCTTCTATTACCTTTGCTTTTGGTGTTTTAGTCATGAAGTCTTTACTTAGGCCTGTGTCCTGAATGGTATTGCCTATGTTTTCTTCTAAGATTTTTATGGTTTTAGGTCTTGTGTTTAAGTCTGTAATCCACCTTGAGTTAATTTTTTTATAAGGTGTGAGGAAGGGATCCAGTTTCACTTTTCTGCATATGGCTAGCCAGTTTTCCCAACACCATTTATTAAATGGGGAATCCTTTCTCCATTGCTTGTTTGTGTCAAGTTTATCAAAGATTAGATGGTTGTGGATGTGTGGTGTTATTTCTGAGGCCTCTGTTCTGCTCCATTGGTCTATATGTCTGTTTTGATACCAGTACCTGGTGTTTTGGTTACTGTAGCCTCCTAGTAGAGTTTGAAGTCAGGTAGCATGATGCCTCCAGCTTTGTTCTTTTTGCTTAGGATTATCTTGCCTATATGGACTCTATTTTGGTTCCATATGAAATTTAAAGTAGTTTTTTTTTCCTATCCATGAGCATGGAATGTTTTCCCATTTGTTTGTATCCTCTCTTATTTCCTTGAGCAGTGGTTTGTAGTTCTCCTTGAAGAGGTCCTTTGCATCCCTTGTAAGTTGGATTTCTAGGTATTTTATTCTCTTTATAGCAACTGTGAATGGGAGTTTACTCATAATTTGGCCCTCTGTTATTGGTGTATAGGAATTATTGTCATTTTTACACAATTGATTTTGTATCCTGAGACTTTGCTGAAGTTGCTATCAGCTTAAGGAGTTTTGGGGCTGAGACAATGGGGTTTTCTAAATATACAATCATGTCATCTGCAAACAGAGACAATTTGACTTCCTGTCTTCCTATTTAAATACCCTTCATTTCTTTCTCTTGCCTGATTGCGCTGGCCAGAACTTTCAATACTATGTTGAATAGGAGTGATGAGAGAGGGCATCCTTGTGCCAGTTTTCAAAGGGAATGCTTCCAGTTTTTGCCCCTTCAGTATGACATTGGATGTGGGTTTTTCATAAATAGCTTTTATTTTTCTGAGATATGTTCCATCAATACCTAATTTATTGAGTGTTTTTAGCATGAAGGTGTGTTGAATTTTATTAAAGGCCCTTTCTACATCTATTGAGATAATCATGTGGTTTTTGTCATTGGTTCTGTTTATGCAACGGAGTATGTTTATTGATTTGCATATGTTGAACAAGCCTTGCATCCCAGGGATGAAGCCAACTTGATTATGGTGGACAAGCTTTTTGGTGTGCTGCTGGATTCAATTTACCAGTATTTTATTGAGGATTTTTGCATCAATGTTCATCAGGGACAATGGCCTGAAATTTTCTTTTTTTTTCTTTTTTCTTTTTTTGTGGTGACTGCCAGGTTTTGGTATCAGGATGACACTGGCTTCATAAAATTAGTTAGGGAGGATTCCCTCTTTTTCTATTGTTTGGAATAGTTTCAGAAGGAATGGTATCAGCTCCTCTTTGTACCTCTGGTAGAATTAGGCTGTGAATCTGTGTGGTCCTGGATTTTTTTGATTGGTAGGCTATTAATTACTGCTTCAATTTCAGAAATTGTTATTGGTTTATTCAGGGATTTGACTTCTTCCTGATTTAATCGTGGGAGGGTGTATGTGTCCAGGAATTTATCTATTTCTTCCAGATCATCTAGTTTATTTGTGTAGAGGTGTTTACAGTGTTCTCTGATGGTGGTTTATATTTCTGAGGTATCAGTGGTGATATCCCCTTTGTCATTTTTATTGTGTTATTTGATTCATCTCTCTTTTCTTCTTTATTAGTCTTACTAGTGGTCTATTTATTTTGTTAATCTTTTCAAAAAACCAGCTCCTGGATTCATTGACTTTTTGAAGGGTTTTTGTGTCTCTCTCTCCTTCATTTCTGCTCTGATCTTAGTTATTTCTTGTCTTCTGCAGCTTTTGAGTTTGTTTGCTCTTGCTTCTCTAGTTCTTTTAATTGAAATGTTAGGGTGTCAATTTTAGATCTTTCCCACTTTCTCCTGTGGGCATTTAAGTGCTATAAATTTTCCTCTAAGCACTACTTTAGCTGTGTCCCAGAGATCCTTGCATGTTGTGTCTTTGTTCTCATTGGTTTCAAATTGCTTATTTATTTCTGCCTTAATTTTGCTATGTACCCAGTAGTCATTCAGGAACAGGTTGTTCAGTTTCCATGTAGTTGAGCGGTGTTGAGTGAGTTTCTGAATCCTGAGTTTTAATTTCATTGCACTGTGGTCTGAGGGACTGTTTGTTATGATTTCCAATCATTTGCATTTGCTGAGGAGTGTTTGGCTTCCAATTATGTGCTCAATTTTAGAATAAGTGCTTTGTGGTGCTGAGAAGCATGTGTATTCTGTTGATTTGGGGTGGAAGTTCTGTAGATGCCTATGAGGTCCTCTTGGTCTAGAGCTGAGTTCAAGTCCTCAATATCCTTGCTAATATTCTATCTCGTTGATCTGTCTAACATTGACAGTGGGGTGTTAAAGTCTCCGACTAATATTGTTTGGGAGTCGAAGGCTCTTTGTAGGTCTCTAAGAACTTGCTTTATGAATCTGGGTGCTCCCGTATTGGGTGCATATATATTTAGGATAGATGGCTCTTCTTGTTGCATTGATCCCTTTATCATTATGTAATGCTCTTCTTCGTCTTTTTTGATCTTTGTTGGTTTAAAGTCTGTTTTATCAGAGACTAGGATTGCAACCCCTCCTTTTTTTTGCTTTTCGTTTGCTTGATAAATACTCCTCCATCCCTTTGTTTTGAGCCTATGTGTCTTTGCACATGAGATGGGTCTCCTGAATACAGCACACTGATGGGTCTTGACTCTTATTCAATTGGGGCATTTAGTCCATTTGCATTTAAGGTTAATATTGTTATGTTTGAATTTGATCCTGTCATTATGATGCTAGCTGGTTGTTTTGCACATTAATTTATGCACTTTCTTCATAGTGTTGATGGCCTTTACATTTTGGTATGTTTTTGCAGTGGCTGGTACCGGATTTTTCTTTCCATATTTAGTTCTTCCTTCAGGAGCTCTTGTAAGGCAGACATGGTGGTGACAAAATCCCTCAGCATTTGCTTATCTGTAAAGGATTTTATTTATCTTTTACTTATGAAGTTTAGTTTGGCTGGATATGAAATTATAGGTTGAAAATTATTTTCTTTAAAAAATTTTGAATATTGGTCCCCATTCTCTTGTGGCTTGTAGGGTTTCTGCAGAGAGATCCACTGTTAGTCTGATAGGCTTCCCTTTGTGGGTAACTTGACCTTTCTCTCTGGCTGCCCTTCACATATTTTTCCTGCATTTCAACCTTGGTGAATTTGACAATTATATGTCTTGGGCTTGCTCTTCTCAAGGAGTATCTTTGTGGTGTTTTCTGTATTTTCTGAATTTGAATGTTGGCCTGTCTTGCTAGGTCGGGGAAGTTCTCCTGGATAATATCCTTAAGTGTGTTTTCCATCTTGGTTCCATCCTCCCCATCACTTTCAGGTACACCAATCAAATGGAGTTTTGGTTCTTCTGCATGTTCCCATATTTCTTGGAGGCTTTGTTTGTTCATTTTCATTCTTTTTTCTCTAATATTGTCTTCATGCTTTATTTCATTAAGTTGATCTTCAGTCTCTGATAACCTTTCTTCTGCTTGATTGATTCAGCTATTGATATTTGTGTATCCTTCACGAAGTTCTCATGCTGTGTTTTTCAGCTCCATCAGGTCATTTATGTTGTTCTCTAAACTGGTTATTCTAGTTAGCAGTTCCTGTAACCTTTTATCAAGGTTCTTAGCTTCCTTGCACTGGGTTGGAGCAAGTTCCTTTAGCTTGGAGGAGTTTGTTATTATCGACCTTCTCAAACCTACTTAGTCAATTTGTCAAACTCACTCTCCATCCAGTTTTGTTCCCATGCTGGTGAGGAGTTGGCATCCTTTGGAAGAGAAGAGGCATTCTGGCTTTTGGAATTTTCAGCATTTTTGCACTGGCTTTTCCTCATCTTTGTGGATTTATCTAGCTTTGATCTTTGATGCTGATGACCTTTGGATGGGGTTTTTGCATGGGCATCCTTTTTGTTGATGTTGATCTTATTACTTTCTGTTTGTTAGTTTTCATTCTAACAGTCAGGCCCCTCTGCTGCAGGTCTGCTGGAGTTCCACCCCAGACCCTGTGTGACTGGGTATCACCAGCAGAGGCTGTGGAACAGCAAAGATTGCTGCCTGCTCCTTCTGGAAGCTTTGTCCCAGAGGGGCACCCACCAGATTCCAACTGGAGCTCTCCTGTATGAGGTGTCTGTCTACCCCTGCAGGGCAGTGCCTTTCAGCCAGGAGGCATGGGGGTCAGCGACCCACTTGAGGAGGAGTCTGTCCCTTAGCAGAACTCAGGCACTGTGCTGGTAGATCCACTGCTCTCTTCAGAGCTGGCAAGCAAGAATGTTTAAGTCTGCTGAAGCGGCAACCACAACTGCCCCTTTTCCCAGGTGCTCTGTCCCAGGGAGATGGGAGTTTTGTCTATAAGCCCCTGACTGGGGCTGCTGCCTTTCTTTCAGCAATGTCCTGCCCAGAGAGGAGGAATCTAGAAAGGCAGTCTGGTTACCATGGCTTTGCCTTGCTGCGGTCTGTTCTGCACCCAGTTCGAACTTCCTGGCAGCTTTGTTTACACTGTGAGGGAAAATCTGCCTACTCAAGCTTCAGTAATGGTGGGTGCCCTTCCCCCTACCAGGCTGGAGCATCCCAGGTAGACTTCAGACTGCTGTGCTGGCAGCAAGAGTTTCAAGTCAGTGGATCTTAGCTTGCTTGGCTCTGTGGAAGTGGGATCTGCTGAGCAAGATCACTTGGCTCCCTGGCTTCAGCCCCCTTTTCAGGGGAGTGAATGATTCTGTCTTAATGACGTTCCAGGTGCCGCTGGGGTATAGAGAAAAAAAAAAAAACAACAACAAAAAACTCCTGTGGCTAGCTTGGTGTCTCCCCAAACGGCCGTTAGATTTTGTGCTTGAAACCCAGGGCCCTGGTTGTGTAGGCACCTCAGGGAATCTCCTGTTCTGTGACTTGCGAGAACTGTGGGGAAAGTATAGTATCATCTGGGCTGTATAGCAATGTCCCTCATGGCACAGTCCCTCATGTCTTCCTTTGGCTAGGGGAGGGACTGTCCCCACCCCTTGTGCTTCCTGGGTAAGGCAATGCCCCACACTGCTTTTGCTCTCCCTCTGTGGGCTGTGCCCCTTGTCTAACCAATCCCAGTGAGATGAGCCATCTTGCCCTGGAAACCAATATTTTTTAAAAGTATGCAACTGGAGGACCACAGGAAAAAAAAATTTACCTCCTGATTTTGAAAACAAGGAAAAATTTCTCAGAAAAGTTGATAGTAGCAAAACAAAAACCAAAATGATAAACTGAGCCATTTTACTTTTTTAGAATAATATTATAAATGCATGACAGATGAGTGATTCAATTCAGAGAAGTAGAACACACAAGTGAACACACATTTGGGACGAGAAAGCCAGAGATGGTGTCTGGAGGAGCTTACATGCAGATAAAACACATACATTCAGAATTGACCATGAAATATTAAAGTAGCTGAAGCAGGTCACATACCAGCAACTCAATGATTCTGGGATAAGAAGGCTACAAATGGTTTTAAGGACACATACAAGACTAACATTTTGTGAAATTCCCTTTCCATAAGCAAAGTGTCTTTTTAATGTTGTATTGTTCTCTGTTGAATTAGATTACACATGGAAAGCAAGCTTGGAAGTGGAGAAGTATTGTTTATCTATTCTGGACTACTTTTTCTCTATGTATGAGTGACAGCTTGTAATAGGGAGTTAACTATACAAGAACTATAGTGATATGTCATTGCATATGTCAACTCATAATTCTGATAAAGTCTTGTAATCCTTTCCTAACTCTGGGCTAAATATTCACTGGGAGCATTTCATGCCTTACAATAGCACCTGTGAATTACAAATAACTGAGGAGCTTGAGTGAAACACAAACTCATACTTGTCTCCTGTTTGTGTGGTCTCACTGTGCTGCCGCCACACACATACCCTCCACATCCTGATCTTTTGTTGCTGTTGTTATTTTGTGAGATGTAAGAGCCAGTGCAAACCTAATCATAGATTCAACGAATCTCATAATTGAAAAAGACTTTCAAGGTCATCTAGTTCAATATTTCAGCCAAATAATAGGTTCTTTTTTTTGCATGTTTGATGCCTGAAGTTATGACTAGCTAAAGGTTTGACAATTTTGTTTATATTTTCAAAAAGTCAGTTATTTGTTTTGGTCATATGTTGTAATGTTTTTCTATTGTCTATGTTGTTCATTTATTGTCTGACATTTATTTCCTTCTTCCTACTAATTTTGGGGTTAGTTTGTTCTTGTTTTTCTAGTTCTTTGAGGTGCAGTTTTGGGTTGTTTGAGATCTTTCTTCTTTTTTTGATGTATGTATTTGTTGACTATAAACTTCCTTCTTAGAACTGATTTTGCTACATCCCTAGGTTTTAGTATACTGTGTTTTCATTTTAGTTTGTCTCAAGAAATATTTAAAATTTATCCTTTAACTTCTTCATTAACCCTTTGGTTATTCAGGAGCATGTCATGTAGCTTCCATATATTTGTAAACTTTCTGAAATTCCTCTTATTAATGATTTCTAGTTTTGTAGCATTGTGGTTAGAAAAGATGCTTGGTATGGTCTTATCTTATTAAACTTGTTAAAATTTGCTTTGTGGTCTCATATACAATTTATCCTGGAGAATGAGCTATGTGCAGTTGAGAAATATGTGTATTCTGTAGCTGTAAGATGGAATGTATTGTTAATGTTTGTTAGGTCTATTTGGTCTACGATACAGTTTAAGCCTGATGCTTGTGTTCTTGATATTTCTGTGTAGATAATCGGTCCATTGTTGAAAGTGGGATGTTGAAGTTTCCTACTAATATTGTATTGTGATCTACCTCTCCCTTTAGATCTAACAATATTTGTTTTATATTTTAGAGTGCTCTGATGTTAGGTGCATATATTTACATTTGTTATATTACCTTGCTAAATAAGTCCCTTTATCATTTGATAATGGCTATTTATGTTTTTTTTATAGTGTTTTGTTTTTTGTTTTTTTTACTTGAAGTCTATTTTATCTGATATAAGCATAGCAACTTCTGCTTGCTTTTGGTTTCCATTTGCCCGGTGCATGGAATGTCTTTTTCTTCCCTTTACTTTTAGTCTATGTGTGTCTTTACAGGTGAAATGGATCTCTTATAGTCAGCAAATACAGTTGGATCTTGTTTCTGCCATTTTGTTAATTATTTTCTGATTTTATATTTTTAAAATTCTTGTTTACTTTTTCCTCTCTTGTTTACCATTGTGGTTTGGTGGTTTTCTGTTGTTCAAAGCTTTCATTCTTTTTAAAATTCTGTATCTGTTGTAATTCCTTTCTTTGTAGTCACCATGGTGGTAACAATAAATTTTTAGAAACAGTGACTATTTTAAGCTGACAACAACTTAACTTTGGTAACATAAAAATGCTCTAGACTTTTATCCTCTTCACCATAATTTATGTTTTTGTTTTCTTAGCTTACATTTTTATATATATCTGTTTCTTAAAAACTGATGGTAGCTGTAATTATTTTTTATCCTTTGACTTTTATCTTTCATATTTGAGGACTGAACAATTTCTATAGCACCATTCCAATTCTGGAGTATTCTGAATTTGATTATGAATTTACCTGTACTACTGAGTTTTATATTTGCATATGTTTTGAAGATAGTAATTATTGTCCTTTTACTTTCAGTTGTAGCACTCTCTTACGCATTCCTTATAAGTCCATTCTAGTGGTGATGAATTCCTTCAGATCTTGCTGGGATGGATTTTACTTTTCCTTTATTTTTGAAAGATAGCTTTGCTGGGTATAGTATTCTTGGTTAGCAGTTCTGGTTTTTCGTTTTTGTTTTGTTTTTTTCCTTTTAGCACTTTAAATATATAGTCTCATTCTCTCCTAGCCTGCAAGGTTTCTGGTGAAAAATTTGCTGATAGTACAATGGGGATTTACTTACATGTTACTTGATATATTTGTTGCTTTTAGAATATCCCCTTGGTCTTTGACTTTTGATAATTTGATTATAATATGCCTCAGAGGGAGAGTTCTTAGTTTTTAATTCTTAGAATTTATTAGGGAAATTTTGAGCTTACTAAATCTGAATGTCAATGGCACCTCCAAAGACTTGGTAAGTTTTCAGCTATTATATTAAACATGGTTTCTGTGCCTTTCTTTACCTTTTCTCCCTCTTGAGCTCCTATAAGCTGAATATTTGTTTAATTGTATCATATGAGCTATGCAGGCTTTCTTCATTCTTTTTTATTTTTGTTTCTTATTTTTTCTCTAACTGGGTTATTTCAACAGACCTGTGTTTAAATTCAGAAATTTCTTCTTTTGCTTGATTTAGTCTGTTGATGAAGCTTTCAATTGTCCTCTTAATTTCCCTCATTGTATTTTTTTTTTCAGCTCCACGATTTCTGCTTGTTTATTGATGATATTTATCTTTTTTGGCATTTGATAAATTTTATTTTCTTTGTGGTAATTACTGGAGAATTATTGTGCTTCATTGGAGATGTCATGTTTTCCTGTTTTTGTTTCATGTTTTTTATGTCTCTAACTTGGTAACTGTGTGTCTGGTGGAATAGTTGCCTCTTCCAATTTTATGGAGCATCTTTCATACCAAAAGGCATTTTTTCTGTGGAAGAGTTACAGGGTGTTGGTTAGGTAGGATGCTTTGTGTCTGGTTCTGGGTGGATGTAGTAATGTAGGATTTGTGCAGTTTTTTCGTTTGTCATCAATGTCAGTGATGTCTATGAGTGCTTCAGTGGCCTAGGCTGCAAGAGTATGTGTTGGCAGTGGAATGACTTTGCAGAGGTAGAGCCACTGGGCTGATTCTCAGGCCGAGGGTATGCACACATGGTAGGTTTGCTGGCTCAATATCAGGGCTGCTGAACTGGTTTTCAGGTCAACAATGTACATGCCTGGTGGTTCTCCCGACTGGGGTTGGATTCTTTGTTGTGCAGAACTACCTTTTTCTTGGGAAGCAGGTGCTATGTGAGCTCAGGCATCAGGATCATGGTCATTCGGTTGGGCCTAAGCTCTGAGTAGCTGAGGGCCCTGCAGCCACCCATGTGAGTATCCTGGAATGACAGTGGAGCCTAAGGAACGGAGTGGCATTATGGCTATTGGCCTCCAGAGCAGGATGCAGTCTAGCAGTGATGCCAGTTTTGTGACATCACCATGCCTTAGCAGCTTGGGGATCGGAGGTGTGTACAATGTATGTGCCTACTCCAGAGCAATGCAGCCATGTGAACCCCTGAATGTTCCCCAATCTGGGCCCATGGCCTGTGAGGGCTGTGGGATTGTCCTGTAGCAAGAACTGCAGGTGTCGCTGTTGCTAACAGGGTCTTTTGGGAGTCTACTGCTTATCTTTCTTCTGCAAAGGAAACTTCCTCCTTGTTTGAAGTCAATCCTGGTGGAGGAGAGGTGTGGTAGAGGCAGGGTGTTTTGCTCTCCTTTCTGTGCTGCCATTACGGGTTTCTGTGTTCCATAGGAATTCTGCCACTACCTTGCTGTACTCCAGAACTCTCCATAGGGAACTCCAGTAGAAATGTAGTTGTTTATTTGTTGTTTAGGTCCTTTTTAGGGAATGAAATCAGTGCCAGGCACCTCTAGGCAACCATGTTGATGTCATTCTGAAGTTATGACTATGTCACTCCCCCATATTTTGGATTACTCTAATTATTAAATGTTTCTCTGATTTAATGTAAAAGTATAAATGTTTTTCTCTGTAGTGACTATCTAGGTCTTCATTCTTTCCATGAAGACACATAGAATAAGTCAAATCTGTATTTCCCTTACAGACTTTTAGTAACTTTAAGAACTCCTTTGATTCTGTATCCAAATCTACTCTCTTCCTAGTGAAATATATGTGATTCCTCCTTCTCTAATACATATTCTTAGTGCTTGTTTTTGGAGTGAATACATATGGCATGGTTTAGATCCTCCATCATCTACTTTTCTTTCTTCTGGATTCCATAAAATATTGTATTTTTATATTTCTTTTAAAATATGCCCAGAATGAAACATCACGCCCCAGATTTTTTTCTGACTTTCCTAGAGTAGACCAAAAGTATTTGCTTTATTATGATGGAACCATTACTTCTATTATTGTGGCCTAAGATTTCATTAGGTTTTGGCCAGCAAATCATATTGTTGCTACATATTGAACTTAAATCCAAGAGCTCTCATATGTATTTAACTTACAATATTCCATTTAGTCCAGCTCTCTCATTGTGTCCGTGAGTAATCAGAACAGTAGAAAGTAGTACTAATGTAATATTTGGAAAACTTCTGAAATGGATGAAAACATTATAGATATGTTTATTATTCATTTATAAAATTATTATGTTATTAATTCCATTACCAACACTCCCAAAATGTACCCTGTAAATCTATCACCTAAAAAATCTATTGTTTACTTATGGTGCCTTAGAGAAAATTAACATCATGCCTAAACCAAAAGGTCTACTTAGCTAGAATTAAGACCCTTGAGTTAAAGAACATTTAGCCTGATCTGTATTTCTTTTGTTAATTCATGGTCAGTGGAGATTGATAGTGCATTTTGCAATCTATTCAACTTAACTTTTTACCTGATCTAACATCACCTGCTGTGCTATGCTGTGGAGACTTAGAGAAAGCTACTCCATTAAGCAACCCTGCTGTGATATATCTAATGTTTAGATGTTTAATGTATTTCCACAATATATATCCACAGGTGTCTGGTGAGTATCTATTTATTCATCTGTGGTAAGCTGGTTACAGAATTCTACTAGTATATTATAGGCTTGAATTATTTTTTAATCACATTTTCCATCATTAGAACTGTAACCTGACACAGTCGTGTCCCTTAGTTAATGACCTAATTTTTATGAGATTCTTTTAATAATTTTCTTTTTTCCCCATGTGTTTGTTTATTGCCTCACATAAAATTATATTAGCTAAAGATTAAAGAATTATGTCTTGAACAATGCGAAGCATGCCTACCAACCTAGGACTTTTGAATAGTGAATAAATTGGGTGAGGAATCTAGGGAACAAAGGAGGGTACATATGTGTGACATTTTGACGGCATAAAATTTTACTATTAAAAGTTCTGTATAACTGAGGTACACACATATACATGCACACATATCAAGATGTAATGTAATAGAGCACAGCAAATCTGCCATGACCCAGATAGTTGAGCTGAGGCTTTGATAAACATGGACAATGCATTTAAGGGCAAAACACATGAGCGTAGTTATTTAAGGCAATATCAATATCTCCACTGCACCCTTGATATGACAAAGAACAGAGAGCTAGATGTG
This sequence comes from Chlorocebus sabaeus, assembly GCF_047675955.1. Lineage (NCBI taxonomy): Eukaryota > Metazoa > Chordata > Mammalia > Primates > Cercopithecidae > Chlorocebus > Chlorocebus sabaeus. Next base: position 58,672,213 of record NC_132927.1, read on the forward strand.
ATTGAGTTATTATTTCAAAAATATGTTCATTGTATACTGAAGGGGGATTATACTACACCCCCCAGGGCCTCCACCTACACCTCTAGTCCTATTGACAACTGAACTGGCCATATTGCTTAATAGAATGTCAGCAGAAGTGATGTGTGCCCCTTTCAAGTAGCAATAGGAACCATTCTGTGATTCTGTCTCTCTCTCGTTTCTACTATGAGATCAATATGTTCCTTATAGTGACTATTTCTTCATCTCTTGTCTCAAAATAAATGAGGTAGAAGAAATCATTTCTGACCCATGTCAGATAAGAATGTAAAAAAGAAATTATTATTGTTATAAGCTATCACATAATATGTGCTTCACCATTTATAAAGTTACCATTCAGTGTTCAGAGCTGCGCATCAGAACAAAAGCACTAATGCTTAATTAAGTAATAACCACATAATTGACAATTACAGGTCATATATAATATAAATATTTTCCAAGTAAGTATTTGTAATTGTATTAGCAGAAAATAGTGATTGTCTCTCAGATGTAATATATGCTTTAATTAGAATATTGAGCACAAAGCATATTCTTGGAAAATTGGTGAGGATAATGTAATCAAACTATCATTTAAGTAGTAAAAACTACAATAAACTTCAAATCATTCAATTGTTACATTCCTAAATTATAAGATAAAAAATTTTGTCAGCTGAATGGTGCTACAAAGATTATGTCTATATCCTAATCCCTGCAACCTGTGAATATTACTTTATATGGCAAAGAGTAAATACCTTATTCAGCAAAAGATGTGATTAAAGTTCTTGAGAGGAAGCACTTATCCTGGACTATCTTTGGTGGCCCTAAATGCAACCAACGTTTTCTTATGTAAGACAAGCAGAGAAAGTTTTGAGATAGACACAAAGGGAAGATTACGTGAAAACAGAGTCACAAACAGATGCAGCTACAAGCCACCCACTGGAAGCTGGAATGAAAAAACAAACAAACAAAAAAACTCCCTTTAAATCCTTGAGGAACAATGGCCCTGCTGACAATCTGATTTTGGAGTTTTAGTCTCCAGAACTGTATAACAACAAATTTCTGTTGTTTTTAAGCTGCTAAGTTTGTGGAGATTTGTTACAACAGCCTTGTGAGACTAATATACATGGTAAACCAAACAGACCACAAATTTTAGAGACTTTTTAAGTATTCAGATTTATAGGCCTGGAGATTCAAGTTCAAATAAATCTACAGTGGGCTAAAATTCTCTTTTATTGTTGTCTATCCCTGATGAACATCGATGCAAAAATCCTCAATAAAATACTGGCAAACCGAATCCAGCAGCACATCAAAAAGCTTATCCACCATGATCAAGTGGGATTCATCCCTGGGATGCAAGGCTGGTTCAATATACACAAATCAATAAACGTAATCCAGCATATAAACAGAACCAAAGACAAAAACCACATGATTATCTCAATAGATGCAGAAAAGGCCTTTGGCAAAATTCAACAGCCCTTCATGCTAAAATCTCTCAATAAACTAGGTATTGATGGAACGTATCTCAAAATAATAAGAGCTATTATGACAAACCCACATCCAATATCATACTGAATGGGCAAAAACTGGAAGCATTCCCTTTGAAAACTGGCACAAGACAGGGATGCCCTCTCTCACCACTCCTATTCAGCATAGTGTTGGAAGTTCTGGCTAGGGCAATCAGGCAAGAGAAAGAAATAAAGGTATTTAGGAAAAGAAGAAGTCAAATTGTCCCTGTTTGCAGATGACATGATTGTATACTTAGAAAACCCCATAATCTCAGCCCCAAATCTCCTTAAGCTGATAAGCAATTTCAGCAAAGTCTCAGGATACAAAATTAATGTGCAAAAATCACAAGCATTCTTATACACCAGTAACAGATAAGCAGAGAGCCAAATCATGAATGAACTTCCATTCACAATTGCTTCAAAGAGAATGAAATACCTAGGAATCCAACTTACAAGGGATGTAAAAGACCTCTTCAAGGAGAACTACAAACCACTGCTCAGTGAAATAAAAGAGGTCACAAACAAATGGAAGAACATACCATGCTCATGGATAGGAAGAATCAATATTGTGAAAATGGCCATACTGCCCAAGGTAATTTATAGATTCAATGCCATCCCCATCAAGCTACCAATGAGTTTCTTCACAGAATTGGAAAAAAACTGCTTTAAATTTCATATGGAACCAAAAAAGAGCCCACATTGCCAAGACAATCCTAAGTCAAAAGAACAAAGCTGGAGGCATCACGCTACCTGACTTCAAACTATACTACAAGGCTACAGTAACCAAAACAGCATGGTACTGGTACCAAAACAGAGATATAGACCAATGGAACAGAACAGAGTCCTCAGAAATAATACCACACATGTATAGCCATCTGATCTTTGAAAAACCTGACAAAAACAAGAAATGGAGAAAGGATTCCCTATTTAATAAATGGTGCTGGGAAAATTGGCTAGCCATAAGTAGAAAGCTGAAACTGGATCTTTTCCTTCCTCCTTATACGAAAATTAATTCAAGATGGATTAGAGACTTAAATGTTAGACCTAATACCATAACACCCTAGAAGAAAACCTAGGTAATACCATTCAGGACATAGGCATGGGCAAGGACTTCATGTCTAAAACACCAAAAGCAATGGCAACAAAAGCCAAAATTGACAAATGGGATCTAGTTAAACTAAAGAGCTTCTGCACAGCAAAAGAAACTACCATCAGAGTGAACAGGCAACCTAAAGAATGGGAGAAAATTTTTGCAATCTACTCATCTGACAAAGGGCTAATATCCAGAACCTACAAAGAACTCAAACAAATTTACAATAGAAAACAAACAACCCCATCAAAAAGTGGGCAAAGTATATGAACAGACATTTCTCAAAAGAAGATATGCATACAGCCAACAGACACATGAAAAAATGCTTGTCATCACTGGCCATCAGAGCAATGCAAATCAAAACCACAATGAGATACCATCTCACACCAGTTAGAATGGCAATCATTAAAAAGTCAGGAAACAACCGGTGCTGGAGAGGATGTGGAGAAACAGGAACACTTTTACACTGTTGGTGGGATTGTAAACTAGTTCAACCATTATGGAAAACAGTATGGCGATTCCCCAAGGATCTAGAACTAGAAGTACCATATGACCCAGCCATCCCATTACTGGGTATATACCCAAAGGATTATAAATTATGCTGCTATAAAGACACATGCACACATATGTTTATTGCGGCACTATTCACAATAGCAAAGACTTGGAATCAACCCAAATGTCCATCAGTGACAGACTGTATTAAGAAAATGTGGCACATATACATCATGAAATACTATGCAGCCATAAAAAAGGATGAGTTTGTGTCCTTTGTAGGGACATGGATGCAGCTGGAAACCATCATTCTCAGCAAACTATCGCAAGAACAGAAAACCAAATACTGCATGTTCTCACTCATAGGTGGGAACTGAACAATGAGATCACTTGGACTTGGGAAGGGGAACATCACACACTGGGGCCTATTATGGGGAGGGGGGGAGGGGGAGGGATTGCATTGGGAGTTATACCTGATGTAAATGATGAGTTGATGCGTGCTGACGAGTTGATGGATGCAGCACACCAACATGGCACAAGTATACATATGTAACAAACCTGCACATTGTGCACATGTACCCTAGAACTTAAAGTATAATAAAAAAAAAAAATCTACAGTGGTACTCATATTTGTATATTTTCAACAATGTCTTTAAGAAACGGGAATACTGTTAATCTTAATACATTTTGGGGGGACTATTTGGAATAGGTAACACAAAGAAATTCTCGTGAGTACCTATGAAGTAATTAATAGCTTGCTCGGTCAACATTACAAGTTCATGTCTCCAGTGATTCAGCATACAACTTCCAGGCACATTTCACCATTTCTTAGTTCTGAACATCATGTATATATATTTTTAAAAAACAACTAAAGTGTACTTACTCTTTTTTATGATTAATTTTATAAAAAATAATCAGCACCCCACCCCCCAAAATGATCAATAAATTATTATTAAAACAGGTTCTATAGTACATAGTGAAAAGCTCTTAAAACTGCATTTATTTATCAACAAAATGATACAGTCTTGAGAAACATCTACAATCATAGACTATTATAAACTTTGCTATTTCAAATCATATCAGAAAGCATGGAACATCTCATTCTTGTCTGGAATATCTGAGCATTTTGGGTCACTTTGATAGAGAGAAGCAGCTTTCATTTTTCAGAGCAGCTTCAGTGTCTCAGATACAGGATTTTTGCATGCACAATTCTGTTTTTCTAACTTGTAGCTTTTAAGAAAATGGGTACCTCAGTCTTATTTCTCAACCTGAGCCTGATACTTACCTTTTACAAACAGGGCTACTTTGCTTTATGCAAAACAAAACACTGCTTCATTTAAATTTTACCTAAACCTAGCTCTTGGTCAAAATTCCGTAATAACCCTTATGTCTTCCTTTGTTAGGTGAGGTACTTTTTTTCCCCTCAAGTATTCCTCCTTATCCTGGTAGGTTAATAATCCTAACTTGTTTGGACCCTAGGTTGGTCTTGTTGTCTTTGCCTGTTGGACTTTATTAACAGTTTGGGAAATGCTGGTAAAGAAAAAACAGTACAATTTCAGAATAAGATAAGATTATGGAGGAATAAAGTAGTATGATGAGGAAACATTGAGAGAGAATGTGAGCTGGATACTATTGGGCATATTGGGTTTATGGTGGCAGAGATTTTAGAAGTAGCATCAGATAAACTGTGTGACCAAAGACAAATGAGGGGGCATTCAACTATTTAGCAAATCTTTATAAACTCTCCCTTCAAATGCAATAACTCACTACATTTCTTGCTTTTATGCTAACTCGAGCCCTGTCTGGATTAATGCAGTAATTTTCTAATGGGTTCCTACTTCTTGTGCCCACCTACAGTGCATAAAATACTTAGCATCCACGATTATCATTCAAAATGTGAACAATGTCATATTTCACTCCTTCATAAAATCCCCCAATGACTTCTACTATACAAGAAATCCAAAGTCCTTTCATAGTCCGTAAGGCTTTATACAATCTGGTTTCTGATGACTTCTCAGAACTTATCCCTACCAACCTTTGTCTGGGCTCACTGTGCTCCAGCTGCATAAGCCTGCTGTCTGTTTCTCCATCAGCCTAAAGGTGTTTGTATGCCTTGTATGCTTTGCCTAGGGATGGTAGAGGAAGAAAGGGGTTGAAAGTAGATTTTGAAGTAACTAAAGGGGCATATTCAATCACATTTATGACTTTGTATATGTCATAAATGTACAGACCAAAATGCATATGTCAAAAAACGTCAAGTATAAAGTGAAGATTTGATTCATGTTACAGTAGTTTTTGTTTTACACATAGACAATAAAAATGTCATTTTAATTTATACAATATACATTTTTTACTTTTAGAAAAAAAATCTAATTGAACAAGGAGCCCCTCAAAGTTAGTCTGTTTGACTCTTAGTAGTGCTTAAGGTGGTGCTGTTCTGTGAATCACGTTCCCTTTACATTCCCACCCTCCTTTCCCACCTTCATTTAAGTTACCTTAAAGGGGCAATATTCTCATTATCTTCTAAAGACAAAGCTTCCCTGTGGCACTACAAATATTGTATAACGATGGAACTGAGATGAAAATACACAGATATATGCAGTTTTTTACTTGTGAACAATTGTGCTGCTTCTACAAATGATGTATTAGACTTTTACTGTCAAACTCATTGAAAGCCCATACATTTGCATACACTTTACTGATGTGACCTAATTAAGAAGTGAATTGAATTTTATTAAAATCTATGTTCCAGAGTCTCATTCTAATAAAGTACTTTTAGGTGGCTGAAATTGATGTATTGAGAATTTTGACTCCAATATTTTGACTATTTTCAACTCCATGTGTACACGTTTTTCCCTTGCTACTCAGCAGCATGTCTTACCATAATATGTAATAGTATTTCACCTAAACTACCATTCCAAGCTTCCACATATATTACTAAATGTTTAGATGAGTGATCCATTATAGAGTGGTCAGGTTTGTATCAGTGTGACTAAATTTATAGTATAGAAGTTCAAACAGTTATTATTTTGATTTCATTTATACTTTTCATTCTAGAACTAAAGCATTCTAGAACATTCCCATTCATCAGAACCCCACTCTGATACATTTAGATTTGAAATTTTAAGGTCTATCAGTATTTGTAATACTTATAATTTTATTTTTAAATTCCTAGGGCTTATTGTTCTCAAAAAGAGACTTCTTCATTTTTTTATTTTAATATTTGTATTATTCTGAATGGTACATAGTTCATAAATGAGTCTAGTTAAAGTCTTAGCAAACTGTAAGCCTGTCTTGTGTTTGGTTTATATGGATACAGAGAATGAAAGACTATTATATTGCCATAATGGTAATAATAATTCATAGAAAAACTCTCATTGGCTTTAACAAAATATCCATTTCTATGAATATCCCCCTTCACCACTAATAAACACTTTTAGATTTTAGCTATGTTTTATAGATAGTTTGATTATATTGCTTTAAAATTACATATGGTAAATTAATTTTTTCCTAATTTTATTGTCATGTTCATTATTACAAATTATTTACTAAAAGTCCTTGAGAAATAGGAATAGCACTTGTGCTGTTTTTAAGATAGCAATGTTTTTCCATATATAACCAACTCACATATACTTTACTCTGTGATTTGTGTAAAATAATTGGCATTTAAAGAGGTATAGTGTATGGCACTATAAGAAAATGAAGTCATATTTTTTCTGTGAATTTACTCATTGTTTGTAGCTCTGAAACACTAACACAAAACTCGTTTATGATGAGAGTGTAAAGTCAGAACCATTCACTGAAAAGGAATTGATTGCAGACCTAAAGATATAAGCTGATTTTGAGTTTTTGCTTAAATGCTAAGGTATAAGTCTAACAGGGATACTGACACCATGTTTTTTTCTTATCTGAAATGAGTTCTTTATTCGAAGCATTCTTGTTCTTTATCATATATAATTGGACACTATAGTCAAATGATAATTCATAGTTTGCTTTAAATAGGTTATTTAGTAAAAAGATTATGTTTTACAGTTGTTTCTAAGAGAAGTGAAAGAGTTCAAGGCCTTCCCAGTCATAGGTTTATGCAATTTTTAGAAATTAACATTTAATAAAATCCACTTTTTGTGATGTACAACTGTGTGAGTTTTGAGAACTTCATACAATTATGTTTCCACTGCCATGGTCAAGATAGAGAACACTTCTGGCTTCTAAAAAATTCCTCTGCTGCCTCATTGTAATCACCTGTACTACACATGCCTAGCTCCTGGAATTCACTGATCTGTTCTCTGTCCCAATAATTTTGCCTTTTCTGGAATGTCATATAAGTGAAATCATATAATATGTGGTTTTTCAAGTAGCAGAATGCATTTGATATTCACCCACAGTTTTACTGTGAACTAATAATTTGGGTTTTTGTTTGTTTGTTTGTTTCTTCCCTTAATAGCATTCTGTAGTATAAATATCTAGTAGTTTATCTGTTTACCAGTTTAAAGATATTAAGAGCTTCAAGTTTTGAGTGGTTATGTTTAAAGCTTGTTTAAACACTTTGTGTGACCATTAATTATAACTGTTCTAGGTAAATGCCCACAAGAGGATTGCTGGGCTGTATGATATTTGATATTATAAAAAACAGTCAAACTATAATCACTTATATTATATTTTACCTTCCAATAGGAAGTAAAATGGTTCTTGTTGCTTTGCATCTTTGCCAGCACTTGATTAGTTTCTGTTGTGGTTGGATTTTAGCTTTAATTTTTGATCATTCTAATTGGTATTTCATGGTATCTCATTGTGGAGTTAACTTATAATTTTTTTAGCAAAAAATAATGGTGAGCATATTTTATGTGCTTATTTGCCATCTGTTCATCTTCTGTTATAAAATATCTAATCAGATTTTTTGCCCATTTGAAATATTTAAGTAAAATTAATAGTTTCCTTTCACAATAAAAAATGAACAAATCAAATCCAATAATGTATAAAAGAATGATATACCATGACCAGTTGCAATTATCCTGAGGATGTAAGGCTGGTTCAGTTTGAAAATCAATTAATTCATCCATCACATGAACAGACAGAAAAAGTAAAATCACATAATCATATCAATAGGTATAGAAAGCACTTGATAAAACCCAACATTCACTCACGACAAAAACTCTTAGCTATCTAGGAATAGATGGACACTACCTTGACTTAATAAATAGTATCTACAAACATTTTACAGCTAACATTCTACATAATGGTGAGAATCTAGATCAGAAACAAGGTAAGACTACCTCTCACCACGAATTTTCAGGATTGTACTGGAAGTCCTACGTAATGCAATAAGTTAAGGACAGAAAATGTATACGATTCAGAAAGAAGAAATAAAGCTATCTTCATTCACGGATTACATGATTACCTATCTAGAAAATCCAGAAGGATAGACAAAACAAACAAACAAACAAACAAACAAAAAAACACAAAACCTCCTGGAACTAATAATCAATTATAGCAAGGTTGCAGAATACAAGGTAAATACACAAAAATCTATTGCTTTTTTACATATGCAATGTATGTAAAATGGACAAATGGAAATTGAAATTCAGAACACAATATTATTTACAGTAGCACATCACAAAAATAAAATGCTAAGGTATAAGCATATTAGTCTGTCCTCACACTGCTATAAAGAACTACCCGAGACTGGGTAATTTATAAAGAAAAGAGGTTTAATTGATTCACAGTTCCACCTGGTTGGGGGTGGGCCTCAGGAAACTTACAAACATGGTGGAAGGGGAAGCAGGCACATCTTACATGGCAGCAGCCGAGAGAGAGTGGGAAAGAGCAGGGAAAACTCCTTATAAAACTGTTAGATTTCATGAGAACTCACTCACTATCATGAGAACAGCATGGGGGAAACTGCCCCCATGATCCAGTCACCACCCACACGGTCCTTCCCTCAAAACCAAGTGATATGGGCATTACAATTTGAGATGAGATTTGGGTGGGGACACAGAGCCAAACCATATCAATAAGTCTAACAAAATAGTTACAAGATCTGTACAAGAAAAACTATAGAACTCTGATGAAAGAAATACAAGGACAACTATGTAAGTGGAGAGATACTCCATCTTCATGGATAGAAAGACTGAATATTGTCAAAATGGTAGTTTTTCTTGACTTGATTTATAGATTCAATGCACTGTAAATAAAAATCCTAAGAAGTTATTTTATGAATAGTGACAAGTTGAATGTATAATTTGTATGGATAGGCCAATGACTCAGAATAGCCAACACAATATTGAAATTTTCTATACTTGAGATAAGAATGTTAAGCAAGGAGATGTATTTGGAAACCTCCTTGCACTTGGTATTAATAAGTTCAAAGGTTTTATTTTTCTTAAAAAAAAAATCAAGACTATAGACGAATAAAATTATGACTTTTGTAGCAACATGATGGAACTGGAGGCCATTATCTCAAATGAAATGACTCAGAAACAGAAAGTCAAATACTGAATGTTCTAACTTATAGGTGGAATTTAAGTAATGTGTACACATGGCATAGAGAATGGAATAGACATTGGAGACTTGGGAAAGTGAGAGAGTGAGAGGGGATGAGGAATGAGAAATTATCTAATGGATACAATGTACACTGTTTGAGTGATGGTTGCACTCAAAGCCCAGACTTCACCACTGAAACAGTATACAATATATGCATGTAGTTAATTTGCACTTGTGCCTCCTAAATCTACACAAAAAAATTTAAATAAAATTTTAACTATCCAAAAGTTACTTTTCAAAAAATAACCTCAATGATACTTCTAAAAAAAGTTTAAACAATAGACACCCTGGGTTGATTTCTAGTTTGACAGGGATTTGTTTATAAGGCTTATTAGTAGCCAAAGCCAGCATTATTAACAGTTTTGAATGCCCATATATGTTTCTCTTTGTGCCTGTCTACAAATAGGCCAATTCCTATATTTGGGTCATAATGCACATTTTTGCACATGTACTTGTATTATTAACGTTTTGTCCTTTTTATTGATGTCATTTTTATTCCTTGCCTTTGGAGAACAAAGAAGGTGTTTTAATAACTTCTACACATTCAAATAGAACTCAATCAAATTATATTAAAACTCCATGAATATCATGAAAGTTTTATAAGCTCTTGCATGGCAGATGTCTAATAGGAATCTAATAGGGTTAGAATCTAATAAGATTAGAAAATTAAGGCAGTATGAAGTGGTGTAAAGGGTATAGATTTGGGGACCATATAGATGTGTAAATTTCAACATTGCTGTTTGCCTAAGGAAAATGTACTTATCTTTCATGGGTGGTTCTCTAATCTTTAATACATCAAGTTGTTCATATATGACTGGGGAAAATGCACTTATCAAAGAAGTGGGTTAGAACTAGACATGGACCAGGCATGGTGAGTCATGCCTGTAATCCCAACAATTTGGGAAGCCAAGGTGGGAGGATCAATTGAGCCCAGTAGTTTGTGACCAGTCTGGGCAACAGAGGGAGGCCCTCTGTCTACAAAAAATAAAAATAAAAATAAATTAGCCAGGTATGATGGCACATGCTTGTGGTCCCAGCTACTCAAGAGGCTAAGGTGGGAAGATTGCCTGAGCCTGGCAGTTGAAGGCTGCAGTGAACCATCATCATGCCACTGCACTCCAGCCTGGATGACAGTGAGACCATGTCTCAAAATAAAAACAAAAAAAAGAAAGAGAGAGAGAAATGATATGCACCCAAATCAGTGGAATTGAATTTGACAAATAAAATTAACAGATCCAAAACATGTCTTCATTTGTAAAATGGGAATAATGGTCTCTATTTTGCAGGATGATGGTTACAATATAAAAAATTTAAAAATTATTTATTTAGCACAAAGGCCAGCACCTGGTTTTAAGTAGGTACTCCTACATGAATGACTTTGTTATGATTTAAATTATTACAAAATTAATCCTATAGCTAATATACTTACACTCAAGTATAGTCACATTCATTTTTTTCACCATGACCCACAGAAATTCTTTATATATCACTTGCCAGTATATGACACCTCTCTCTCTGTCTCTCTCTCCTCTCTACTCTTCACCTTCTCTTCATATTGAAATAAGAATTTAATGAAGCAATTATACCCTTGCTGTATGTAATATACCACATTCTATCCAACCCTATCCTGTCCTTTGCATTTTTCTTCTAATCCATGATTCACCAATATGTTACAACCATAGTTTCAAAAATGCTGGCCAGCAAAACAAAGAGATATATAAATTTGTATAATGCATTTGGAATCAACAGTGGTATATGTTTATATATGATATAGAAATAGTATAGTAGAAGAAGTGATTGAAGCTTTCTTGGAGTGTTAGTGCAAGTTTTATAGGAGAAACTATCTGCACAGTTTTGGGGGGAGATAAGTTTGCAAGACAAATGAGAATGGAGAACAGGTGGGGAACTGATATTGTATCTGGGGCATAGATAGTATGGAACTTAGGACAATTCTAAGCTGTTTAGTGTATCTGGAACACTAAGTACAAGTGTATGCTGTAACTAGTGGAAAGATTTAAAAAAACAAACAAACTGGCTATTATGGATAGGAAGCAAAATCGTGAAAGATAATGCTAAGTAGCTTTGTATTTATCTTATATTTATCTGGGAGTCATTGAACACTTTGAGCAGGGGAATGAGATGGTCCTATTTGTATTTTAAGAGAATCTTGGCCAAGCGCGGCAGCTCACACCTGTAATCCCAGCACTTTGGAAGGCCGAGGCGGGCGGATCACGAGGTCAGGAGATCGAGACCATCCTGGCTAACACGGTGAAACCCCGTCTCTACTAAAAATACAAAAATTAGCCAGGTGTGGTGGCGGGCGCCTGTAGTCCCAGCTACTCGGGAGGCTGAGGCAGGAGAATGGTGTGAACCCGAGAGGTGAAGCTTGCAGTGAGTGGAGATCGCGCCACTGCACTCCAGCCTGGGTGACAGAGCGAGACTATGTCTCAAAAAGAAAAAAAAAAAAAAAAAAAAGAGAATCCTATACTGGTAGCCAGGAGGGTTACTATGAGTATTTTGAGAACCAAAATTTTGAGAAGGCAATTAGACAAAGCAGTGAAAAGATAATGAGGGTCTACAGGAGGACAATAATGGCAAGGATAGGGAGAATGGATTCAATATATCTTTAGGAAGTAATTAAAATATTTTTATTATTAGGGTAATAGGAGGGGGGGGGATAGAAAAATCACCACTCCCCATTTTATTTGATGAGGAACTAGACAGAGATGTCATCTTTCACTGGGAATGAGGACACAAGTCTCAGTGAGCCATTCGAGATGAGGAACCAGATGGATATATGGGAGAAGAGAGAAAAACAGAAGGTTACTTTTTCTAAGTGTGTGTGTGTGTGTGTGTGTGTGTGTGTGTGTGTGTTGAAAAATCTGATTTCTAAATTTAATTGGATTGCAAAAAAAGAAAAAAAATTCTCAGGCTTCTTTTAACAAAAGCTGGTAATTTAAATACATAAAATAGCAGTTTTGTTATACTTATTATTTAATAATTATATGAATAGTTCTATAATCAGAGAGCAACAAGAGTCATGAAGAAATAGAGATGGATGGCATTTGTCCTGTAGTTCTCCAGATAGATATGATAATAAAGGAATAGAATAGATTTAAATTACTTCCACTTTCTACTTCTTTCCCATGCCCTCTTGGCTTACATGTCTTTTTTATGGTGGGGTAGGATAGGCTTTCTAAGAGAAAGGTACCTTTATGACAGGAAGAAGGAAGAGAAAGCAGGATACATCTTTGGTACTTGAATAATATTAAAATAGACCTATAATAAAGACTTGAGCAAGATGAAAGGGTATGACTTCATTAAAGATAATATATAGCTGTATAATAAATTACTTAAGTGGTGAGGTGATTCAAAAGAAAAACCTGATAGCCTAGTACTTGAGTTGTTCTTTCCTCTCACTTGAGAGGCACAAGAATAACTGCATGGAGTGAGAAAAATAGTGGGTGATGCAAAGATGTTTCAGGAATATGTGAAGGGTTTAGTAAGTGTTGCTCTTAGCTCTGTATTTAAATCACCCCTGCTCTCCATTCCCTTTTTTCATAAGAATCACCAGTACAGGTTTAGTTTGTATGGTTTTCTTCTCTCCTTGACATTGCTCTAAGGAAAGTTTATTGTTAATGAAATTGAGGCTGCCTTACTAAACGCTTGGCAGAGCTACTCTAAAAACAGAAATCTTTTGTATTCTTTTGAGGAACAGCAAGAAAATTAGAGGCTGGGGAAATGCTGATCTCTCTGAAGCAGTATTGCTGGGGAGTGGGCTAAAGTGGGGTAATAAACTCTAGATAAAAAAGTGAATGATGATAGATAGAAAGAAGGAAAGAAATGAAATGAATCCCGGGAGAATCTCCAGAAGAAACATGCTTGGGGATGTAAGATTGATGGCCAAAGTATAACTCTATTGTTCAACTGTGGTTCTCAGCAACAGAATTTCAAGAAAGGCATTGCTGTTATTAGAGAAAAATTATATATTCTTATTTCCTTTATTCATTTATTATATAAAATATTTTTATGCAGAAATGTGCTAGTATATCTGAAAGGAACTTTTGAAATGTTTTGTGTTTGATAAAATGAAATGAAGCTGAGAATCTCTCAAAGAAGAGAGTAACAAGTAGAATCAACTTTGTAACAAGGGATGGATTTAGTTGAATCTTATGGTTTGAGAAAACGGTGTAAGAATGTTATATTCTTATTTTTTTAGCTTTTATTTTAAGTCAGATGTACATGTGTGCGTTTGTTACATAGGTACACTTGTGTCGTGAAGGTTTGTTATACAGATTATTTCATCACAACCTATTAAACCTGGTATCCATTAGGTAATTTTACTGATCCTCTCCCTCCTTCTACCACTCCTCCCTCCAATAGGCCCCACTATGTGTTGTTCTCCTCTGTATTTCCATGTGTTCTCATCATTTAGCTCACACTTATAAGAAAGAATATGTGGCTTTCTGTTCCTTTATTATTTCGCTAAGGATAATTACCGCACTACCTGATGATACTAACATGGTCTGATTATGTCTGTTTCCACTGCTGAAATAAGCTCTTTGAGGGTAGGAACAAAGAGAATGCTTCTTTGAATTCTCTCTACCTAGCATAGTATTACACACAGAAGCTGAGCATAATAAACCTTTGTGAAATTGAAAATGTACCTGCCCTCCTGACCAACATAGAGGGGGAGCACAACCATATCATTTGTGATGATATTGTGATATCATTGTGATGCTGTTGATATTTTTGTTCACCACAGGATATATACAGTCCATGTTCAATAGTAGCAAAGCATAGTTTTTTGCTTCTATTGAACATGGACTGTATATAACCTGTGGCGAACAAAAATATCATTTTCCATTGGCTTTCGCTTTCTTCAGGTTGAAAGAACTCAAGAGATAATGTCCCCTGTAAGCTCAGCTCTACCTGGATCCTAAGCCCATCTCTATCAGGTAGATATTAGCAATTACACCTGTATCAATTAGAAGAACTTAGAGTTATCTGAGTTGCTCTAGAATTGTTATACTTTAAGTCAGCTGAACTCCTAAGAGTATCAAGAACGAAGGGAAAGGAAATTCTTTTCCAAAACCTTACATTTTAAAGACTAGTTATTTTTCACTTTTCTGGGAATTCTTTGGCATGAAAGCTTTGGGGTTTTCAGATTATATAGGCGTGTGGATTTCCTGTTGTCGCAGCATATTTAACCACAGTTTAAGAGTATTTTTCTCCTGTATTACCTTATTCACACGGGTTGTATTTTTGAAACCTGAAACACATGGTAGAAACTATACATTAGAAAGCAGGGAGGGTCTGAAATACACAGCACTTTCAGCATTTAGAACCAAAATGCCCCCAGGTAACTGATGGCTACCCTGTCCATTTGGGAACCAAAAATATAAGAGAAACTATTAAAATCATACAATGTTCTTAAATAGTAGCATAGAGAACTAAATTTAAAATCAGCCACTAGCAGCTAATTACAGTATCATTGATTTGTTCTATGTTTTATTAATCTGTTGGTGGTAAACTGGAACATGGTTTGGGGCAGGATTTGTGTTAAGAGGTGGAGCAGCTGCTTGCTTATTTCTTCAGTGACACTTGCAAATGCTTTTCTATGGTGACCTCTATCTAGCTTAAATTTATGTAGCTTGGTTAAATGTCAAGCAAGCTAAGTGGTGCATTTCATTAATGAAAAATTAATGAAAACTTTGGGCTGGCACGTACTACTGTTTACAATACATATAATTCATTAGGAAGACATCCGTCAAGCAAGGGCCTTGGCATGGATCTGGTGGCATTGTAAATGGGCTTTATTCTCTTCCTTCCAGTTAATGAAAGTTCAAGGCTGGGAAAAATACTCATAAAACAGATTTAATAAGTCTTTGGGGGAAGTTTTACAGAACACAGTATATGAGTCATAAATATCACATGCAAAATCTATTTGGCCCAAATTATTTAGGATTAGAAATGACTATAACTTACTTTTATAATCAAAAAGTGCTCCAGTGTTTAGATCAGGAGGTTAATTCCAAGCAAAAGTCACACATTCTTTTTACCTTGTAATTAAGTAGGTTCCATCTTGAACAAAACATTCAGAATTTTAAAATATTATTTTTTTTCTAAATTGTGATATAACTGGGGACCGCATCCCTAGATATAGGACATAATTATTTATTTTCTAAAAGTCTCCAAATAGTGAATATTATTCACATTTTGTATATACAGTTTCTCTGATCCTGATGGTCTGGTGACACAGTTTGAATATATATCTCTGCCCAAATCTGCTGTTAAATTGTAATCCGCATGTTGGAAATGGGGCCTGGTGGGAGGTTATTGGGCCATGGGGGTGGATCCCTCACGACTGGCTTAGTGCTGTCTTTGTGACAGCAGGTAAGTTCTCGTGAGGTTTGGTAGTTTAAAATTGTGTTGTACCTCCCTCCCTTCTCTTGCTCCTGCTTTCCCCATGTGATGTGCTTGCTCTAGCTTCACCTTTCACTATGAGCAGAAGATTCCTGAGACCTCCACAGAAACTAGCAGATGCCGGCATCATGCTTCCCGTATAGCCTGCAGGACTGTGAGCCAATTAAACTTCTCTTCTTCATAAATTACCCAGGCTCAGGTATTTCTTCATAACAATGTAAGAATGGCCTAATACCTCTGGTTACAAAAGATGGTAGACAATTAAAAAATATGATTTCCAATAAATGCTTTCTTTTGGCACGAGTAATCATCCCTCAATATTAACATAGATGACAGTGTTATTGGTCTCCTCTCTGTTTTTATCCCTCTCACTATTTTGCTTAATCTTTCCTCAGCTTCACTGTTATTATTTTTGAATCTGTAAGGAGAAAAATAAGCTACTAGAGAGAGACAAGCTCCTGGTCATGTAGGCTCCATGTGGGTGAGAACAGGTATTTTGTTTTACTCAACACTGTTTTCTCGGCAAATACAAAAGGGCCTGATACAGAGACATGACTCAAAAATATTTGCTAAAATATTTAAAATACTTTTTATTTATTTATTTATTTTTATTTTATTATTTTTATCTCTTTTTTATTTAATGTTTTATTTTATATTGTTAATTATTATTTTAATATTTGCTAAAATATTAAAACAACAAAAAGAGTGATCGTGTCCCAAAGTTTGGTATTGGAGAGATGGATTATTACCTAAAAACATAAGTTGTAGGATGATTAGTTGCCAAAAAATAAACCATATCAACTATGTGAGGTATAATTTGAGGGAACCAAGCCATCTCTTTTGACCTGAGTTACCAAGCAAGTTATTTCAGAGAGTGGGATTTCAGTTGGTCCTTGGAAAATAAATTGTTGCATGACAGTTCTTTACTGTCCATGTCCCTTTGGTGGCAGAAACTCTTTCTAGTGTTTGTCACAAGATGTAAGTGTTCAGACATAGCCATGGAAGCAAATATGAAAAAAAGAAAAGAGGGGAAACAGAGAAGGGAGAACAAGTTAGAGTGCCCAAATCAGAACTTACACTGTGATTATAGATTGAGGTGAATGTGATTGAAGAATTTGGCTGCAACAGAAAAGATAAGGAGGGAAGGCTAAGAGAATGGGAATGTAGTCTTTGGAGCCAAACTTCATTTGCTGAATGTCAGTCACTACCACTGACCATGTTTGTTACTCTGGGCGAAGTACTTGAGCTCACTCTGCCTCTATATACTCATTTTAAAAATAAAGATAATAAAAATACCTCCCTCATAGAGTTGCCAGCATGATTCAATAAATTAATGTTATAAAGTTCTAAGAATAATACCTACCACATAGTATTATATTTATGTTTAATAAAAAGAATAAGGTAATTGTGGAGAACTCAGGTAGCCCAGGAGATAAACAAGTCATTTAAAATTTTGAGCAGTGATGAAAGATTATAATGGTGGGGTCATGGCAAGATTAACTTGGCAGCAACATCTATATAGAAAGGACTCATGAAAAGAAAAATGGCGGACAGAGACGTCAGTTGATGAAAACCTTTAATGGTCAAGTAATAAAATGTTTTGAGTTTATGGTTGAAATGGGAATCTCAATTTTGCTGAAAATTTAAAAAGGAGAATGCCTGAATAAAATGGGTGGAGGGGTCAGCCCACATAAGAAGTGAGATTTGTAGTCATTAGAAAATTACACCTCCCTTCCTTCCCTCTCCTCTCACTTTTCTGCTTTAAATAATGGGGTTATAGCTCAACTGTATCCTGCATTTCAGCACACTTAATAATGTGTAGTATTCTTAAAGTTGGCCATATATGGAGTCATGGATGCCTGTGTTCTGACACTAGAGACAATGGTTTTATAGATGTGGGTATGGCCTGGGCAGCAGAGCTTTAAAAGTTTCCCAGGTTATTCTCACATGTAGCAAATTTAAGAACAGAACCATCAATAATAAAGCAACTTTCTTTGCATTCCTCTTTATTTGCTTTCCCCTACCACATGTATACAACTCCCTAACATTCTATATTTGTGTTTCTGTGGGGTATCAAATGGGGTGGCATCCTGAATCCCCCCCTTTATCCTATTCTTCAAATTTCCTCTCAGCAATCAGGAGAGTTAAATGCCAAGATTAGTGATCTTTCATTTTTCCCTTATTTGTTGTGAAAGGTTTATGCAGTTGTGGAGTTTCCCTTAATAAGGATGTATGCACCTGAATTTGGGAGATAATGCACTTAAGTTAAACTATATGATAACTGTATGGATATATAGACCCATCTGAGATGTTTTCAACTGGTGGTGGTTTAGTGGGCTTTAGGGACCCACGACTTTATTAGAAGAGATTCTGAAACACAAATACATCTGTAATTGGAGTTAAAATTGAATCTTATTTTTCTCTCTTTCTTGATAATTGTCTACTTTATTAAAAAAAACAATGTTAGGATTATTTTGGTTGTAGGAGGAGGAGTTTTATAAGAGGACACCATGAGATGGTGAAACATGAAGACCAAAACCTGTTTCAGAGGTCAAAAACGGAACCAAAGAGCTGCCTCCAACACACAAACGTGTTCTGTTTTCCCCACATAACATAGGTCTGCACATCATTTTAGATTTGAATTAGTTAAAACATTACAAGTTGGAGTGGAATGCTGCTTTACATGAAATATTCATCTCCAAATTTTTGTAAAACGGAAGAGTTTATTCATGCCCATAAGATACCAATAAGCCAGAGCTGAATAGCTGCCTCTTTAGGTGTGAACACATATCCATCTTTT
Source organism: Chlorocebus sabaeus (assembly GCF_047675955.1). Classification (NCBI taxonomy): domain Eukaryota; kingdom Metazoa; phylum Chordata; class Mammalia; order Primates; family Cercopithecidae; genus Chlorocebus; species Chlorocebus sabaeus. Next base: position 58,691,081 of record NC_132927.1, read on the forward strand.
TGCCAAATTTATCATAAGCACCCTAAGGGAAAAGCTTACTTGTTTTATTTCCTCTTGCATCTTTCTTGGCTAAGGAGGAGGAGGAGGAGGAGGAGGAGGATGATAATGATGATTTTTTTTAGATATAGCAAGGAGGTACAAGTTAAACAAAAGCATATATTTCAGTCTATATTGATTTCACAAGTGATAAAAGTAGTAAGTAATCCTGCTTTGCCTCCTACATTTCTTATTTTCTTAGCAGAATGCCATAGGTAATGTGATCTGTGGGCTAGATTTCAGTGTTACCTCCTTGCTGAGTTGATATCAACTCTCACTATGCTCAAGTAAAGGTCTTGGCTGTCAAACAGTATCACTGCTAGCTGAAGACATCAGAATGGCAGCTGCCAGCCTACACACTGTCTGTCATCAGGAAGCTGATAGTCATCCACAGACTCATTGAAACAACAGGATCTCAGAATATCACCAGATGGGGCAATCTGTCATGCTCAAGCTGTAGAGGACAGGATGAAGGTTCTTTATATGATTTGAGAGTGCCAAGTGCCACATCCCTTCAAAAGAGAGGCCAAGGCCTGCCAATCATGGCAATCGTTGCAATTCAAAAAGGTCAGATAGTCTTGTCTTTGTGTATCAGAAATGCCAACTTTCTGTCAATGATGAGGTCAAAAATCTGTACTAGATTAAAAGCATTTGTGCCAGGAGCCTCAGACTTCCAAAAGGTCAGCATCAGTGCCAGTCAAAATTCATGTACAGAATGGAAGTTAACTTCTGCCTAAACTTAAATGAAATAGCTTCTTTTTATTTCCTCACTGAATAACCGAGTCCTCTGTAACTTTATCATCAAACTCCTCCTAATTAGTCTTGGGTGCTCTATGCAAACAAGGTTGTAGAAATGGTGACAGTTTTTCTAAATCGGTGATTCTCAAACTTGAAGGTACATCAGATTGGGGTGGAGGGCTCATTGAACACAGATTACTAGACTGCACCCTAGATTTATGATTCAGTGGGTCTGGGATAAGGCTTAAGAATTTGAATTTAAAATAAATTCCCATGTGGTGCTAATGACACTGGTCTGGGGACCATACTTTGGGAACCACTACCCCAGATAGTCACACACAAAGAAAAAAACAAATGTCATGGGGCTGTGCTTTCCATATGTAAATAATAGGCATGTAGACAATTGTGAGCTTTTACTTTTATATTAATTTTTCTTCCTAAAGTGTTTGGCTGTTCTTGTTAACATTCTTTGTATAAACATTACTACATTTCTTGATCGCCATGTTTTCTAATATTAAGCTAAGAGAATTTCTAGATTATTAAACAAACACATCCACACACACAAGCACAAACACATACATGTCAGTATAGAAGAGGAAATGCTATTTGCATTGGTACTAGTGATATAAATGATGAAATAATGGTATTGATAAAATTCCTGGATCACATAGGAACAACTACAGCAAAATGCCATGCTTGGTATACTGTCAGTGGCTTTAAAATTTATTCTTTCTTCTATTCTTAATACCTGAACAGATCTCCCTGCTGACCATTGTGGCTGTCTACTTGACGTCTCCACTGGGGTAAGCAGACATCTTGAACTTAACTGATATGCGAGATAATATTTGATCTTCATTCCAAATTTGTCCTGCTAATGTCCCCATCATCTTATTTCATGGTATCTCTAACCTCCTTGTTTTCATTTTGGATAATAGATGTCATTCTTCTGTCTGGTGCAACTAATCCATTACCAAGTTCTACTGGTTGATTCTATGTATAAACTATATTTAAAAATTCGTTCATTTCTCTTTGTCTCCTCCAGCATCTATGCTGAACAACAAACATCTTTCTCCATGATTACTACATAAACCATTTTTTAAAAAATTTTCTGTTCTGCTTTTTGTTATTAACCTGATAATGTAGAGTATACTTTTTATCATAAATGTTTTAAGCAAGTATATGTTATGAAAAATGGAAGTTGTTTCCTTACTCCCCACTACTTATTGTCCCTTTTCCCCCAGGGAGACTTTTTTTTTTTTTTTTTTTTGAGAGAGGGTCTCACTTTGTCACCAGGCTGGAGTGCAGTGGCAAGATCTTGGCTCACTGCAGCCTCCAATTCCCGAGCTCAAGTGATTCTCCAGGCTCAGAGAGGCTGGAGACTCACTGTAGCTGGGACTACAGGGACAAGTCACCAATACCTGGCTAATTTTTTTGTAGAGACGGGGTCTCGCCATGTTGCCCAGGCTAGTCTTGAACTCCTGAGCTGAAAGCAGTCCACCCACCTTGGCCTTCTAAAGTGTTGGGATTACAGATGTGAGCTACCATGCCTGGCCTGAAGGATACTTCTGATAAAAATATAGTATATTTCTTTTACATTCATTTTCATATGAAAATATATGTTTATATATATGTGTGTGCTGTATGTGTGTATATATGTGTGTATATGTGTATACACATGTGTATACACACACATATGGGGGCTTACATCTTCTTTAACACTTGTATGCTAATAAATCCATTGTTTTAATCTGGTTTTATCTACTTAGTCTTTTTAAAATTTAACATAGTGTTCTATAATACAGATGTACCCTTCTTTATTTGACTCTACTAATATATGTTTAGATTTTATTTTCTATTTTTCTCTCTTTCACAAGCACTGCCATGATCATATTTTTACATAGATCTCTGGGAATAAGGGTAAGCATTATTTATTATTTTAAATTTAGAATAAACATAAAAAATTGTATCATCACACAAAAAGGCTGTTGCATTTGAGAATAAAATCCAAGGTACTTCACAGGTATAACAAAGTCCAACCTTCTAGTGCCTGCCTCACTTCTGATCATGAGACAACCTTCCTCTGCCTCATTCTGCTTCATCCACATTTAATTCTGCCAATATTCCGCATTGTTTTTTCTATGTCATGCTCGTCCCCTGGAAGGCTCTTTTCCAACTTTTTTCTGGTAACTCTGATTTTACCATCAAGTTTCATTTACATGCTCAATCCTTGGAAACGTGAGATGTATTCCAATGACTTTATGTCCCCCAATTAATCGGGGGAAATTTGTTATAATGACTTTGTCTTTTATAATATTTCCCTTCCTTAAAGTTCTTACCAAAATTTGCATCTTTGTTTAATGTCTGCCCCTCCACTTTACCCCTTAATATATAAAATTCCATGAGGGTCATGAAATGTCATACGCAGGGTAGTAACTCAATGAATATTTTCTTGAATGTTAGCTGCTGAACTTGCAATGACCCAGACGTCCTTTAGCGCTCAATCCCCAAACAGGCAATTAGTTTTTTTATGATACTTCCTGTGTATAGTTGTTTGTGGGTCAGATTGCTTGGCTTTGGGCTATTTTTTTTTGAGGAAGAGCTTGTATAAACAGAACTGAACTGATGACATTCCAAAATTCAGGGCACACAGTCATCAGCAGTCTATAAACATCCCCTCTTTTAAATTTTACTATATTGTACTTTTATTTATCATCCTCAAGCTCATCCTCCAATAGTTATCCACACCTATGTTTTGATGTATGTTTTTTCTTTCCACAATTCATAGTTTATTTACATACTCATGTATTTCTGATAAATATATTGTAGCATTTTATATGGTTTGAAAGATTGACACAAATGAAATTTAGCTGGAAATCTTATACAATGTCTGTTTAATCATTCATTATTCTTTCACATCCATACATTTAGCTGTGTGTGGCTGGGTGCAGTGACTCTTGCCTGTCATCCTAGCACTTTGGGAAGTCAAGGTGGGTGGATTACTTGAGATCTGGAGTTTGAGACCTGCCTGGTCAACGTGGTGAAACTCTGTCTCTACTAAAATACAAAAATTAGCCCAGCGTGATGGTGGGCACCTGTAATCTCAGCTACTTTGGAGCTGAAGCCAGAGAATCACTTGAACCCAGGAGAAAGAGGTTGCAGTGAGCTGAGATCATGCCACTGCGCTCCACCTTGGGTGATGGAGTGAAACTCTGTCTCAAAAAATTAAAAAATAGTAAAATAAATAAACTTTAGCTAGCTATGTGTAAAACTAAGTCACCTTTCCGATCATACTGCACAGTATTTTACAACGTCTATGTGGCCCATTTTACTTATCTATCCTCCACTGATGAACAGCTAAGTTTACCTCTAAATTTTTGTTATCAAACATGACACACCACTAGACATTTGTATATATGTATCCTTCCACATCATGCAGTGCTTTTTCTAGGGTGTGTAAGTCAGAATGGAATTGGTGAGTCATAGATATACTTTTATCCATGTTAATGTTCCCCCAAACTGTCTCTTCTTCCTAGGCTCACAACTTGACTGTACTTCCCAACTCCCTTTGCAGTTGGGAATGGTCATGTGACTTGTACAAGCCAATGAGAGATGGATGAGAGTAACATTAGCCACTTCCAGGCCTGGTCTATAAAGCCCTTCTATGTGCCTTTCTTCCTAATCTTTCCTGGCTGAAATGGTTATGAGCTCAGGGAATCCCTTAAGAGCCACGTAATGAAGAGGAAAGAGCAACATACTGGAAGGAACCTGGGTCCCTGAAACACAGGTCACAGAAAAACCAACTGACAGGAAGACTGGCAGTGAACTGCTATGTTAGAGTTTTATTCTATTTAAATAACTGAAATTTTGACATGTATTTTTTTTTCATCAGTATCTAACATTACTCCAACGAATATTGTGCTTATATCCAGTTCATCCTAAATAAATCCAGATTGCTCTCAAAAATGGCTGAACAAAATTACATTTTCAATTACAAGAAGATTCTCATTTCCTCTCATTCTACCCAATGCTTGATATTATCTGACTTTGTAATTTCTCCAACAGGTAGATTCAGAAGGAAACCTCAGTTTGATATTTTTTAAATTTGCATATTTCTAAGTGCTGGTGAGGTTACCTACCTCTGTGCATATTTATAGATTGTTAGGGTTTCTATGAATTGTGGTTTATATCATATTCCCACTAATCCATTTGCTTTTTCTTATTTTCTATAAATTCCAGACATTGAAGCTTAGTTGCTTTTAAATGCTGCAAATATCTTCTCCAACCTGATATCTGTTTTATAACTTTGTATTTTCTTTTTAAATTGGACTGATATCTTACATTTTCATGAAGTTTAATCTACAAACTGTTTCCTTAATGTCATTTGATTTATGGCTGTGTTTAAGAAATCCTTTTAGTCCTAAAGACACACATATAGTCTCCTATATTTTCTTCTAGTAGATTTAAATTTCTTTTTCATGTTTACATTTCTGGCCTGTTTAGTCCTAATTTTTAAGTATGATATGTGGTAGAAATCTAATTTCTTATTCTTCTATATATTGAGCTAATTTTCTCAATACTATTTACTAAATACAGTTGTTCCTTGACCTGTGAAAGGGTTACACCCTGATAAACTCAATGTAAGTTGAAAATATGATGTGAAAAATTCAGTTAGTTCACCTAACCTATGATATATCATAGCTTAGCCTAGATTACCTTAAATGTGCTCAGAACAAGTACATTATGTTGAGCAAAGTCATTTGACACAAAGCCTGTGTTATAATAAAGTGGCTAATAGCTTATGTAATTTATTGTACTGAAAGTGAAAAATAGAATGGTTGTATGGGCATTCGAGGTACAATTTTTACTGAATGCATTACTAAATACAGTTGCTCCTTGACTTGTGAGGGGGTTATACTCTGATAAACTCAATGTAACTTGAAAATACGATGTCAAAATTTCATTTAGTGCATCTAACCTACGAGATATCATAGTTTAGCCTAGATCACCTTAAATGTGCTCAGAACAAGTACATTACCTTATAGTTGAGCAAAGTCATTTGACACTAAGCCTATATTATAATAGAGTGGTGAATAGCTTATGTAATTTATTGTACTGAAAGTGAAAAATAGAATGGTTGTATGGGCATTCGAGGTACAATTTTTACTGAATGCATTACTAAATACAGTTGCTCCTTGACTTGTGAGGGGGTTATACTCTGATAAACTCAATGTAACTTGAAAATACGATGTCAAAATTTCATTTAGTGCATCTAACCTACGAGATATCATAGTTTAGCCTAGATCACCTTAAATGTGCTCAGAACAAGTACATTACCTTATAGTTGAGCAAAGTCATTTGACACTAAGCCTATATTATAATAGAGTGGTGAATAGCTTATGTAATTTATTGTACTGAAAGTGAAAAATAGAATGGTTATATGAGTATTTGAAGTTCAATTTTTATTGAATGCATACCACTTTTGCACCATTGAAAAACTGAAAAACAGTAAACTTAGACCATTGAAAGTTGAAAACTATTTGCAATTCATCCTCTTGAAATTGATATACACTAAATTGGCATATAAGTGCTTTGGTTTCTATACACTCTATTATGTTTATTGGTTCTATTTATCTATTATTGTTTCAGAACTGTGCTGTTTCAATTCCATAGATTTGTAACATGACTGAATGTGATAAAAAAGTTCTTCCTATTTTGCTCTTTGAAAAATTATATGTCCACTGTATTAAACTTTGTTCTTCCATAGAAAGCTTACGATCATCTTATTTTTCCCCCAGCTCATAAATATAATTTTAATTGGAATTTAATTTTATTTTATTCAGTAACTTGAAGAGAATTGATATCTTTACAATCCCACTATGTCCATTTATTGAGATCTTTTATGCTCTTTATTAATCTGAAATTTTTCTCTACACAGATCTCAAACAATCTTTATGTGATTAACTACTAAAATCTCTAGATACACAGGAAGGTAGAGATAGAGACAATAAATTGAGATATTATAAATAGTATTTACTTTATTGTATTGCATTTAAATTGGTAATTACTGAAGTGTAAGAAGCTTATTAAGTTTGTTTATTGATATATTATCCTGTAGTCATGCTAAATTCTTTTATTAGGTTCAGTGTATTGTCTCTTGATATTCTTGTATTTGAAAGGACAAATATTTACACCTCTTTTTGTTTCTTCTCCTTATGTCCCTTGGGCATAACTTTAAACACTATGGTGAGCAATAACAAGAACAGAAAGTAGCCCTTTTTTTTTTTTAAATCACCCTGAAGGGGATGCTTCTAAAGCTTCTCTCTTTAGAAATAATGCCTAGTGTCGATGAAGGTAGATTGACTTTATAAAGATAAGAGAATTTGTTTGTAATACCCGGGTGTTTATGTTTATCAAGTAAATTTTTTGAGATAATTAAGAGATTTAGCAATCTTCTTAGAATCCTGAGGGATGAGGAAAAAGTGAAAGTCATAGATCCCAATAAGATACAGTTTTTACTCACAAAACATTTTCAATGTATTCAATGAACAATTCATATGTGGA